>NC_139995.1:56312657-56455157 GCF_964263955.1 Coregonus lavaretus
AGAGGAGACAGAGAGGAGACAGAGAGGAGACAGAGAGGAGACAGAGAGAGATAGAGAGGAGATAGAGAGGAGATAGAGAGGAGATAGAGAGGCATAGAGAGGAGATAGAGAGGAGATAGAGAGGATAGAGAGGAGATAGAGAGGCATAGAGAGGAGAATAGAGAGAGATAGAGAGGAGATAGAGAGGAGATAGAGAGGAGATAGAGAGGAGATAGAGAGGAGATAGAGAGGCATAGAGTGGATATAGAGAGGAGATAGAGAGGAGATAGAGAAGAGATAGAGAGGCATAGAGATGAGATAGAGAGGCATAGAGAGGAGATAGAGAGGAGATAGAGAGGCATAGAGAGAGATAGAGAGGAGATAGAGAGGAGATAGGTAGAGAGGGATAGAGAGATAGAGAGGAGAATAAAGAGGAGATAGAGAGCATATGGAGGAGATAGAGAGGAGATAGAGAGGAGATAGAGAGGAGATAGAGAGGAGATAGAGAGGAGATAGAGAGGCATAGAGAGGCATAGAGAGGCATAGAGAGGAGATATAGAGGAGATAGAGAGGAGATAGTGAGGAGATAGAGAGGAGATAGAGAGGAGATAAAGAGGAGATATAGAGGAGATATAGAGGAGATAGAGAGGAGATAGAGAGGAGATAGAGAGGAGATAGAGAGGAGATAGAGAGGCATAGAGGGGAGATAGAGAGGAGATAGAGAGGCATAGAGGGAGATAGACAGGAGATAGAGAGGCATAGAGAGGAGATAGAGAGGGGATAGAGAGGAGATAGAGAGGCATAGAGAGGAGATAGAGAGGAGATAGAGAGGAGATAGAGAGGCATAGAGGGGATATAGAGAGGAGATAGAGAGGAGATAGAGAGGAGATAGAGAGGCATAGAGGGATATAGAGAGGAGATAGAGAGGCGATAGAGAGGAGATAGAGAGGAGATAGAGAGGAGATAGAGAGGAGATAGAGAAGAGATAGAGAGGCATAGAGGGGAGATAGAGAGGAGATAGAGAGGCATAGAGAGGAGATAAGAGGAGTAGAGCGGAGATAGAGAGGAGACAGAGAGGAGATAGAGAGGCATAGAGGGGATATAGAGAGGAGATAGAGAGGAAATAGAGAGGAGATAGAGAGGAGATAGAGAGGAGATAGAGAGGAGATAGAGAGGAATAGAGAGGAGATAGAGGGGATATAGAGAGGAGATAGAGAGGAGATAGAGAGGAGATAGAGAGGCATAGAGTGGATATAGAGAGGAGATAGAGAGGCGTAGATGGGAGATAGAGAGGAGATAGAGAGGCATAGAGGGAGATAGAGAGGAGATAGAGATGCATAGAGGGGAGATAGAGAGGAGATAGAGAGGCATAGAGAGGAGATAGAGAGGGGATAGAGAGGAGATAGAGAGGCATAGAGAGGAGATAGAGAGGAGATAGAGAGGAGATAGAGAGGAGATAGAGAAGAGATAGAGAGGCAGAGAGTGGATAGAGAGGAGATAGAGAGGCATAGAGGGGAGATAGAGAGGAGATAGAGAGGAGATAGAGAAGAGATAGAGAGGCATAGAGGGGATATAGAGAGGAGATAGAGAGGCATAGAGGGAGATAGAGAGGAGATAGAGAGGATATAGAGAGGAGATAGAGAGGAGATAGAGAGGCATAGAGAGGAGATAGAGAGGGGATAGAGAGGCATAGAGGGGAGATAGAGAGGAGATTGAGAGGCATAGAGAGGGAGGGGATAGAGAGGCATAGAGGGGAGATATAGAGGAGATAGAGAGGAGATAGAGAGGCATAGATGGGAGATAGAGAGGAGATAGAGAGGAGATAGAGAGGCGTAGAGAGGAGATCGATAGGAGATAGAGAGGAGATAGAGAGGAGATAGAGAGGCATAGAGAGGAGATAGAGAGGCATAGAGAGGAGATAGAGAGGAGATAGAGCGGCATAGAGAGGAGATAGAGAGGAGATAGAGAGGCATAGAGAGGAGTTAGAGAGGAGATAGAGAGGAGATAGAGAGGGGATAGAGTGGAGATAGAGAGGAGATAAAGAGGAGATAGAGAGGCATAGGGAGGAGATAGAGAGGAGATAGAGAGGCATAGAGAGGAGATAGAGAGGAGATAGAGAGGCATAGAGAGGAGATAGAGAGGAGATAGAGAGGAGATAGAGAGGAGATAGAGAAGAGATAGAGAGGCATAGAGAGGAGATAGAGAGGCATAGAGAGGAGATAGAGAGGAGATATAGCGGAGATAGAGAGGAGATAGAGAGGCATAGAGGGGATATAGAGAGGAGATAGAGAGGCATAGAGAGGAGATAGAGAGGCATAGAGAGGAGACAGAGAGGAGACAGAGAGGAGACAGAGAGGAGATAGAGAGGAGATAGAGAGGAGATAGAGAGGAGATAGAGAGGCATAGAGAGGAGATAGAGAGGAGATAGAGAGGCATAGAGAGTAGATAGAGAGGCATAGAGAGGAGATAGAGAGGAGAATAGAGAGGAGATAGAGAGGAGATAGAGAGGAGATAGAGAGGAGATAGAGAGGCATAGAGTGGATATAGAGAGGAGATAGAGAGGCATAGAGGGGAGATAGAGAGGAGATAGAGAGGCATAGAGGGGAGATAGAGAGGAGATAGAGAGGCATAGAGAGGAGATAGAGAGTAGATAGAGAGGCATAGAGAGGAGATAGAGAGGAGATAGAGAGGAGACAGAGAGGATATTGAGAGGGGATAGAGTGGAGATAGAGAGGAGATAAAGAGGAGATAGAGAGGCATAGGGAGAGATAGAGAGGAGATAGAGAGGAGATAGAGAGGAGATAGAGAGGAGATAGAGAGGCATAGAGAGGAGATAGAGAGGCATAGAGAGGAAATATAGAGGAGATAGAGAGGAGATAGCGAGGAGATAGAGAGGATATAGAGAGGAGATAGAGAGGAGATAGAGAGGAGATATACAGGAGATAGAGAGGAGATAGAGAGGAGATATAGAGGAGATAGAGAGGAGATAGAGAGGCATAGAGGGGAGATAGAGAGGAGATAGAGAGGCATAGAGGGGAGATAGAGAGGGGACAGAGAGGAGATAGAGAGACATAGAGAGGAGATAGAGAGGAGATAGAGAGGAGATAGAGAGGCATAGAGGGGATATAGAGAGGAGATAGAGAGGAGATAGAGAGGAGATAGAGAGGCATAGAGGGGATATAGAGAGGAGATAGAGAGGAGATAGAGAGGAGATAGAGAAGAGATAGAGAGGAGATAGAGAGGCATAGAGAGGAGATAGAGAGGCATAGAGAGGAGATAGAGAGGGGATAGAGAGGAGATAGAGAGGCATAGAGAGGAGATAGAGAGGAGATAGAGAGGAGATAGAGAGGAGATAGAGAGGAGATAGAGAAGAGATAGAGAGGCATAGAGAGGAGATAGAGAGGAGATAGAGAGGCATAGAGGGGAGATAGAGAGGCATAGAGAGGAGATAGAGAGGAGATAGAGCGGAGATAGAGAGGAGATAGAGAGGCATAGAGGGTATATAGAGAGGAGATAGAGAGGCATAGAGATGAGATAGAGAGGCATAGAGAGGAGACAGAGAGGAGACAGAGAGGAGATAGAGAGGAGATAGAGAGGAGATAGAGAGGAGATAGAGAGGGGACAGAGAGGAGATAGAGAGGCATAGAGTGGATATAGAGAGGAGATAGAGAGGCATAGAGAGGAGATAGAGAGGAGATAGAGCGGCATAGAGAGGAGATAGAGAGGAGATAGAGAGGATATAGACAGGAGATAGAGAGGAGATAGAGAGGCATAGAGGAGGGATAGAGAGACATAGAGAGGAGATAGAGAGGGGACAGAGAGGAGATAGAGAGGCATAGAGTGGATATAGAGAGGAGATAGAGAGGCATAGAGAGGAGATAGAGAGGAGATAGAGCGGCATAGAGAGGAGATAGAGAGGAGATAGAGAGGATATAGACAGGAGATAGAGAGGAGATAGAGAGGCATAGAGGAGGGATAGAGAGACATAGAGAGGAGATAGAGAGGAGATAGAGAGGAGATAGAGAGGAGATAGAGAGGAGATAGAGATGGGATAGACAGGAGATAGAGAGGATATAGAGAGGCATAGAGAGGAGATAGAGAGGAGACAGAGAGAGGCGATAGAGAGGCATAGAGAGGAGATATAGAGGAGATATAGAGGAGATAGAGAGGAGATAGAGAGGAGATAGAGAGGAGATATAGAGGAGATATAGAGGAGATAGAGAGGAGATAGAGAGGAGATAGAGAGGAGATATAGAGGAGATAGAGAGGAGATATAGAGGAGATAGAGAGGCATAGAGGGGAGATAGAGAGGAATAGAGAGGCATAGAGGGGAGATAGAGAGGAGATAGAGAGGCATAGAGAGGAGATAGAGAGGGGATAGAGATGAGATAGAGAGGCATAGAGAGGAGATAGAGAGGAGATAGAGAGGAGATAGAGAGGAGATAGAGAGGCATAGAGGGGATATAGAGAGGAGATAGACAGGAGATAGAGAGGCATAGAGGGGATATAGAGAGGAGATAGAGAAGAGATAGAGAGGCATAGAGGGGATATAGAGAGGAGATAGAGAGGAGATAGAGAGGAGATAGAGAGGCATAGAGGGGAGATAAAGAGGAGATAGAGAGGAGATAGAGAGGCATAGAGAGGAGATAGAGAGGCATAGAGAGGAGATAGAGAGGCATAGAGAGGAGACAGAGAGGAGACAGAGAGGAGATAGAGAGGAGATAGAGAGGAGATAGAGAGGAGATAGAGAGGAGATAGAGAGGCATAGAGGGGATATAGAGAGGAATAGAGAGGCATAGAGGGGATATAGAGAGGATATAGAGAGGGGATAGAGAGGAGATAGAGAGGAGATAGAGAGGAGATAGAGAGGAGATAGAGAGGAGATAGAGAGGTGATAGAGAGGGGATAGAGAGGAGATAGAGAGGCATAGAGAGGAGATAGAGAGGCATAGAGAGGAGATAGAGAGGAGATAGAGCGGCATAGAGAGGAGATAGAGAGGAGATAGAGAGGCATAGAGAGGAGTTAGAGAGGAGATAGAGAGGAGATAGAGAGGGGATAGAGTGGAGATAGAGAGGAGATAAAGAGGAGATAGAGAGGCATAGGGAGGAGATAGAGAGGAGATAGAGAGGCATAGAGAGGAGATAGAGAGGGGATAGAGAGGAGATAGAGAGGCATAGAGAGGAGATAGAGAGGAGATAGAGAAGAGATAGAGAGGCATAGAGAGGAGATAGAGAGGCATAGAGAGGAGATAGAGAGGAGATAGAGAGGCATAGAGAGGAGATAGAGAGGAGATATAGCGGAGATAGAGAGGAGATAGAGAGGCATAGAGGGGATATAGAGAGGAGATAGAGAGGCATAGAGAGGAGATAGAGAGGCATAGAGAGGAGACAGAGAGGAGACAGAGAGGAGACAGAGAGGAGACAGAGAGGAGATAGAGAGGAGATAGAGAGGAGATAGAGAGGCATAGAGAGGAGATAGAGAGGAGATAGAGAGGAGATAGAGAGGAGATAGAGAGGAGATAGAGAGGCATAGAGAGGAGAATAGAGAGGAGATAGAGAGGAGATAGAGAGGAGATAGAGAGGAGATAGAGAGGAGATAGAGAGGAGATAGAGAGGAGATAGAGAGGAGATAGAGAGGAGATAGAGAGGGGATAGAGAGGGGATAGAGAGGAGATAGAGAGGCATAGAGTGGATATAGAGAGGAGATAGAGAGGAGATAGAGAAGAGATAGAGAGGCATAGAGATGAGATAGAGAGGAGATAGAGAGGCATAGAGAGGAGATAGAGAGGAGATAGAGAGGCATAGAGAGGAGATAGAGAGGAGATAGAGAGGAGATAGAGAGGAGATAGAGAGGGGATAGAGAGGAGATAGAGAGGAGATAAAGAGGCATAGAGGGGAGATAGAGAGGAGATAGAGAGGCATAGAGGGGAGATAGAGAGGAGATAGAGAGGCATAGAGAGGAGATAGAGAGTAGATAGAGAGGCATAGAGAGGAGATAGAGAGGAGATAGAGAGGCATAGAGTGGATATAGAGAGGAGATAGAGAGGCATAGAGAGGAGATAGAGAGGAGATAGAGCGGCATAGAGAGGAGATAGAGAGGAGATAGAGAGGATATAGACAGGAGATAGAGAGGAGATAGAGAGGCATAGAGGAGGGATAGAGAGACATAGAGAGGAGATAGAGAGGGGACAGAGAGGAGATAGAGAGGCATAGAGTGGATATAGAGAGGAGATAGAGAGGCATAGAGAGGAGATAGAGAGGAGATAGAGCGGCATAGAGAGGAGATAGAGAGGATATAGACAGGAGATAGAGAGGAGATAGAGAGGCATAGAGGAGGGATAGAGAGACATAGAGAGGAGATAGAGAGGAGATAGAGAGGAGATAGAGAGGAGATAGAGATGGGATAGACAGGAGATAGAGAGGATATAGAGAGGCATAGAGAGGAGATAGAGAGGAGACAGAGAGAGGCGATAGAGAGGCATAGAGAGGAGATATAGAGGAGATATAGAGGAGATAGAGAGGAGATAGAGAGGAGATATAGAGGAGATATAGAGGAGATAGAGAGGAGATAGAGAGGAGATAGAGAGGAGATAGAGAGGAGATATAGAGGAGATAGAGAGGCATAGAGGGGAGATAGAGAGGCATAGAGAGGCATAGAGAGGAGATAGAGAGGGGATAGAGATGAGATAGAGAGGCATAGAGAGGAGATAGAGAGGAGATAGAGAGGAGATAGAGAGGAGATAGAGAGGCATAGAGGGGATATAGAGAGGAGATAGACAGGAGATAGAGAGGCATAGAGGGGATATAGAGAGGAGATAGAGAAGAGATAGAGAGGCATAGAGGGGATATAGAGAGGAGATAGAGAGGAGATAGAGAGGAGATAGAGAGGCATAGAGGGGAGATAAAGAGGAGATAGAGAGGAGATAGAGAGGAGATAGAGAGGCATAGAGAGGAGATAGAGAGGCATAGAGAGGAGATAGAGAGGCATAGAGAGGAGACAGAGAGGAGACAGAGAGGAGATAGAGAGGAGATAGAGAGGAGATAGAGAGGAGATAGAGAGGAGATAGAGAGGAGATAGAGAGGCATAGAGGGGATATAGAGAGGAATAGAGAGGCATAGAGGGGATATAGAGAGGATATAGAGAGGGGATAGAGAGGAGATAGAGAGGAGATAGAGAGGAGATAGAGAGGAGATAGAGAGGTGATAGAGAGGGGATAGAGAGGAGATAGAGAGGCATAGAGAGGAGATAGAGAGGCATAGAGAGGAGATAGAGAGGAGATAGAGCGGCATAGAGAGGAGATAGAGAGGAGATAGAGAGGCATAGAGAGGAGTTAGAGAGGAGATAGAGAGGAGATAGAGAGGGGATAGAGTGGAGATAGAGAGGAGATAAAGAGGAGATAGAGAGGCATAGGGAGGAGATAGAGAGGAGATAGAGAGGCATAGAGAGGAGATAGAGAGGGGATAGAGAGGAGATAGAGAGGCATAGAGAGGAGATAGAGAGGAGATAGAGAGGAGATAGAGAGGAGATAGAGAAGAGATAGAGAGGCATAGAGAGGAGATAGAGAGGAGATAGAGAGGCATAGAGAGGAGATAGAGAGGAGATAGAGAGGCATAGAGAGGAGATAGAGAGGAGATATAGCGGAGATAGAGAGGAGATAGAGAGGCATAGAGGGGATATAGAGAGGAGATAGAGAGGCATAGAGAGGAGATAGAGAGGCATAGAGAGGAGACAGAGAGGAGACAGAGAGGAGACAGAGAGGAGACAGAGAGGAGATAGAGAGGAGATAGAGAGGAGATAGAGAGGAGATAGAGAGGAGATAGAGAGGCATAGAGAGGAGATAGAGAGGAGATAGAGAGGAGATAGAGAGGAGATAGAGAGGTGATAGAGAGGGGATAGAGAGGAGATAGAGAGGCATAGAGAGGAGATAGAGAGGCATAGAGAGGAGAATAGAGAGGAGAATAGAGAGGAGAATAGAGAGGAGATAGAGAGGAGATAGAGAGGAGATAGAGAGGAGATAGAGAGGAGATAGAGAGGAGATAGAGAGGGGATAGAGAGGAGATAGAGAGGCATAGAGTGGATATAGAGAGGAGATAGAGAGGAGATAGAGAAGAGATAGAGAGGCATAGAGATGAGATAGAGAGGCATAGAGAGGAGATAGAGAGGAGATAGAGAGGCATAGAGAGGAGATAGAGAGGAGATAGAGAGGGGATAGAGAGGAGATAGAGAGGGGATAAAGAGGAGATAGAGAGGCATAGAGGGGAGATAGAGAGGAGATAGAGAGGCATAGAGGGGAGATAGAGAGGAGATAGAGAGGCATAGAGAGGAGATAGAGAGTAGATAGAGAGGCATAGAGAGGAGATAGAGAGGAGATAGAGAGGAGACAGAGAGGATATTGAGAGGGGATAGAGTGGAGATAGAGAGGAGATAAAGAGGAGATAGAGAGGCATAGGGAGAGATAGAGAGGAGATAGAGAGGAGATAGAGAGGAGATAGAGAGGAGATAGAGAGGAGATAGAGAGGCATAGAGAGGAGATAGAGAGGCATAGAGAGGAGATATAGAGGAGATAGAGAGGAGATAGCGAGGAGATAGAGAGGATATAGAGAGGAGATAGAGAGGAGATAGAGAGGAGATAGAGAGGAGATATACAGGAGATATAGAGGAGATAGAGAGGAGATATAGAGGAGATAGAGAGGAGATATAGAGGAGACAGAGAGGAGATAGAGAAGCATAGAGGGGAGATAGAGAGGAGATAGAGAGGCATAGAGGGGAGATAGAGAGGAGATAGAGAGGCATAGAGAGGAGATAGAGAGGGGACAGAGAGGAGATAGAGAGACATAGAGAGGAGATAGAGAGGAGATAGAGAGGAGATAGAGAGGCATAGAGGGGATATAGAGAGGAGATAGAGAGGAGATAGAGAGGCATAGAGGGGATATAGAGAGGAGATAGAGAGGAGATAGAGAGGAGATAGAGAGGAGATAGAGAAGAGATAGAGAGGCATAGAGGGGATATAGAGAGGAGATAGAGTGGCATAGAGAGGAGATAGAGAGGGGATAGAGAGGAGATAGAGAGGCATAGAGAGGAGATAGAGAGGAGATAGAGAGGAGATAGAGAAGAGATAGAGAGGCATAGAGAGGAGATAGAGAGGAGATAGAGCGGCATAGAGAGGAGATAGAGAGGAGATAGAGATGCATAGAGAGGAGATAGAGAGGAGATAGAGAGGAGATAGAGAGGAGATAGAGAGGGGATAGAGAGGAGATAGAGAGGAGATAGAGAGGAGATAGAGAGGAGATAAAGAGGAGATAGAGAGGAGATAGAGAGGCATAGAGAGGAGTTGGAGAGGGGATAGAGAGGAGATAGAGAGGAGATAGAGAGGTATAGAGAGGAGATAGAGAGGGGATAGAGAGGAGATAGAGAGGCATAGAGAGGAGTTGAGATAGGAGATAGAGAGGAGATAGAGAAGAGATAGAGAAGAGATAGAGAGGCATAGAGTGGATATAGAGAGGAGATAGAGAGGCATAGAGGGGAGATAGAGAGGAGATAGAGAGGAGATAGAGAGGCATAGAGGGGATATAGAAAGGAGATAGAGAGGCATAGAGGGGAGATAGAGAGGATATAGAGAGGAGATAGAGAGGAGATAGAGAGGCATAGAGAGGAGATAGAGAGGGGATAGAGAGGTATAGAGAGGAGATAGAGAGGGGATAGAGAGGAGATAGAGAGGAGATAGAGAGGTATAGAGAGGAGATAGAGAGGGGATAGAGAGGAGATAGAGAGGCATAGAGAGGAGTTGAGATAGGAGATAGAGAGGAGATAGAGAAGAGATAGAGAAGAGATAGAGAGGCATAGAGTGGATATAGAGAGGAGATAGAGAGGCATAGAGGGGAGATAGAGAGGAGATAGAGAGGAGATAGAGAGGCATAGAGGGGATATAGAAAGGAGATAGAGAGATAGAGAGGAGATAGAGAGGAGATAGAGAGGATATAGAGAGGAGATAGAGAGGAGATAGAGAGGCATAGAGAGGAGATAGAGAGGGGATAGAGAGGCATAGAGGGGAGATAGAGAGGAGATAGAGAGGCATAGAGAGGAGATAGAGGGGGATAGAGAGGCATAGAGGGGAGATAGAGAGGAGATAGAGAGGAGATAGAGAGGCATAGAGGGGAGATAGAGAGGAGATAGAGAGGAGATAGAGAGGATATAGAGAGGAGATAGAGAGGAGATAGAGAGGCATAGAGAGGAGATAGAGAGGAGATAGAGAGGAGATAGAGAGGATATAGAGAGGAGATAGAGAGGAGATAGAGAGGCATAGAGAGGAGATAGAGAGGGGATAGAGAGGTATAGAGAGGAGATAGAGAGGGGATAGAGAGGAGATAGAGAGGAGATAGAGAGGTATAGAGAGGAGATAGAGAGGGGATAGAGAGGAGATAGAGAGGCATAGAGAGGAGTTGAGATAGGAGATAGAGAGGAGATAGAGAAGAGATAGAGAAGAGATAGAGAGGCATAGAGTGGATATAGAGAGGAGATAGAGAGGCATAGAGGGGAGATAGAGAGGAGATAGAGAGGAGATAGAGAGGCATAGAGGGGATATAGAAAGGAGATAGAGAGGCATAGAGGGGAGATAGAGAGGAGATAGAGAGGAGATAGAGAGGATATAGAGAGGAGATAGAGAGGAGATAGAGAGGCATAGAGAGGAGATAGAGAGGGGATAGAGAGGCATAGAGGGGAGATAGAGAGGAGATAGAGAGGCATAGAGAGGAGATAGAGGGGGATAGAGAGGCATAGAGGGGAGATAGAGAGGAGATAGAGAGGAGATAGAGAGGCATAGAGGGGAGATAGAGAGGAGATAGAGAGGCGTAGAGAGGAGATCGATAGGAGATAGAGAGGAGATAGAGAGGCGATAGAGAGGCATCGAGAGGAGATAGAGAGGAGATAGAGCGGCATAGAGAGGAGATAGAGAGGAGATAGAGATGCATAGAGAGGAGATAGAGAGGAGATAGAGAGGAGATAGAGAGGAGATAGAGAGGGGATAGAGAGGAGATAGAGAGGAGATAAAGAGGAGATAGAGAGGCATAGAGAGGAGATAGAGAGGCATAGAGAGGAGATAGAGAGGGGATAGAGAGGAGATAGAGAGGCATAGAGAGGAGATAAAGAGGAGATAGAGAGGCATAGAGAGGAGATAGAGAGGGGATAGAGAGGAGATAGAGAGGCATAGAGGGGATATAGAGAGGAGATAGAGAGGCATAGAGGGGATATAGAGAGGAGATAGAGAGGAGATAGAGAGGAGATAGAGAGGAGATAGAGAGGAGATAGAGAAGAGATAGAGAGGCATAGAGGGGATATAGAGAGGAGATAGAGAGGAGATATAGAGGCATAGAGGGGAGATAAAGAGGAGATAGAGAGGCATAGAGAGGAGACAGAGAGGGGATAAAGAGGAGATATAGAAGAGATAGAGAGGCATAGAGGGGATATAGAGAGGAGATAGAGAGGAGATAGAGAGGCATAGAGGGGAGATAAAGAGGAGATAGAGAGGCATAGAGAGGAGATAGAGAGGGGATAGAGATGAGATAGAGAGGCATAGAGAGGAGATAGAGAGGAGATAGAGAGGAGATAGAGAAGAGATAGAGAGGCATAGAGATGAGATAGAGAGGAGATAGAGAGGCATAGAGAGGAGATAGAGCGGAGATAGAGAGGCATAGAGAGGAGATAGAGAGGAGATAGAGCGGAGATAGAGAGGAGATAGAGAGGCATAGAGGGGATATAGAGAGGAAATAGAGAGGCATAGAGAGGAGATAAAGAGGCATAGAGATGAGATAGAGAGGCATAGAGAGGAGATAGAGAGGAGATAGAGAAGAGATAGAGAGGCATAGAGATGAGATAGAGAGGAGATAGAGAGGCATAGAGAGGAGATAGAGAGGAGATAGAGAGGCATAGAGAGGAGATAGAGAGGAGATAGAGCGGAGATAGAGAGGAGATAGAGAGGCATAGAGGGGATATAGAGAGGAAATAGAGAGGCATAGAGAGGAGATAAAGAGGCATAGAGAGGAGATAGAGAGGAGATAGAGCGGAGATAGAGAGGAGATAGAGAGGCATAGAGGGGATATAGAGAGGAAATAGAGAGGCATAGAGAGGAGATAAAGAGGCATAGAGAGGAGAAAGAGAGGAGACAGAGAGGAGATAGAGAGGAGATAGAGAGGAGATAGAGAGGCATAGAGAGGAGATAGAGAGGAGATAGAAGGAGATAGAGAGGAGATAGAGAGGAGATAGAGAGGCATAGAGAGGAGATAGAGAGGCATAGAGAGGAGATAGAGAGGCATAGAGTGGATATAGAGAGGAGATAGAGAGGTGTAGAGGGAAGATAGAGGGGAGATAGAGAGGCATAGAGGGGATATAGAGATGAGATAGAGAGGCTTAGAGGGGATATAGAGAGGAGATAGAGAGGGGATAGAGAGGAGATAGAGAGGAGATAGAGAGGAGATAGAGAGGAGATAGAGAGGAGATAGAGAGGAGATAGAGAGGAGATAGAGAGGGGATGGAGAGGAGATAGAGAGGCATAGAGTGGATATAGAGAGGAGATAGAGAGGCTTAGAGGGGAGATAGAGGGGAGATAGAGAGGCATAGAGGGGAGATAGAGGAGATAGAGAGGAGATAGAGAGGCGTAGAGAGGAGATCGATAGGAGATAGAGAGGAGATAGAGAGGCATAGAGAGGAGATAGAGAGGCATAGAGAGGAGATAGAGAGGAGATAGAGCGGCATAGAGAGGAGATAGAGAGGAGATAGAGATGCATAGATAGGAGATAGAGAGGAGATAGAGAGGAGATAGAGAGGAGATAGAGAGGAGATAAAGAGGAGATAGAGAGGCATAGAGAGGAGATAGAGAGGAGATAGAGAGGCATAGAGAGGAGATAGAGAGGGGATAGAGAGGAGATAGAGAGGCATAGAGAGGAGATAGAGAGGCATAGAGAGGAGATAGAGAGGAGATAGAGCGGCATAGAGAGGAGATAGAGAGGAGATAGAGATGCATAGAGAGGAGATAGAGAGGAGATAGAGAGGAGATAGAGAGGAGATAGAGAGGGGATAGAGAGGAGATAGAGAGGAGATAAAGAGGCATAGAGAGGAGATAGAGAGGAGATAGAGAGGCATAGAGAGGAGATAGAGAGGGGATAGAGAGGAGATAGAGAGGCATAGAGAGGAGATAGAGAGGAGATAGAGAGGAGATAGAGAGGCATAGAGGGGATATAGAGAGGAGATAGAGAGGAGATAGAGAGGCATAGAGGGGATATAGAGAGGAGATAGAGAGGAGATAGAGAGGAGATAGAGAGGAGATAGAGAGGAGATAGAGAGGCATAGAGGGGATATAGAGAGGAGATAGAGAGGAGATAGAGAGGCATAGAGGGGATATAGAGAGGAGATAGAGAGGAGATAGAGAGGAGATAGAGAAGAGATAGAGAGGCATAGAGGGGATATAGAGAGGAGATAGAGAGGAGATAGAGAGGCATAGAGGGGAGATAAAGAGGAGATAGAGAGGCATAGAGAGGAGACAGAGAGGGGATAGAGAGGAGATAGAGAGGCATAGAGAGGAGATAGAGAGGAGATAGAGAGGAGATAGAGAAGAGATAGAGAGGCATAGAGAGGAGATAGAGAGGAGATAGAGAGGCATAGAGAGGAGATAGAGAGGAGATAGAGCGGAGATAGAGAGGAGATAGAGAGGAGATAGAGAGGCATAAAGGGGATATAGAGAGGAGATAGAGAGGCATAGAGAGGAGATAGAGAGGCATAGAGAGGAGACAGAGAGGAGACAGAGAGGAAATAGAGAGGAGATAGAGAGGCATAGAGAGGAGATAGAGAGGAGATAGAGAGGAGATAGAGAGGAGATAGAGAGGAGATAGAGAGGAGATAGAGAGGCATAGAGTGGATATAGAGAGGAGATAGAGAGGCGTAGAGGGGAGATAGAGAGGAGATAGAGAGGCATAGAGAGGAGATAGAGAGGAGATAGAGAGGAGATAGAGAGGAGATAGAGAGGAGATAGAGAGGACATAGAGAGGGGATAGAGAGGCATAGAGTGGATATAGAGAGGAGATAGAGAGGCGTAGAGGGGAAATAGAGAGGCATAGAGAGGAGACAGAGAGGAGACAGAGAGGAGTTAGAGAGGAGATAGAGAGGCATAGAGAGGAGATAGAGAGGAGATAGAGAGGGGATAGAGAGGAGATAGAGAGGAGATAGAGAGGAGATAGAGAGGAGATAGAGAGGCATAGAGTGGATATAGAGAGGAGATCGATAGGAGATAGAGAGGAGATAGAGAGGAGATAGAGAGGCATAGAGAGGAGATAGAGAGGTATAGAGAGGAGATAGAGAGGAGATAGAGCGACATAGAGAGGAGATAGAGAGGAGATAGAGAGGCATAGAGAGGAGATAGAGAGGTATAGAGAGGAGATAGAGAGGAGATAGAGCGGCATAGAGAGGAGATAGAGAGGAGATCGATAGGAGATAGAGAGGAGATAGAGAGGAGATAGAGAGGAGATAGAGAGGTATAGAGAGGAGATAGAGCGACATAGAGAGGAGAAAGAGAGGAGATAGAGCGGCATAGAGAGGAGATAGAGAGGAGATAGAGAGGCATAGAGAGGAGATAGAGAGGAGATAGAGAGGAGATAGAGAGGCATAGAGAGGAGATAGAGAGGAGATAGAGTGGAGATAGAGAGGAGATAGAGAGGAGATAGAGAGGCATAGAGGGGAAATAGAGAGGAGATAGAGAGGCATAGAGAGGAGATAGAGAGGCATAGAGAGGAGACAGAGAGGAGACAGAGAGGAGACAGAGAGGAGATAGAGAGGCATAGAGAGGAGATAGAGAGGAGATAGTGAGGGGATAGAGAGGAGATAGAGAGGAGATAGAGAGGAGATAGAGAGGAGATAGAGAGGAGATAGATAGGAGAATAGAGAGGAGATAGAGAGGAGATAGAGAGGAGATAGAGAGGCATAGAGGGGATATAGAGAGGAGATAGAGAGGCATAAAGGGGATATAGAGAGGAGATAGAGAGGGGTTGGAGAGGAGATAGAGAGGAGATAGAGAGGGGATAGAGAGGAGATAGAGAGCCATATAGTGGATATAGAGAGGAGATAGAGAGGTGTAGAGGGGAGATAGAGAAGAGATAGAGAGGCATAGAGGGGAGATAGAGAGGAGATAGAGAGGCATAGAGGGGAGATAGAGAGGAGATAGAGAGGCATAGAGAGGAGATAGAGAGGGGATAGTGAGGAGATAGAGAGGCATAGAGAGGAGATAGAGAGGAGATAGAGAGGAGATAGAGAGGAGATAGAGCGGAGATAGAGAGGAGATAGAGAGGAGATAGAGAAGCATAGAGGGGATATAGAGAGGAGATAGAGAGGCATAGAGAGGAGATAGAGAGGCATAGAGAGGAGACAGAGAGGAGACAGAGAGGAGATAGAGAGGAGATAGAGAGGAGATAGAGAGGAGATAGAGAGGAGATAGAGAGGAGATAGAGAGGCATAGAGGGGATATAGAGAGGAGATAGAGAGGCATAGAGGGGATATAGAGAGGAGATAGAGAGGCATAGAGGGGATATAGAGAGGAGATAGAGAGGGGATAGAGAGGAGATAGAGAGGAGATAGTGAGGAGATAGAGAGGAGATAGAGAGGAGATAGAGAGGCGTAGAGGGGAGATTGAGAGGAGATAGAGAGGAATAGAGGGGAGATAGAGAGGCATAGAGGGGAGATAGAGAGGAGATAGAGAGGCATAGAGAGGAGATAGAGAGGAGATAGAGAGGAGATAGAGAAGAGATAGAGAGGCATAGAGGGGATATAGAGAGGAGATAGAGAGGCATAGAGGGGAGATAGAGAGGAGATAGAGAGGAGATAGAGAGGATATAGAGAGGAGATAGAGAGGAGATAGAGATGCATAGAGAGGAGATAGAGAGGGGATAGAGAGGCATAGAGGGGAGATAGAGAGGAGATAGAGAGGAGATAGAGAGGAGATAGAGAGGCGTAGAGAGGAGATCGATAGGAGATAGAGAGGAGATAGAGAGGAGATAGAGAGGAGATAGAGAGGAGATAGAGAGGCATAGAGAGGAGATAGAGAGGCATAGAGAGGAGATAGAGCAGCATAGAGAGGAGATAGAGAGGAGTAGAGAGGATGATAGAGAGGAGATAGAGAGGAGATAGAGAGGATATAGAGAGGAGATAGAAAGGAGATAGAGAGGAGATAGAGAGGAGATAGAGAGGAGATAGAGAGGCATAGAGGAGGGATAGAGAGACATAGAGAGGAGATAGAGAGGAGATAGAGAGGAGATAGAGGAGATAGAGATGGGATAGACAGGAGATAGAGAGGGGATAGAGAGGCATAGAGAGGAGATAGAGAGGGGATAGAGAGGAGATAGAGAGGAGATAGAAAGGAGATAGAGAGGACATAGAGAGGAGATTGAGAGGCATAGAGGAGGGATAGAGAGGAGATAGAGAGGAGATAGAGAGGCATAGAGAGGAGATAGAGAGGCATAGAGAGGAGATAGAGAGGCATAGAGAGGAGATAGAGAGGCATAGAGAGGAGATAGAGAGGCATAGAGAGGAGATAGAGAGGCATAGAGAGGAGACAGAGAGGAGACAGAGAGGAGACAGAGAGGAGATAGAGAGGAGATAGAGAGGAGAATAGAGAGGAGATAGAGAGGAGATAGAGAGGCATAGAGGGGAGATAGAGAGGTATTGAGAGAAGAGAGAGAGGAGATAGAGAGGCATAGGGAGGAGATAGAGAGGCATAGAGAGGAGATAGAGAGGAGATAGAGAGGAGATAGAGAGGCGATAGAGAGGAGATATAGAGGAGATATAGAGGAGATAGATAGGAGATAGATAGGAGATAGAGAGGAGATAGAGAGGAGATAGAGAGGAGATAGAGAGGAGATAGAGAGGAGATAGAGAGGAGATAGAGAGGAGATAGAGAGGCATAGAGGGGATATAGAGAGGAGATAGAGAAGAGATAGAGAGGCATAGAGGGGATATAGAGAGGAGATAGAGAGGAGATAGAGAGGAGATAGAGAGGCATAGAGGGGAGATAAAGAGGAGATAGAGAGGAGATAGAGAGGAGATAGAGAGGAGATAGAGAGGCATAGAGAGGAGATAGAGAGGCATAGATGGGATATAGAGAGGAGATAGAGAGGAGATAGAGAGGAGATAGAGAGGCATAGAGGGGATATAGAGAGGAGATAGAGAAGAGATAGAGAGGCATAGAGGGGATATAGAGAGGAGATAGAGAGGAGATAGAGAGGCATAGAGGGGAGATAAAGAGGAGATAGAGAGGAGATAGAGAGGCATAGAGAGGAGATAGAGAGGCATAGAGAGGAGATAGAGAGGCATAGAGAGGAGATAGAGAGGCATAGAGAGGAGACAGAGAGGAGACAGAGAGGAGATAGAGAGGAGATAGAGAGGAGATAGAGAGGAGAATAGAGAGGAGAATAGAGAGGAGATAGAGAGGCATAGATGGGATATAGAGAGGAGATAGAGAGGAGATAGAGAGGAGATAGAGAGGCATAGATGGGATATAGAGAGGAGATAGAGAGGAGATAGAGAGGCATAGAGGGGATATAGAGAGGAGATAGAGAAGAGATAGAGAGGCATAGAGGGGATATAGAGAGGAGATAGAGAGGAGATAGAGAGGCATAGAGGGGAGATAAAGAGGAGATAGAGAGGAGATAGAGAGGCATAGAGAGGAGATAGAGAGGCATAGAGAGGAGATAGAGAGGCATAGAGAGGAGATAGAGAGGCATAGAGAGGAGACAGAGAGGAGACAGAGAGGAGATAGAGAGGAGATAGAGAGGAGATAGAGAGGAGAATAGAGAGGAGATAGAGAGGAGATAGAGAGGCATAGAGGGGATATAGAGAGGAATAGAGAGGATATAGAGAGGGGATAGAGAGGAGATAGAGAGGAGATAGAGAGGAGATAGAGAGGAGATAGAGAGGAGATAGAGAGGAGATAGAGAGGGGATAGAGAGGAGATAGAGAGGATATAGAGAGGAGATAGAAAGGAGATAGAGAAGAGATAGAGAGGAGATAGAGAGGAGATAGAGAGGAGATAGAGAGGAGATAGAGAGGAGATAGAGAGGATATAGACAGGAGATAGAGAGGAGATAGAGAGGCATAGAGGAGGGATAGAGAGACATAGAGAGGAGATAGAGAGGAGATAGAGAGGAGATAGAGAGGAGATAGAGAGGAGATAGAGATGGGATAGACAGGAGATAGAGAGGATATAGAGAGGCATAGAGAGGAGATAGAGAGGAGATAGAGAGGCGATAGAGAGGCATAGAGAGGAGATATAGAGGAGATATAGAGGAGATAGAGAGGAGATAGAGAGGAGATATAGAGGAGATAGAGAGGAGATAGAGAGGAGATATAGAGGAGATAGAGAGGAGATATAGAGGAGATAGAGAGGCATAGAGGGGAGATAGAGAGGAATAGAGAGGCATAGAGGGGAGATAGAGAGGAGATAGAGAGGCATAGAGAGGAGATAGAGAGGGGATAGAGATGAGATAGAGAGGCATAGAGAGGAGATAGAGAGGAGATAGAGAGGAGATAGAGAGGCATAGAGGGGATATAGAGAGGAGATAGAGAGGAGATAGAGAGGCATAGAGGGGATATAGAGAGGAGATAGAGAAGAGATAGAGAGGCATAGAGGGGATATAGAGAGGAGATAGAGAGGCATAGAGGGGAGATAAAGAGGAGATAGAGAGGAGATAGAGAGGAGATAGAGAGGCATAGAGAGGAGATAGAGAGGAGATAGAGAGGAGATAGAGAGGCATAGAGAGGAGACAGAGAGGAGATAGAGAGGAGATAGAGAGGAGATAGAGAGGAGAATAGAGAGGAGATAGAGAGGAGATAGAGAGGCATAGAGGGGATATAGAGAGGAATAGAGAGGCATAGAGGGGATATAGAGAGGATATAGAGAGGGGATAGAGAGGAGATAGAGAGGAGATAGAGAGGAGATAGAGAGGAGATAGAGAGGAGATAGAGAGGTGATAGAGAGGGGATAGAGAGGAGATAGAGAGGCATAGAGTGGATATAGAGAGGAGATAGAGAGGCGTAGAGGGGAGATAGAGAGGAGATAGAGAGGCATAGAGGGGAGATAGAGAGGAGATAGAGGGGCATAGAGGGGAGATAGAGAGGAGATAGAGAGGCATAGAGAGGAGATAGAGAGGGGATAGAGAGGAGATAGAGAGGCATAGAGAGGAGATAGAGAGGAGATAGAGAGGCGATAGAGAGGCATAGAGAGGAGATATAGAGGAGATATAGAGGAGATATAGAGGAGATAGAGAGGAGATAGAGAGGAGATAGAGAGGAGATAGAGAGGCATAGAGGGGAGATAGAGAGGAATAGAGAGGCATAGAGGGGAGATAGAGAGGAGATAGAGAGGCATAGAGAGGAGATAGAGAGGGGATAGAGATGAGATAGAGAGGCATAGAGAGGAGATAGAGAGGAGATAGAGAGGAGATAGAGAGGCATAGAGGGGATATAGAGAGGAGATAGAGAGGAGATAGAGAGGCATAGAGTGGATATAGAGAGGAGATAGAGAAGAGATAGAGAGGCATAGAGGGGATATAGAGAGGAGATAGAGAGGAGATAGAGAGGAGATAGAGAGGCATAGAGGGGAGATAAAGAGGAGATAGAGAGGCATAGAGAGGAGATAGAGAGGCATAGAGAGGAGATAGAGAGGCATAGAGAGGAGACAGAGAGGAGACAGAGAGGAGATAGAGAGGAGATAGAGAGGAGATAGAGAGGAGAATAGAGAGGAGATAGAGAGGAGATAGAGAGGAGATAGAGAGGCATAGAGGGGATATAGAGAGGAATAGAGAGGCATAGAGGGGATATAGAGAGGATATAGAGAGGGGATAGAGAGGAGATAGAGAGGAGATAGAGAGGAGATAGAGAGGAGATAGAGAGGAGATAGAGAGGTGATAGAGAGGGGATAGAGAGGCATAGAGTGGATATAGAGAGGAGATAGAGAGGCGTAGAGGGGAGATAGAGAGGAGATAGAGAGGTATAGAGGGGTGTCAAGTTCTACGTGATTTCTGGCTGACCACAGCTCTGCCCAAACTTGAAAACGGCTTTATCCTTGATGAACGCAAAGGACAACTCAAAACTGTTCACTTTATGATTTTTTTTTGTCATAAAGATGGAACAGAATAGGTTGATAACCTTCAAAACACACAAACAAAACCCCATGGATTAGTTACAAATAACTCTCAATTCCAATTTCTCAAAAATAAGCATAAACTAATGTTACTGAATCCTCAAACCTAACCAAACAATCATTTCATCATTTAGATTAACATAGGATCATTGCAAGTTAATAATTAAATATCAATATCCTAATTAAACATTTAACAATACACATGATTATAGTAAGGTTACTGTCAAGTTCTACTTTCACATAATGAAGTCTTCACTATTTAATTTAATTAATAATTGCATTGTATGTTACAACCAATCCAAAAGGGCATATAGAAGCATGAATTCACAACACATTCTGTCCTACCAGTTGCGTCTTTGGATGATCAGGAGCTGTGGTCATTGGTATCTCTTCTCAGGAATGAGTGAGAGCCAAGTAAGCTTTTACCAAACATTTCGATGCCATGCACATGCACTGCTTGTGGGTGCGCAGGATAATATGGTCCCCAGAGCACTTCCTGGTGGTTGGTTTCAACAGCTCCGGTTGCATGGTTGCCCCCTGCAGGTTGGGAGTGCTTTGAGCACCCTGGATGGATTCAGGCTTGAGTGCTCGGTATAGCTTGTAGTCAGGAATTGACACAACACCTCCCACTTGACCTCCTGGTTCTTCAACCCAAGGAGGTCACACAGAACTGTGATGTGTTGGATTCAGTTACTCTATTTTTGATCCTGTTGCTGCTGCTCTTCAACTGGAAGCAAGACAACTATCCGTCTGACATCCCTGTGAAGAACTGTTGCTGGTATCTTGATTGAATGTTTTTCCATCTTTTTAGTGGGCTTCACAGTTGCGACTGGGTAGCTGGGGAAGGATTGGAGATATACATCCCTCACAATTCCCTTCTTGTCAGTGTTAACGTCAATAACTCTGGCAAGCCTGTACTGACCTCTCAAGGCGTTCTGGTCGGCCAGCCAGACGACATCTCCAATTGCCACATTCCTGTGAGCGGTGTGCCACTTGGTCCGGACAAACAGGTTTGGTCCGGCTAACTGACTCCATTTCCTCCAGAATCGGTCAACTTCTGTTTGGATGGTTCTTAATCTCTTGTAGGAGTAACCTTCAAAGTCAAAGGTCCCTGGATCTCCTCTGGGTCCGGTTCGTCCGAGTAGAAGTGAATTTGGGCTAATGTATTCTACACAGTCCTCTCTGCTCTGAGTCCTGGCATCAATAGGCCGCTCATTGGCAAGGTTGGAAGCCATATAAAGGAAAGTCTGAAATTCACCCCATGTGAGGACTCCATTACCTCCCAGATTGTGCAAAGCCCGCTTCACAGTTCGGACAGCGGCTTCAGCAGCTCCGTTTCTGTGAGGTGAGTCTGCTGGATGGATCCTCCAGCTCCATTCTGTGCCATGCTTGGAAACGTCGTTTTCAAGCTTCGACTTCTCCAGTCGGTCCAGAAACATGTAGAGTTCTTTGAGGGCAGGTCTGGCTCCGACAAAGTTTTTTCCAGGATCCGACCACAATTTTCTTGGATGCCCTCTCAGTGCCGTAAATCTTTGGTAGGCTAACAGGAAGCCTTCAGCTGACTGGTCGCTGACAAGGTCTGTGTGCATAGCTCTTGACACCATGCAGCAAAAGACAATTCCCCACACCTTAAGTTTCACCTTCTTTCTCACCTCATCCTTCACTTCATAAGGTCCAAATAAGTCCACTGTGGTGTACTCAAAGGGATTGGCTGGTGTTATTCTCTCCGATGGAAGGTCACTCATGATCTGTTGGCATCTCCGGGCCTTAAGTTTCCTGCATGTCACACAGTTATCAACGATCTTTTGAGCTAGTTTCCGGCCTCTTACCACCCACGCTTTCCTTCTCATCCGGAGGAGTGTGCCTGCGATGTCTTCATGATTTGTCTTGTGGGCTTCTTGAGCTAGAAGGGAGGATACCCATGACGTGCAGGGCAAGATTGGTACTGCAGTTTTTCCTTCATTAAAGATTTGGAATCTTCCTCCACAGAGCAAGAGTCCAGTGTTTTCCTCTTTGACCACAGCAAGCCTGCTGAGTGTGGTGTCTGGCCAGGTTACATCCTTTTGGGCTGCAAGGAAGAGATCCCTGAGTGCATCTTCACACTCCATGATGGTAAGTGTAGCTTTCTTGATTCTGGACTTGATCTCAAGAGCTGAAGGAATTTCCTTTGGCTTGCTTGTGGTGGTGGTCTTGGCTAGCATTTCTTTCCACCTTGTGGCAGCTCTCCACACCCAGGCAATGACTCTTGTCAACCTGGTTAAACTGCTGAACTTGCTGATGTTAAGGATATTCCCCACTGAATAACCAGAAGGTGGTCTTTGGACTTGGATTTGGTGCCCTCTTCCATTAGGGCTGCTTTGCAGGTCTTTACCTTTGTCAGAGGTTGGAGATATTGGTATACGTGGAGCATGTTGGATTTTTTCCCCACCTGCGCTCGGGTCAGTGCTGCTGTAAAACATTTCCTTTGGAGCTTGTTTATGCCTTCTTTGGCATCTGCAGCGACTTCTTTGGCTGACTTTGTCGGCCAATCCTCTACAGGTCGTTTCAGAAACTCTGGGCCGTTCTGCCACACAGAGTTCTCTTTGAGGTCCTCTGGGGTTGCTCCTCTTGTCATGAGGTCAGCAATGTTTTGCTCACCTGGAATCCATCTCCAGTCCTCAACTGATGTGGACTTCTGGATCTCTCCCACTCTGTTTGCAAAAAAGGTCTGGTACCCATAACTGTCCCTTTGGATTGCACCCAGCACAGTTTGACTATCTAACAGATGGATCCAACGTCCTACTTGCATCCGACTGTGCTTTTCAATGTATTTCCTGAGTCTTGCAGCGAACACAGCACCACAGACTTCAGCCTTCACTGGTTCTCCCTTTTGGTCAAGTGGTGTAAGCTTGGCTTTGGACTCAACAAGTCGGACCAGGATGCCTTGCTCGGTCTCCCACCTGAAGTATGCCACTGCTCCATAACTCTGGTCGCTCCCATCTGAGAATGTTATTCCCCAGGGTTCTCCAATCCTTTTGACTGGAGTCAGGCTTCTATGGAAGGTAATTTGGTTGAGGTGTCTGTATTCCTCAAACAGGCGGATTGCTTCTCCTCTAAGTTTCCCAGACAGAGGTGTGTCCCATGTGTCTCTTGTTAGAGCTTTGCCTCCAGTTTCTTGGAATGCTTTTCTGACTAAAATGGCTCCTTTCTGTTTGGCAGGTGTTGCAAGGCCTATTGGGTCATACAAACTAGCTACTTGGCTAAGCAGTTGCCTTCTGGTCAGTGGGTTTGGAGTTTTCATTCTCACTTCCTCTCCAACGAGATCTTGACTGATCCTCATCTTCTTTTGTCTCTTTGAGAAGTTTATCGAGGTCATGAGGTACAGTTTGTCTGATTCGACTAAATAACCAACTCCAAGGGCTCTGTTGTCTCCTTCTCTCACTTGGTTGGGGAGGATGAAGACTTCATCTGATGATGTTGGATGTTCTGATGTAGATGTTTGCCTCCCACTTTGGCCTGATCGGACCCACGGCTTGAGGAAGAATCCACCTGCCTTTAGGATTTCTTCGACTTTTTTGGTGGTTCCGTCTAGCTTTTCCAGGTCATTATGGGATGTCAGGATGTCATCTACGTAGGAATCCTCTTCAAGGACCCTCCGTTCCTCTTTCAGATGTGTGAACATGGGCAACTTCGCTGTTTCTCTCATGGCTAGTTGTGCGATACACCCTGCTGGTCGATCGCCCATGTTGACCCTGGTGATGGCATATTCCTCAATGTCCCCATCATCACCGTCTCTCCAGAGGAATCTATGGAGGTGCATCTCCAGGTCTTCGAGCCACACAGAATTGTACATCTTTTTGATGTCGCCGAGAGCAGCATGGATTCCTCTCCTGAACCTTAGCAGTACCGCTCGAATAGGATTAAGTACATCAGGCCCTTTCAGAAGAAGGTAATTCATGCTGCTTCCTCTAAACCTCTGGCTGCTGTTCCATACCAGTCGGACAGGTGTAGTTATAGAGTGTGGGTTTGGTGCTATCAAGTGACTGACGTACCATACTGGACCTTTCCAGTCGGCCATGGTCTTTCTAGTGAGTTTCTTTGCTGCCTTCCTTTCCACCATCTCATGAACTTGAGTTGTGTATGCTGCACGCCAATCTGGTTCTCTCTTGAGTTGTTTCTCCGTCCTCAGAAACGTGGCTTCCACTGCGCTTCTGTTGTTGGGCAGGGAACTTGGATCTTCAATCCAAGGGTATTTTGTGTCCCAGTGAGGCTCCTGACTATGCACATCTGACTCCACGTAACTGAGACCTTGCCTGATTATCTCAAGCTCTCTTTCTTCACTAAGAGTCATGTCTTTGCCTCCTGGTTGACAGTTACCACAACGACATCCTCCACACATGGGTTCACAGGCCGCACCAATGCTGTCCCACTTCCACCAGTCCAAGAACTCTTTGCCAATAACAGTGGTTTTAGTTTCAGCTCTAGATTCTTGCATCTCAGCAATTTCTTGATACTTTACTGCTGTGATTCTCATAGATCGTGCAAAATGAGTTTCAGAATTGTGCAGGGCCATGTCCACTACTTCATAGAGGTCTGGATGTGCTCCTCCAACGGTCTTTCCTAAAGGGCTCTCCCACAGGACAAGATCTCCTACTACCTTTACTCTCTGTGGAGCAAGTCTTCCTTCCCGGTGGCTTATGAGAAGCTCAACATGTTCTGGTCTGTGAAGGTCTTCCAGGTTGGTATCGGGGAAGAACTTCTTGAGGTGTTTTGCTTTGATTGCTCTGTGAACTTTTGCAATTTCATCCAACCCATAACAGATCAGCTCATGAGCTTTCTCCGTGCCTCTTGGTGTCTTGACTCTCACCTTGAGTAAGTATCTTTTGGTCTTCACCTTCATGGCCATGCCTCCAACTCCATGGACGACTAGTGTGATCCTTTCACTTCGAAGCTTCAGTCTCCTGGCGGCTGTGTGAGTGATGTAGTTGGTGTCTGATGCTAAGTCAATGAGAGTTCCAATTTTCTGCCCTGCGTTAGTAGTTACTTCGAGAAGCATAAGAATAACTGGTAATTCACGTGTGCTTGAGTCCATTACCCCAGGAAGGCTTCCTCCAGTGCAGTGTGATTTTGCCATGTTGGTGAAAGCATTCCTGAATTTTTCTGCCATGTCCGGGGTGAGCTCACGTATTAATCTCTCTTGCTCCTCTGTGAATGTTTGCCTCCTGGTGCTGGGTTTTTCCACTTTCACGTATTCTTTCCTCTTAGCCCCTCCTTTAAGGCAGAGAAAGAAATGGTGATCTGAGGAGCTTCCTCTTTTGCAGTCTCTGTTTCTGCAAAGGTAAGTGTCCGTACATTCCTCATCCTCTCCATGACATCTGAGGCATCTTCTGCATGCTCCCAGTCTTTCGACAGCATTCAGCTTCTCACTAGGCTTTAGTTCTTTGAACTGCTTACAAAAGAAAATCTTCTCACGGTGCTTTTCATCTCCACACACAACGCATCCTCCCCTTCTTGTGGACCTTGTGGAAGCATACCGCTTCTCCGGGTACGTAGCTTTCTTTTCAGGGTTTTCACCTACACCCAACTGGTCTAGTTTCTCCAGTATGTCCTCTTGTGTTTTTAAAAATCTTAGAAGGCTGTCGAAGTGATTGTCAGGTGTGACTCCATTTCTTGGGTTGACCATGAATGTCAGCCAGTCCCTCTTCATGTTATCCGGCAGCTTGCTCTCTATGGATCTGATGACAAGGGGATTCTTTATGGCTCCACTGCTTTCGAGCTCCGTGAGGTCATTCAGGGCCTTTTCCACAGCTTGAATCAGGTCAATAACCTTCCTTGGTTGGTGTGACTTTAAAGGAGGGATCCTCTCCAGGTCCTCAATTATCTCCAAAGCAATTGTTGGCTTGTTTCCATACCGGTTTTGGAGTACTCTAAACATGTCTTCAGCACTGTTATATGATGACAGGCGCAGGTCTCTACATATTCTCTCGTCCACACTGTCAAGAAGTTGAAACTTCTTCACCTCCACTGAACCAGTCGGCTCTCCCTGCTTTTGCAGGCTCTCCCAGTCTTTCCTCCATCTGTGGAAATTCCTCCTAAGCCCAGTGAATTTAGGTAGACTGGTTGGTTTTATTCTCACCACTGGTTGTGGGACTGCTCTTGGTTGAAGCTCTGTCGGTCTTCTGTCCTCTTCTGCAATTCTCTGTGCGATGAGGAATTCTGTTCTTTTGGCCTCGAGGTTACTGCCGAATATTCTCAGATCTTTTACTCTGCCTTTCAGCTCTGCAGTCTCATCGTGTGGGACCCATTTTTCCCAGTCTTTCAGGCTTTCACTTGCATCATGGATTAGCTTCCTCGCTCTTTCCAGCTGTAGTTCATAGCCGTCCCTATTAATAGCAGTGACGGGGGTTTCTTTGGCTCTGTCACAGGCTTTCTCCGCTTCTTGGATTGCAAAGTCTACCTCCTCTTTACCGTATCTTGGCCAGAGGTTGAATTGGACTACCTCTCGGATTTCCTCCAATTTCATGTCGCACTCTTCAATCGTCCTTTCAAGATCAGCCTGCTGGTCCTTGTCGAGCTTGACCTCTTCATCTCCCTTAGTTCCCGCTTCAGCCAGTAGGCCAGCCGCGTAGTCATCATTTGAATCACCGACACTTCTAGCCAGGGAACTGAGCTTGCTGAACTCCTCTTGTAGTTCATGCTTAATCATACCAGCTGCAGCTTTACTCAGGTAGTTCGCTTGTCTGGTGAAAGCAGATTTGGCTAAGGTCCGCTCTTGCTTCAGTTGCTTGACTGTTTTCCCAAAAGTTTCCTTGGCCATGGTGTAGAGTTTCACAGGCAATTCTTCCTTTGCGTCGACAGCTTGACTTCAGCCCTTTGATCCTCGTCCTCACTGCCGCGCTGGTTATCAACTGTCAAGTTCTGCGTGATTTCTGGCTGACCACAGCTCTGCCCAAACTTGAAAACGGCTTTATCCTTGATGAACGCAAAGGACAACTCAAAACTGTTCACTTTATGATTTTTTATTGTCATAAAGATGGAACAGAATAGGTTGATAACCTTCAAAACACACAAACAAAACCCCATGGATTAGTTACAAATAACTCTCAATTCCAATTTCTCAAAAATAAGCATAAACTAATGTTACTGAATCCTCAAACCTAACCAAACAATCATTTCATCATTTAGATTAACATAGGATCATTGCAAGTTAATAATTAAATATCAATATCCTAATTAAACATTTAACAATACACATGATTATAGTAAGGTTACTGTCAAGTTCTACTTTCACATAATGAAGTCTTCACTATTTAATTTAATTAATAATTGCATTGTATGTTACAACCAAACCAAAAGGGCATATAGAAGCATGAATTCACAACACATTCTGTCCTACCAGTTGCGTCTTTGGATGATCAGGAGCTGTGGTCATTGGTATCTCTTCTCAGGAATGAGTGAGAGCCAAGTAAGCTTTTACCAAACATTTCGATGCCATGCACATGCACTGCTTGTGGGTGCGCAGGATAATATGGTCCCCAGAGCACTTCCTGGTGGTTGGTTTCAACAGCTCCGGTTGCATGGTTGCCCCCTGCAGGTTGGGAGTGCTTTGAGCACCCTGGATGGATTCAGGCTTGAGTGCTCGGTATAGCTTGTAGTCAGGAATTGACACAACAAGGGGAGATAGAGAGGAGATAGAGAGGCATAGAGGGGAGATAGAGAGGAGATAGAGAGGCATAGAGAGGAGATAGAGAGGGGATAGAGAGGAGATAGAGAGGCATAGAGAGGAGATATAGAGGAGATAGAGAGGAGATAGAGAAGAGATAGAGAAGAGATAGAGAGGCATAGAGTGGATATAGAGAGGAGATAGAGAGGGGAGATAGAGAGGAGATAGAGAGGAGATAGAGAAGAGATAGAGAGGAATAGAGGGGATATAGAGAGGAGATAGAGAGGCATAGAGGGGAGATAGAGAGGAGATAGAGAGGATATAGAGAGGAGATAGAGAGGAGATAGAGATGCATAGAGAGGAGATAGAGAGGGGAGATAGAGAGGCATAGAGGGGAGATAGAGAGGAGATAGAGAGGCATAGAGAGGAGATAGAGAGGGGATAGAGAGGCATAGAGGGGAGATAGAGAGGAGATAGAGAGGAGATAGAGAGGAGATAGAGAGGCATAGATGGGAGATAGAGAGGAGATAGAGAGGAGATAGAGAGGCGTAGAGAGGAGATCGATAGGAGATAGAGAGGAGATAGAGAGGAGATAGAGAGGAGATAGAGAGGAGATAGAGAGGAGATAGAGAGGCATAGAGAGGAGATAGAGAGGAGATAGAGAGGATACAGAGAGGAGATAGAGAGGAGATAGAGTGGAGATAGAGAGGAGATAAAGAGGAGATATAGAGGAGATAGAGAGGAGATAGTGAGGAGATAGAGAGGAGATAGAGAGGAGATAGAGAGGAGATAGAGAGGAGATAAAGAGGAGATATAGAGGAGATAGAGAGGAGATAGAGAGGAGATATAGAGGAGATAGAGAGGAGATATAGAGGAGATAGAGAGGAGATAGAGAGGCATAGAGGGGAGATAGAGAGGAGATAGAGAGGCATAGAGGGGAGATAGAGAGGAGATAGAGAGGCATAGAGAGGAGATAGAGAGGGGATAGAGAGGAGATAGAGAGGCATAGAGAGGAGATAGAGAGGAGATAGAGAGGAGATAGAGAGGCATAGAGGGGATATAGAGAGGAGATAGAGAGGAGATAGAGAGGAGATTGAGAGGCATAGAGGGGATATAGAGAGGAGATAGAGAGGAGATAGAGAGGAGATAGAGAGGAGATAGAGAGGAGATAGAGAGGAGATAGAGAGGAGATAGAGAAGAGATAGAGAGGCATAGAGGGGATATAGAGAGGAGATAGAGAGGAGATAGAGAGGCATAGATGGGAGATAAAGAGGAGATAGAGAGGCATAGAGAGGAGATAGAGAGGGGATAGAGAGGAGATAGAGAGGCATAGAGAGGAGATAGAGAGGAGAAAGAGAGGAGATAGAGAGGAGATAGAGAGGAGATAGAGAGGAGATAGAGAGGCATAGAGAGGAGATAGAGAGGAGATAGAGAGGAGACAGAGAGGAGATAGAGAGGAGATAGAGTGGAGATAGAGAGGAGATAAAGAGGAGATATAGAGGAGATAGAGAGGAGATAGTGAGGAGATAGAGAGGAGATAGAGAGAAGATAGAGAGGAGATAGAGAGGAGATAAAGAGGAGATATAGAGGAGATAGAGAGGAGATAGAGAGGAGATATAGAGGAGATAGAGAGGAGATATAGAGGAGATAGAGAGGAGATAGAGAGGCATAGAGGGGAGATAGAGAGGAGATAGAGAGGCATAGAGGGGAGATAGAGAGGAGATAGAGAGGCATAGAGAGGAGATAGAGAGGAGATAGAGAGGAGATAGAGAGGCATAGAGGGGATATAGAGAGGAGATAGAGAGGAGATAGAGAGGAGATAGAGAGGAGATAGAGAGGAGATAGAGAGGAGATAGAGAAGAGATAGAGAGGCATAGAGGGGATATAGAGAGGAGATAGAGAGGAGATAGAGAGGCATAGATGGGAGATAAAGAGGAGATAGAGAGGCATAGAGAGGAGATAGAGAGGGGATAGAAAGGAGAAAGAGAGGCATAGAGAGGAGATAGAGAGGAGAAAGAGAGGAGATAGAGAGGAGATAGAGAGGAGATAGAGAGGAGATAGAGAGGCATAGAGAGGAGATAGAGAGGAGATAGAGAGGAGACAGAGAGGAGATAGAGAGGAGATAGAGTGGAGATAGAGAGGAGATAAAGAGGAGATATAGAGGAGATAGAGAGGAGATAGTGAGGAGATAGAGAGGAGATAGAGAGAAGATAGAGAGGAGATAGAGAGGAGATAAAGAGGAGATATAGAGGAGATAGAGAGGAGATAGAGAGGAGATATAGAGGAGATAGAGAGGAGATATAGAGGAGATAGAGAGGAGATAGAGAGGCATAGAGGGGAGATAGAGAGGAGATAGAGAGGCATAGAGGGGAGATAGAGAGGAGATAGAGAGGCATAGAGAGGAGATAGAGAGGGGATAGAGAGGAGATAGAGAGGCATAGAGAGGAGATAGAGAGGAGATAGAGAGGAGATAGAGAGGCATAGAGGGGATATAGAGAGGAGATAGAGAGGAGATAGAGAGGAGATAGAGAGGCATAGAGGGGATATAGAGAGGAGATAGAGAGGAGATAGAGAGGAGATAGAGAGGAGATAGAGAGGAGATAGAGAGGAGATAGAGAAGAGATAGAGAGGCATAGAGGGGATATAGAGAGGAGATAGAGAGGAGATAGAGAGGCATAGATGGGAGATAAAGAGGAGATAGAGAGGCATAGAGAGGAGATAGAGAGGGGATAGAGAGGAGATAGAGAGGCATAGAGAGGAGATAGAGAGGAGATAGAGAGGAGATAGAGAGGAGATAGAGAAGAGATAGAGAGGCATAGAGAGGAGATAGAGAGGAGATAGAGAGGAGACAGAGAGGAGATAGAGAGGGGATATAGTGGAGATAGAGAGGAGATAAAGAGGAGATAGAGAGGCATATGGAGGAGATAGAGAGGAGATAGAGAGGAGATAGAGAGGAGATAGAGAGGAGATAGAGAGGAGATAGAGAGGCATAGAGAGGAGATAGAGAGGCATAGAGAGGAGATATAGAGGAGATAGAGAGGAGATAGTGAGGAGATAGAGAGGAGATAGAGAGGAGATAGAGAGGAGATAGAGAGGAGATAAAGAGGAGATATAGAGGAGATAGAGAGGAGATAGAGAGGAGATATAGAGGAGATAGAGAGGAGATATAGAGGAGATAGAGAGGAGATAGAGAGGCATAGAGGGGAGATAGAGAGGAGATAGAGAGGCATAGAGGGGAGATAGACAGGAGATAGAGAGGCATAGAGAGGAGATAGAGAGGGGATAGAGAGGAGATAGAGAGGCATAGAGAGGAGATAGAGAGGCATAGAGAGGAGATAGAGAGGAGATAGAGAGGAGATAGAGAGGAGATAGAGAGGAGATAGAGAGGCATAGAGAGGAGATAGAGAGGCATAGAGAGGAGATATAGAGGAGATAGAGAGGAGATAGTGAGGAGATAGAGAGGAGATAGAGAGGAGATAGAGAGAAGATAGAGAGGAGATAAAGAGGAGATATAGAGGAGATAGAGAGGAGATAGAGAGGAGATATAGAGGAGATAGAGAGGAGATATAGAGGAGATAGAGAGGAGATAGAGAGGCATAGATGGGAGATAGAGAGGAGATAGAGAGGAGATAGAGAGGCGTAGAGAGGAGATCGATAGGAGATAGAGAGGAGATAGAGAGGAGATAGAGAGGAGATAGAGAGGAGATAGAGAGGCATAGAGAGGAGATAGAGAGGAGATAGAGAGGAGACAGAGAGGAGATAGAGAGGAGATAGAGTGGAGATAGAGAGGAGATAAAGAGGAGATATAGAGGAGATAGAGAGGAGATAGTGAGGAGATAGAGAGGAGATAGAGAGGAGATAGAGAGGAGATAGAGAGGAGATAAAGAGGAGATATAGAGGAGATAGAGAGGAGATAGAGAGGAGATATAGAGGAGATAGAGAGGAGATATAGAGGAGATAGAGAGGAGATAGAGAGGCATAGAGGGGAGATAGAGAGGAGATAGAGAGGCATAGAGGGGAGATAGAGAGGAGATAGAGAGGCATAGAGAGGAGATAGAGAGGGGATAGAGAGGAGATAGAGAGGCATAGAGAGGAGATAGAGAGGAGATAGAGAGGAGATAGAGAGGCATAGAGGGGATATAGAGAGGAGATAGAGAGGAGATAGAGAGGAGATAGAGAGGCATAGAGGGGATATAGAGAGGAGATAGAGAGGAGATAGAGAGGAGATAGAGAGGAGATAGAGAGGAGATAGAGAGGAGATAGAGAAGAGATAGAGAGGCATAGAGGGGATATAGAGAGGAGATAGAGAGGAGATAGAGAGGCATAGATGGGAGATAAAGAGGAGATAGAGAGGCATAGAGAGGAGATAGAGAGGGGATAGAGAGGAGATAGAGAGGCATAGAGAGGAGATAGAGAGGAGATAGAGAGGAGATAGAGAGGAGATAGAGAAGAGATAGAGAGGCATAGAGAGGAGATAGAGAGGAGATAGAGAGGCATAGAGAGGAGATAGAGAGGAGATAGAGAGGAGACAGAGAGGAGATAGAGAGGGGATATAGTGGAGATAGAGAGGAGATAAAGAGGAGATAGAGAGGCATATGGAGGAGATAGAGAGGAGATAGAGAGGAGATAGAGAGGAGATAGAGAGGAGATAGAGAGGAGATAGAGAGGCATAGAGAGGAGATAGAGAGGCATAGAGAGGAGATATAGAGGAGAAAGAGAGGAGATAGTGAGGAGATAGAGAGGAGATAGAGAGGAGATAGAGAGGAGATAGAGAGGAGATAAAGAGGAGATATAGAGGAGATAGAGAGGAGATAGAGAGGAGATATAGAGGAGATAGAGAGGAGATATAGAGGAGATAGAGAGGAGATAGAGAGGCATAGAGGGGAGATAGAGAGGAGATAGAGAGGCATAGAGGGGAGATAGACAGGAGATAGAGAGGCATAGAGAGGAGATAGAGAGGGGATAGAGAGGAGATAGAGAGGCATAGAGAGGAGATAGAGAGGAGATAGAGAGGCATAGAGGGGATATAGAGAGGAGATAGAGAGGAGATAGAGAGGAGATAGAGAGGCATAGAGGGGATATAGAGAGGAGATAGAGAGGCGATAGAGAGGAGATAGAGAGGAGATAGAGAGGAGATAGAGAGGAGATAGAGAAGAGATAGAGAGGCATAGAGGGGAGATAGAGAGGAGATAGAGAGGCATAGAGAGGAGATAGAGAGGAGTAGAGCGGAGATAGAGAGGAGACAGAGAGGAGATAGAGAGGCATAGAGGGGATATAGAGAGGAGATAGAGAGGAAATAGAGAGGAGATAGAGAGGAGATAGAGAGGAGATAGAGAGGAGATAGAGAGGAGATAGAGAGGAGATAGAGAGGAGATAGAGAGGAGATAGAGGGGATATAGAGAGGAGATAGAGAGGAGATAGAGAGGAGATAGAGAGGCATAGAGTGGATATAGAGAGGAGATAGAGAGGCGTAGATGGGAGATAGAGAGGAGATAGAGAGGCATAGAGGGGAGATAGAGAGGAGATAGAGATGCATAGAGGGGAGATAGAGAGGAGATAGAGAGGAGATAGAGAGGCATAGAGGGGATATAGAGAGGAGATAGAGAGGAGATAGAGAGGAGATAGAGAGGAGATAGAGAAGAGATCGAGAGGCATAGAGGGGATATAGAGAGGAGATAGAGAGGCATAGAGAGGAGATAGAGAGGGGATAGAGAGGAGATAGAGAGGCATAGAGAGGAGATAGAGAGGAGATAGAGAGGAGATAGAGAGGCATAGAGGGGATATAGAGAGGAGATAGAGAGGAGATAGAGAGGAGATAGAGAGGCATAGAGGGGATATAGAGAGGAGATAGAGAGGAGATAGAGAGGAGATAGAGAGGAGATAGAGAAGAGATAGAGAGGCATAGAGGGGATATAGAGAGGAGATAGAGAGGCATAGAGAGGAGATAGAGAGGGGATAGAGAGGAGATAGAGAGGCATAGAGAGGAGATAGAGAGGAGATAGAGAGGAGATAGAGAGGAGATAGAGAAGAGATAGAGAGGCATAGAGAGGAGATAGAGAGGAGATAGAGAGGCATAGAGGGGAGATAGAGAGGAGATAGAGAGGCATAGAGAGGAGATAGAGAGGAGATAGAGCGGAGATAGAGAGGAGACAGAGAGGAGATAGAGAGGCATAGAGGGTATATAGAGAGGAGATAGAGAGGCATAGAGATGAGATAGAGAGGCATAGAGAGGAGACAGAGAGGAGACAGAGAGGAGATAGAGAGGAGATAGAGAGGAGATAGAGAGGAGATAGAGAGGGGACAGAGAGGAGATAGAGAGGCATAGAGTGGATATAGAGAGGAGATAGAGAGGCATAGAGAGGAGATAGAGAGGAGATAGAGCGGCATAGAGAGGAGATAGAGAGGAGATAGAGAGGAGTAGAGAGGATGATAGAGAGGAGATAGAGAGGAGATAGAGAGGATATAGAGAGGAGATAGAAAGGAGATAGAGAAGAGATAGAGAGGAGATAGAGAGGAGATAGAGAGGAGATAGAGAGGAGATAGAGAGGAGATAGAGAGGATATAGACAGGAGATAGAGAGGAGATAGAGAGGCATAGAGGAGGGATAGAGAGACATAGAGAGGAGATAGAGAGGAGATAGAGAGGAGATAGAGAGGAGATAGAGAGGAGATAGAGATGGGATAGACAGGAGATAGAGAGGATATAGAGAGGCATAGAGAGGAGATAGAGAGGAGATAGAGAGGCGATAGAGAGGCATAGAGAGGAGATATAGAGGAGATATAGAGGAGATAGAGAGGAGATAGAGAGGAGATATAGAGGAGATATAGAGGAGATAGAGAGGAGATAGAGAGGAGATATAGAGGAGATAGAGAGGAGATATAGAGGAGATAGAGAGGCATAGAGGGGAGATAGAGAGGAATAGAGAGGCATAGAGGGGAGATAGAGAGGAGATAGAGAGGCATAGAGAGGAGATAGAGAGGGGATAGAGATGAGATAGAGAGGCATAGAGAGGAGATAGAGAGGAGATAGAGAGGAGATAGAGAGGCATAGAGGGGATATAGAGAGGAGATAGACAGGAGATAGAGAGGCATAGAGGGGATATAGAGAGGAGATAGAGAAGAGATAGAGAGGCATAGAGGGGATATAGAGAGGAGATAGAGAGGAGATAGAGAGGAGATAGAGAGGCATAGAGGGGAGATAAAGAGGAGATAGAGAGGAGATAGAGAGGAGATAGAGAGGCATAGAGAGGAGATAGAGAGGCATAGAGAGGAGATAGAGAGGCATAGAGAGGAGACAGAGAGGAGACAGAGAGGAGATAGAGAGGAGATAGAGAGGAGATAGAGAGGAGAATAGAGAGGAGATAGAGAGGAGATAGAGAGGAGATAGAGAGGCATAGAGGGGATATAGAGAGGAATAGAGAGGCATAGAGGGGATATAGAGAGGATATAGAGAGGGGATAGAGAGGAGATAGAGAGGAGATAGAGAGGAGATAGAGAGGAGATAGAGAGGAGATAGAGAGGTGATAGAGAGGGGATAGAGAGGAGATAGAGAGGCATAGAGTGGATATAGAGAGGAGATAGAGAGGCGTAGAGGGGAGATAGAGAGGAGATAGAGAGGCATAGAGGGGAGATAGAGAGGAGATAGAGAGGCATAGAGGGGAGATAGAGAGGAGATAGAGAGGCATAGAGAGGAGATAGAGAGGGGATAGAGAGGAGATAGAGAGGCATAGAGAGGAGATATAGAGGAGATAGAGAGGAGATAGAGAAGAGATAGAGAAGAGATAGAGAGGCATAGAGTGGATATAGAGAGGAGATAGAGAGGGGAGATAGAGAGGAGATAGAGAGGAGATACAGAAGAGATAGAGAGGAATAGAGGGGATATAGAGAGGAGATAGAGAGGCATAGAGGGGAGATAGAGAGGAGATAGAGAGGAGATAGAGAGGCATAGAGGGGATATAGAGAGGAGATAGAGAGGCATAGAGGGGAGATAGAGAGGAGATAGAGAGGAGATAGAGAGGATATAGAGAGGAGATAGAGAGGAGATAGAGAGGCATAGAGAGGAGATAGAGAGGGGATAGAGAGGCATAGAGGGGAGATAGAGAGGAGATAGAGAGGCATAGAGAGGAGATAGAGAGGGGATAGAGAGGCATAGAGGGGAGATATAGAGGAGATAGAGAGGAGATAGAGAGGCATAGATGGGAGATAGAGAGGAGATAGAGAGGAGATAGTGAGGAGATAGAGAGGAGATAGAGAGGAGATAAAGAGGAGATATAGAGGAGATAGAGAGGAGATAGAGAGGAGATATAGAGGAGATAGAGAGGAGATATAGAGGAGATAGAGAGGAGATAGAGAGGCATAGATGGGAGATAGAGAGGAGATAGAGAGGAGATAGAGAGGCGTAGAGAGGAGATCGATAGGAGATAGAGAGGAGATAGAGAGGAGATAGAGAGGAGATAGAGAGGAGATAGAGAGGCATAGAGAGGAGATAGAGAGGAGATAGAGAGGAGACAGAGAGGAGATAGAGAGGAGATAGAGTGGAGATAGAGAGGAGATAAAGAGGAGATATAGAGGAGATAGAGAGGAGATAGTGAGGAGATAGAGAGGAGATAGAGAGGAGATAGAGAGGAGATAGAGAGGAGATAAAGAGGAGATATAGAGGAGATAGAGAGGAGATAGAGAGGAGATATAGAGGAGATAGAGAGGAGATATAGAGGAGATAGAGAGGAGATAGAGAGGCATAGAGGGGAGATAGAGAGGAGATAGAGAGGCATAGAGGGGAGATAGAGAGGAGATAGAGAGGCATAGAGAGGAGATAGAGAGGGGATAGAGAGGAGATAGAGAGGCATAGAGAGGAGATAGAGAGGAGATAGAGAGGAGATAGAGAGGCATAGAGGGGATATAGAGAGGAGATAGAGAGGAGATAGAGAGGAGATAGAGAGGCATAGAGGGGATATAGAGAGGAGATAGAGAGGAGATAGAGAGGAGATAGAGAGGAGATAGAGAGGAGATAGAGAGGAGATAGAGAAGAGATAGAGAGGCATAGAGGGGATATAGAGAGGAGATAGAGAGGAGATAGAGAGGCATAGATGGGAGATAAAGAGGAGATAGAGAGGCATAGAGAGGAGATAGAGAGGGGATAGAGAGGAGATAGAGAGGCATAGAGAGGAGATAGAGAGGAGATAGAGAGGAGATAGAGAGGAGATAGAGAAGAGATAGAGAGGCATAGAGAGGAGATAGAGAGGAGATAGAGAGGCATAGAGAGGAGATAGAGAGGAGATAGAGAGGAGACAGAGAGGAGATAGAGAGGGGATATAGTGGAGATAGAGAGGAGATAAAGAGGAGATAGAGAGGCATATGGAGGAGATAGAGAGGAGATAGAGAGGAGATAGAGAGGAGATAGAGAGGAGATAGAGAGGAGATAGAGAGGCATAGAGAGGAGATAGAGAGGCATAGAGAGGAGATATAGAGGAGATAGAGAGGAGATAGTGAGGAGATAGAGAGGAGATAGAGAGGAGATAGAGAGGAGATAAAGAGGAGATATAGAGGAGATAGAGAGGAGATAGAGAGGAGATATAGAGGAGATAGAGAGGAGATATAGAGGAGATAGAGAGGAGATAGAGAGGCATACAGGGGAGATAGAGAGGAGATAGAGAGGCATAGAGGGGAGATAGACAGGAGATAGAGAGGCATAGAGAGGAGATAGAGAGGGGATAGAGAGGAGATAGAGAGGCATAGAGAGGAGATAGAGAGGAGATAGAGAGGAGATAGAGAGGCATAGAGGGGATATAGAGAGGAGATAGAGAGGAGATAGAGAGGAGATAGAGAGGCATAGAGGGGATATAGAGAGGAGATAGAGAGGCGATAGAGAGGAGATAGAGAGGAGATAGAGAGGAGATAGAGAGGAGATAGAGAAGAGATAGAGAGGCATAGAGGGGAGATAGAGAGGAGATAGAGAGGCATAGAGAGGAGATAGAGAGGAGTAGAGCGGAGATAGAGAGGAGACAGAGAGGAGATAGAGAGGCATAGAGGGGATATAGAGAGGAGATAGAGAGGAAATAGAGAGGAGATAGAGAGGAGATAGAGAGGAGATAGAGAGGAGATAGAGAGGAGATAGAGAGGAGATAGAGAGGAGATAGAGAGGAGATAGAGGGGATATAGAGAGGAGATAGAGAGGAGATAGAGAGGAGATAGAGAGGCATAGAGTGGATATAGAGAGGAGATAGAGAGGCGTAGATGGGAGATAGAGAGGAGATAGAGAGGCATAGAGGGGAGATAGAGAGGAGATAGAGATGCATAGAGGGGAGATAGAGAGGAGATAGAGAGGAGATAGAGAGGCATAGAGGGGATATAGAGAGGAGATAGAGAGGAGATAGAGAGGAGATAGAGAGGAGATAGAGAAGAGATCGAGAGGCATAGAGGGGATATAGAGAGGAGATAGAGAGGCATAGAGAGGAGATAGAGAGGGGATAGAGAGGAGATAGAGAGGCATAGAGAGGAGATAGAGAGGAGATAGAGAGGAGATAGAGAGGCATAGAGGGGATATAGAGAGGAGATAGAGAGGAGATAGAGAGGAGATAGAGAGGCATAGAGGGGATATAGAGAGGAGATAGAGAGGAGATAGAGAGGAGATAGAGAGGAGATAGAGAAGAGATAGAGAGGCATAGAGGGGATATAGAGAGGAGATAGAGAGGCATAGAGAGGAGATAGAGAGGGGATAGAGAGGAGATAGAGAGGCATAGAGAGGAGATAGAGAGGAGATAGAGAGGAGATAGAGAGGAGATAGAGAAGAGATAGAGAGGCATAGAGAGGAGATAGAGAGGAGATAGAGAGGCATAGAGGGGAGATAGAGAGGAGATAGAGAGGCATAGAGAGGAGATAGAGAGGAGATAGAGCGGAGATAGAGAGGAGACAGAGAGGAGATAGAGAGGCATAGAGGGTATATAGAGAGGAGATAGAGAGGCATAGAGATGAGATAGAGAGGCATAGAGAGGAGACAGAGAGGAGACAGAGAGGAGATAGAGAGGAGATAGAGAGGAGATAGAGAGGAGATAGAGAGGGGACAGAGAGGAGATAGAGAGGCATAGAGTGGATATAGAGAGGAGATAGAGAGGCATAGAGAGGAGATAGAGAGGAGATAGAGCGGCATAGAGAGGAGATAGAGAGGAGATAGAGAGGAGTAGAGAGGATGATAGAGAGGAGATAGAGAGGAGATAGAGAGGATATAGAGAGGAGATAGAAAGGAGATAGAGAAGAGATAGAGAGGAGATAGAGAGGAGATAGAGAGGAGATAGAGAGGAGATAGAGAGGATATAGACAGGAGATAGAGAGGAGATAGAGAGGCATAGAGGAGGGATAGAGAGACATAGAGAGGAGATAGAGAGGAGATAGAGAGGAGATAGAGAGGAGATAGAGAGGAGATAGAGATGGGATAGACAGGAGATAGAGAGGATATAGAGAGGCATAGAGAGGAGATAGAGAGGAGATAGAGAGGCGATAGAGAGGCATAGAGAGGAGATATAGAGGAGATATAGAGGAGATAGAGAGGAGATAGAGAGGAGATATAGAGGAGATATAGAGGAGATAGAGAGGAGATAGAGAGGAGATATAGAGGAGATAGAGAGGAGATATAGAGGAGATAGAGAGGCATAGAGGGGAGATAGAGAGGAATAGAGAGGCATAGAGGGGAGATAGAGAGGAGATAGAGAGGCATAGAGAGGAGATAGAGAGGGGATAGAGATGAGATAGAGAGGCATAGAGAGGAGATAGAGAGGAGATAGAGAGGAGATAGAGAGGCATAGAGGGGATATAGAGAGGAGATAGACAGGAGATAGAGAGGCATAGAGGGGATATAGAGAGGAGATAGAGAAGAGATAGAGAGGCATAGAGGGGATATAGAGAGGAGATAGAGAGGAGATAGAGAGGAGATAGAGAGGCATAGAGGGGAGATAAAGAGGAGATAGAGAGGAGATAGAGAGGAGATAGAGAGGCATAGAGAGGAGATAGAGAGGCATAGAGAGGAGATAGAGAGGCATAGAGAGGAGACAGAGAGGAGACAGAGAGGAGATAGAGAGGAGATAGAGAGGAGATAGAGAGGAGAATAGAGAGGAGATAGAGAGGAGATAGAGAGGAGATAGAGAGGCATAGAGGGGATATAGAGAGGAATAGAGAGGCATAGAGGGGATATAGAGAGGATATAGAGAGGGGATAGAGAGGAGATAGAGAGGAGATAGAGAGGAGATAGAGAGGAGATAGAGAGGAGATAGAGAGGTGATAGAGAGGGGATAGAGAGGAGATAGAGAGGCATAGAGTGGATATAGAGAGGAGATAGAGAGGCGTAGAGGGGAGATAGAGAGGAGATAGAGAGGCATAGAGGGGAGATAGAGAGGAGATAGAGAGGCATAGAGGGGAGATAGAGAGGAGATAGAGAGGCATAGAGAGGAGATAGAGAGGGGATAGAGAGGAGATAGAGAGGCATAGAGAGGAGATATAGAGGAGATAGAGAGGAGATAGAGAAGAGATAGAGAAGAGATAGAGAGGCATAGAGTGGATATAGAGAGGAGATAGAGAGGGGAGATAGAGAGGAGATAGAGAGGAGATACAGAAGAGATAGAGAGGAATAGAGGGGATATAGAGAGGAGATAGAGAGGCATAGAGGGGAGATAGAGAGGAGATAGAGAGGAGATAGAGAGGCATAGAGGGGATATAGAGAGGAGATAGAGAGGCATAGAGGGGAGATAGAGAGGAGATAGAGAGGAGATAGAGAGGATATAGAGAGGAGATAGAGAGGAGATAGAGAGGCATAGAGAGGAGATAGAGAGGGGATAGAGAGGCATAGAGGGGAGATAGAGAGGAGATAGAGAGGCATAGAGAGGAGATAGAGAGGGGATAGAGAGGCATAGAGGGGAGATATAGAGGAGATAGAGAGGAGATAGAGAGGCATAGATGGGAGATAGAGAGGAGATAGAGAGGAGATAGAGAGGCGTAGAGAGGAGATCGATAGGAGATAGAGAGGAGATAGAGAGGAGATAGAGAGGCATAGAGAGGAGATAGAGAGGCATAGGGAGGAGATAGAGAGGAGATAGAGAGGCATAGAGAGGAGATAGAGAGGGGATAGAGAGGAGATAGAGAGGCATAGAGAGGAGATAGAGAGGAGATAGAGAGGAGATAGAGAGGAGATAGAGAAGAGATAGAGAGGCATAGAGAGGAGATAGAGAGGAGATAGAGAGGCATAGAGAGGAGATAGAGAGGAGATAGAGAGGCATAGAGAGGAGATAGAGAGGAGATATAGCGGAGATAGAGAGGAGATAGAGAGGCATAGAGGGGATATAGAGAGGAGATAGAGAGGCATAGAGAGGAGATAGAGAGGCATAGAGAGGAGACAGAGAGGAGACAGAGAGGAGATAGAGAGGAGATAGAGAGGAGATAGAGAGGCATAGAGAGGAGATAGAGAGGAGATAGAGAGGAGATAGAGAGGAGATAGAGAGGAGATAGAGAGGAGATAGAGAGGCATAGAGAGGAGATAGAGAGGAGATAGAGAGGCATAGAGAGTAGATAGAGAGGCATAGAGAGGAGATAGAGAGGAGAATAGAGAGGAGATAGAGAGGAGATAGAGAGGAGATAGAGAGGAGATAGAGAGGAGATAGAGAGGAGATAGAGAGGGGATAGAGAGGAGATAGAGAGGCATAGAGTGGATATAGAGAGGAGATAGAGAGGCATAGAGATGAGATAGAGAGGCATAGAGAGGAGACAGAGAGGAGACAGAGAGGAGATAGAGAGGAGATAGAGAGGAGATAGAGAGGAGATAGAGAGGGGACAGAGAGGAGATAGAGAGGCATAGAGTGGATATAGAGAGGAGATAGAGAGGCATAGAGAGGAGATAGAGAGGAGATAGAGCGGCATAGAGAGGAGATAGAGAGGAGATAGAGAGGAGTAGAGAGGATGATAGAGAGGAGATAGAGAGGAGATAGAGAGGATATAGAGAGGAGATAGAAAGGAGATAGAGAAGAGATAGAGAGGAGATAGAGAGGAGATAGAGAGGAGATAGAGAGGAGATAGAGAGGAGATAGAGAGGATATAGACAGGAGATAGAGAGGAGATAGAGAGGCATAGAGGAGGGATAGAGAGACATAGAGAGGAGATAGAGAGGAGATAGAGAGGAGATAGAGAGGAGATAGAGAGGAGATAGAGATGGGATAGACAGGAGATAGAGAGGATATAGAGAGGCATAGAGAGGAGATAGAGAGGAGATAGAGAGGCGATAGAGAGGCATAGAGAGGAGATATAGAGGAGATATAGAGGAGATAGAGAGGAGATAGAGAGGAGATATAGAGGAGATTGTGACACTCTGGCTCTATGGACGTTTATAATTGAGCCAGGGTTGTTCATTTTCATGTGTTTGGGTGTATTTCATTTGGTGGTGTTGGGGATGGGTGAGTTTCATTTTGTTTGTGTCAGGTGGTGATTGGTCGATGACTCCCAATCGGAGGTAACGAGTGTCAGCTGTCGGCTCGTTATCTCTGATTGGGAGCCATATATATTCTGTGTGTTTTCTCCTTTGTGTTGTGGGTTATTGTTTCTTTGTTGCTGTGTGTCGTATTCAGTATAGAACTTCACGTATCGTCATTTGTTGTTTTCTTCGTGGTTGCTTTATTTAAATAAAGTCATCATGTTCACTCGCAACGCTGCGCATTGGTCCAATCCTTCAGACGATCGTGACAGAATAACCCACCACAAGAGGACCAAGCGGCGTAACAAGCGGCAACAGGACCTACCTACGCAGGATTTATGGACGCCTCCTAAGGATTTTTGGACATGGGAGGAGATTCGGGCTGGAAAGGGTCCTTGGGCACAACCGGAGGAATATCACCGCCCTCGTGAAGAGCTGGAGGCAGCTGCAGCCGAGAGGAGGTGGTATGAGGAGGAATATCACCGCCCTCGTGAAGAGCTGGAGGCAGCTGCAGCCGAGAGGAGGTGGTATGAAGAGGAAGCGCGGAGTCGAGGCTGGAAGCCCGTGGTTACTCCCCAACATTTTTTTGGGGGGGGGCACATGGCTTGGGCGCCTGGGCAGCAGGAGGCTGCCACAGGTAGAGCTGGAGAGAAGGCTATCGGATTACGGGAGCCATTGGCGAGTAGAGGGAGGGAAGTTGTTGTGGCACGGCATGAGAGACTGAAGTGTGTTACCAGTCTGGTCCGGTCCGTTCTTGATCCCCAGTTAAGGCCAGTGGTGGGTGTTCCCGGTACGGACCGGTCTGTTCCTACTCCACGCACCAGGTCCACGATGTGCGTCGCCAGCCCGGCCCGGCCTGTTCCGGCCACTCGCACCAGGGATAGGGTGCGTGTCGCCAGCCCAGCCCGGCCTGTTCCTGCTCCACGCACGAATCCTACGGGGTGCGTCACCAGTCGGCCAGAGTCTGCCGTCTGCCCAACGGCGCCTGAACTGGCCGTCTGCCCAACGGCGCCTGAACTGCCCGTCGGCCCTATGGCGTCTGAACTGCCCGTCTGTCAAGCGCTGCATAAGCCGCCCATCTGTACTGAGCCTGCAAAGCCGCCCGTCTGCCATGAGCCTTCAGAGCCGTCCGCCAGATCGGAGCCGCTAGTGCCTTCCGCCAGACAGGAGCCGCTAGAGACTTCCGCCAGACAGAATCATACACCTGCTATGGAATCAGCAGGAGCCGACGCAACCCATACTAGACTGGAAGCTCAGGTTCGGGACCAGAAAGAGCAGCTCCTGCAGATGGGAGCCGCCCTGCTGGAGGTGATGACTGCAATCCGAGGCTGGGGTCCGCCTCCACCGCCAGCCTCCCAGCCAGCACCATCAGCCAGCCATGAGCAGCCAGATCTGTCAACCAGCCATGAGCAGCCAGACCCGTCAGCCAGCCATGAGCAGCCAGATCCGTCAGCCAGCCATGAGCAGCCAGATCTGTCAACCAGCCATGAGCAGCCAGATCCGTCAGCCAGCCATGAGCAGCCAGACCCGTCAGCCAGCCATGAGCAGCCAGATCCGTCAGCCAGCCATGAGCAGCCAGATCCGTCAGCCAGCCATGAGCAGCCAGACCCGTCAGCCAGCCATGAGCAGCCAGATCCGTCAGCCAGCCATGAGCAGCCAGATCTGTCAGCCAGCCATGAGCAGCCAGATCCGTCAGCCAGCCATGAGCAGCCAGATCCGTCAGCCAGCCATGAGCAGCCAGATCCGTCAGCCAGCCATGAGCAGCCAGATCCGTCAGCCAGCCATGAGCAGCCAGATCCGTCAGCCAGCCATGAGCAGCCAGATCCGTCAGCCAGCCATGAGCAGCCAGATCCGTCAGCCAGCCATGAGCAGCCAGATCCGTCAGCCAGCCATGAGCAGCCAGATCCGTCAGCCAGCCATGAGCAGCCAGACCCGTCAGCCAGCCATGAGCAGCCAGATCCGTCAGCCAGCCATGAGCAGCCAGATCCGTCAGCCAGCCATGAGCAGCCAGATCCGTCAGCCAGCCATGAGCAGCCAGATCCGTCAGCCAGCCATGAGCAGCCAGATCCGTCAGCCAGCCAGGATCCGCCAGAGCCGTCCAGCCAGGATCCGCCAGAGCCGTCCAGCCAGGATCCGCCAGAGCCGTCCAGCCAGGATCCGCCAGAGCCGTCCAGCCAGGATCCGCCAGAGCCGTCCAGCCAGGATCCGCCAGAGCCGTCCAGCCAGGATCCGCCAGAGCCGTCCAGCCAGGATCCGCCAGAGCCGTCCCGCCAGGATCCGCCAGAGCCGTCCAGCCTGGATCCGCCAGAGCCGTCCCGCCAGGATCCGCCAGAGCCGTCCCGCCAGGATCCGCCAGAGCCGTCCCGCCAGGATCCGCCAGAGCCGTCCCGCCAGGATCCGCCAGAGCCAGCCAGCCAGGATCCGCCAGAGCCAGCCAGCCAGGATCCTCCATCTAGTCAGGTGCTGCCCCTTAGCCCGGTGCTGCCCCTTAGTCCGGTGCTGCCCCTTAGTTCGGTGCTGCCCCTTAGTTCGGTGCTGCCCTTTAGCCCGGTGCTGCCCCTTAGTCCGGTGCTGCCCCTGAGTCCGGTGCCGCCCCTTAGCCCGGTGCTGCCCCGTAGTCCGGTACTGCCCCTTAGCCCGGTGCTGCCCCTTAGTCCTGTACTGCCCTTTAGTCCGGTACTGCCCCGTAGTCCGGTGCTGCCCCTTGTCCCGGTGCTGGCCCTTATCCCGGTGCTGGCCCTTATCCCGGTGCTGCCCCTTAGGCCGAGGCTGCCCCTTAGTCCGGGGTTGCCCCTTAGTCCAGGGGGGGTTAGGTGGAGGGTGGTCATTGGGAGGAGGCTACCGAAGCAGGTTGTGACTGTGGTGGGGTGGGGATCACGACCGGGGCCAGAGCCGCCACCATGGACAGACGCCCACCCAGACCCTCCCCTAGTCCTGATGTTGGTGCGCCCGGAGTTCGCACCTTTAGGGGGGGGTACTGTGACACTCTGGCTCTATGGACGTTTATAATTGAGCCAGGGTTGTTCATTTTCATGTGTTTGGGTGTATTTCATTTGGTGGTGTTGGGGATGGGTGAGTTTCATTTTGTTTGTGTCAGGTGGTGATTGGTCGATGACTCCCAATCGGAGGTAACGAGTGTCAGCTGTCGGCTCGTTATCTCTGATTGGGAGCCATATATATTCTGTGTGTTTTCTCCTTTGTGTTGTGGGTTATTGTTTCTTTGTTGCTGTGTGTCGTATTCAGTATAGAACTTCACGTATCGTCATTTGTTGTTTTCTTCGTGGTTGCTTTATTTAAATAAAGTCATCATGTTCACTCGCAACGCTGCGCATTGGTCCAATCCTTCAGACGATCGTGACAGAGATATAGAGGAGATAGAGAGGAGATAGAGAGGAGATATAGAGGAGATAGAGAGGAGATATAGAGGAGATAGAGAGGCATAGAGGGGAGATAGAGAGGAATAGAGAGGCATAGAGGGGAGATAGAGAGGAGATAGAGAGGCATAGAGAGGAGATAGAGAGGGGATAGAGATGAGATAGAGAGGCATAGAGAGGAGATAGAGAGGAGATAGAGAGGAGATAGAGAGGCATAGAGGGGATATAGAGAGGAGATAGACAGGAGATAGAGAGGCATAGAGGGGATATAGAGAGGAGATAGAGAAGAGATAGAGAGGCATAGAGGGGATATAGAGAGGAGATAGAGAGGAGATAGAGAGGAGATAGAGAGGCATAGAGGGGAGATAAAGAGGAGATAGAGAGGAGATAGTGAGGAGATAGAGAGGCATAGAGAGGAGATAGAGAGGCATAGAGAGGAGATAGAGAGGCATAGAGAGGAGACAGAGAGGAGACAGAGAGGAGATAGAGAGGAGATAGAGAGGAGATAGAGAGGAGAATAGAGAGGAGATAGAGAGGAGATAGAGAGGAGATAGAGAGGCATAGAGGGGATATAGAGAGGAATAGAGAGGCATAGAGGGGATATAGAGAGGATATAGAGAGGGGATAGAGAGGAGATAGAGAGGAGATAGAGAGGAGATAGAGAGGAGATAGAGAGGTGATAGAGAGGGGATAGAGAGGAGATAGAGAGGCATAGAGTGGATATAGAGAGGAGATAGAGAGGCGTAGAGGGGAGATAGAGAGGAGATAGAGAGGCATAGAGGGGAGATAGAGAGGAGATAGAGAGGCATAGAGGGGAGATAGAGAGGAGATAGAGAGGCATAGAGAGGAGATAGAGAGGGGATAGAGAGGAGATAGAGAGGCATAGAGAGGAGATATAGAGGAGATAGAGAGGAGATAGAGAAGAGATAGAGAAGAGATAGAGAGGCATAGAGTGGATATAGAGAGGAGATAGAGAGGGGAGATAGAGAGGAGATAGAGAGGAGATAGAGAGGCATAGAGAGGAGTTAGAGAGGAGATAGAGAGGAGATAGAGAGGGGATAGAGTGGAGATAGAGAGGAGATAAAGAGGAGATAGAGAGGCATAGGGAGGAGATAGAGAGGAGATAGAGAGGCATAGAGAGGAGATAGAGAGGGGATAGAGAGGAGATAGAGAGGCATAGAGAGGAGATAGAGAGGAGATAGAGAGGAGATAGAGAGGAGATAGAGAAGAGATAGAGAGGCATAGAGAGGCATAGAGAGGAGATAGAGAGGAGATAGAGAGGCATAGAGAGGAGATAGAGAGGAGATAGAGAGGCATAGAGAGGAGATAGAGAGGAGATATAGCGGAGATAGTGAGGAGATAGAGAGGCATAGAGGGGATATAGAGAGGAGATAGAGAGGCATAGAGAGGAGATAGAGAGGCATAGAGAGGAGACAGAGAGGAGACAGAGAGGAGATAGAGAGGAGATAGAGAGGAGATAGAGAGGCATAGAGAGGAGATAGAGAGGAGATAGAGAGGAGATAGAGAGGAGATAGAGAGGAGATAGAGAGGAGATAGAGAGGCATAGAGAGGAGATAGAGAGGAGATAGAGAGGCATAGAGAGTAGATAGAGAGGCATAGAGAGGAGATAGAGAGGAGAATAGAGAGGAGATAGAGAGGAGATAGAGAGGAGATAGAGAGGAGATAGAGAGGAGATAGAGAGGAGATAGAGAGGGGATAGAGAGGAGATAGAGAGGCATAGAGTGGATATAGAGAGGAGATAGAGAGGCATAGAGGGGAGATAGAGAGGAGATAGAGAGGCATAGAGGGGAGATAGAGAGGAGATAGAGAGGCATAGAGAGGAGATAGAGAGTAGATAGAGAGGCATAGAGAGGAGATAGAGAGGAGATAGAGAGGAGACAGAGAGGATATTGAGAGGGGATAGAGTGGAGATAGAGAGGAGATAAAGAGGAGATAGAGAGGCATAGGGAGAGATAGAGAGGAGATAGAGAGGAGATAGAGAGGAGATAGAGAGGAGATAGAGAGGAGATAGAGAGGCATAGAGAGGAGATAGAGAGGCATAGAGAGGAGATATAGAGGAGATAGAGAGGAGATAGCGAGGAGATAGAGAGGATATAGAGAGGAGATAGAGAGGAGATAGAGAGGAGATATACAGGAGATAGAGAGGAGATAGAGAGGAGATATAGAGGAGATAGAGAGGAGATATAGAGGAGATAGAGAGGAGATAGAGAGGCATAGAGGGGAGATAGAGAGGAGATAGAGAGGCATAGAGGGGAGATAGAGAGGAGATAGAGAGGCATAGAGAGGAGATAGAGAGGGGACAGAGAGGAGATAGAGAGACATAGAGAGGAGATAGAGAGGAGATAGAGAGGAGATAGAGAGGCATAGGGAGGAGATAGAGAGGAGATAGAGAGGCATAGAGAGGAGATAGAGAGGGGATAGAGAGGAGATAGAGAGGCATAGAGAGGAGATAGAGAGGAGATAGAGAGGAGATAGAGAGGAGATAGAGAAGAGATAGAGAGGCATAGAGAGGCATAGAGAGGAGATAGAGAGGAGATAGAGAGGCATAGAGAGGAGATAGAGAGGAGATAGAGAGGCATAGAGAGGAGATAGAGAGGAGATATAGCGGAGATAGTGAGGAGATAGAGAGGCATAGAGGGGATATAGAGAGGAGATAGAGAGGCATAGAGAGGAGATAGAGAGGCATAGAGAGGAGACAGAGAGGAGACAGAGAGGAGATAGAGAGGAGATAGAGAGGAGATAGAGAGGCATAGAGAGGAGATAGAGAGGAGATAGAGAGGAGATAGAGAGGAGATAGAGAGGAGATAGAGAGGAGATAGAGAGGCATAGAGAGGAGATAGAGAGGAGATAGAGAGGCATAGAGAGTAGATAGAGAGGCATAGAGAGGAGATAGAGAGGAGAATAGAGAGGAGATAGAGAGGAGATAGAGAGGAGATAGAGAGGAGATAGAGAGGAGATAGAGAGGAGATAGAGAGGGGATAGAGAGGAGATAGAGAGGCATAGAGTGGATATAGAGAGGAGATAGAGAGGCATAGAGGGGAGATAGAGAGGAGATAGAGAGGCATAGAGGGGAGATAGAGAGGAGATAGAGAGGCATAGAGAGGAGATAGAGAGTAGATAGAGAGGCATAGAGAGGAGATAGAGAGGAGATAGAGAGGAGACAGAGAGGATATTGAGAGGGGATAGAGTGGAGATAGAGAGGAGATAAAGAGGAGATAGAGAGGCATAGGGAGAGATAGAGAGGAGATAGAGAGGAGATAGAGAGGAGATAGAGAGGAGATAGAGAGGAGATAGAGAGGCATAGAGAGGAGATAGAGAGGCATAGAGAGGAGATATAGAGGAGATAGAGAGGAGATAGCGAGGAGATAGAGAGGATATAGAGAGGAGATAGAGAGGAGATAGAGAGGAGATATACAGGAGATAGAGAGGAGATAGAGAGGAGATATAGAGGAGATAGAGAGGAGATATAGAGGAGATAGAGAGGAGATAGAGAGGCATAGAGGGGAGATAGAGAGGAGATAGAGAGGCATAGAGGGGAGATAGAGAGGAGATAGAGAGGCATAGAGAGGAGATAGAGAGGGGACAGAGAGGAGATAGAGAGACATAGAGAGGAGATAGAGAGGAGATAGAGAGGAGATAGAGAGGCATAGAGGGGATATAGAGAGGAGATAGAGAGGAGATAGAGAGGAGATAGAGAGGCATAGAGGGAATATAGAGAGGAGATAGAGAGGAGATAGAGAGGAGATAGAGAGGAGATAGAGAAGAGATAGAGAGGCATAGAGGGGATATAGAGAGGAGATAGAGAGGCATAGAGAGGAGATAGAGAGGGGATAGAGAGGAGATAGAGAGGCATAGAGAGGAGATAGAGAGGAGATAGAGAGGAGATAGAGAGGAGATAGAGAAGAGATAGAGAGGCATAGAGAGGAGATAGAGAGGAGATAGAGAGGCATTGAGGGGAGATAGAGAGGAGATAGAGAGGCATAGAGAGGAGATAGAGAGGAGATAGAGCGGAGATAGAGAGGAGACAGAGAGGAGATAGAGAGGCATAGAGGGTATATAGAGAGGAGATAGAGAGGCATAGAGATGAGATAGAGAGGCATAGAGAGGAGACAGAGAGGAGACAGAGAGGAGATAGAGAGGAGATAGAGAGGAGATAGAGAGGAGATAGAGAGGGGACAGAGAGGAGATAGAGAGGCATAGAGTGGATATAGAGAGGAGATAGAGAGGCATAGAGAGGAGATAGAGAGGAGATAGAGCGGCATAGAGAGGAGATAGAGAGGAGATAGAGAGGAGTAGAGAGGATGATAGAGAGGAGATAGAGAGGAGATAGAGAGGATATAGAGAGGAGATAGAAAGGAGATAGAGAAGAGATAGAGAGGAGATAGAGAGGAGATAGAGAGGAGATAGAGAGGAGATAGAGAGGAGATAGAGAGGATATAGACAGGAGATAGAGAGGAGATAGAGAGGCATAGAGGAGGGATAGAGAGACATAGAGAGGAGATAGAGAGGAGATAGAGAGGAGATAGAGAGGAGATAGAGAGGAGATAGAGATGGGATAGACAGGAGATAGAGAGGATATAGAGAGGCATAGAGAGGAGATAGAGAGGAGATAGAGAGGCGATAGAGAGGCATAGAGAGGAGATATAGAGGAGATATAGAGGAGATAGAGAGGAGATAGAGAGGAGATATAGAGGAGATATAGAGGAGATAGAGAGGAGATAGAGAGGAGATATAGAGGAGATAGAGAGGAGATATAGAGGAGATAGAGAGGCATAGAGGGGAGATAGAGAGGAATAGAGAGGCATAGAGGGGAGATAGAGAGGAGATAGAGAGGCATAGAGAGGAGATAGAGAGGGGATAGAGATGAGATAGAGAGGCATAGAGAGGAGATAGAGAGGAGATAGAGAGGAGATAGAGAGGCATAGAGGGGATATAGAGAGGAGATAGAGAGGAGATAGAGAGGCATAGAGGGGATATAGAGAGATGATAGAGAAGAGATAGAGAGGCATAGAGGGGATATAGAGAGGAGATAGAGAGGAGATAGAGAGGAGATAGAGAGGCATAGAGGGGAGATAAAGAGGAGATAGAGAGGAGATAGAGAGGAGATAGAGAGGCATAGAGAGGAGATAGAGAGGCATAGAGAGGAGATAGAGAGGCATAGAGAGGAGACAGAGAGGAGACAGAGAGGAGATAGAGAGGAGATAGAGAGGAGATAGAGAGGAGAATAGAGAGGAGATAGAGAGGAGATAGAGAGGAGATAGAGAGGCATAGAGGGGATATAGAGAGGAATAGAGAGGCATAGAGGGGATATAGAGAGGATATAGAGAGGGGATAGAGAGGAGATAGAGAGGAGATAGAGAGGAGATAGAGAGGAGATAGAGAGGAGATAGAGAGGTGATAGAGAGGGGATAGAGAGGAGATAGAGAGGCATAGAGTGGATATAGAGAGGAGATAGAGAGGCGTAGAGGGGAGATAGAGAGGAGATAGAGAGGCATAGAGGGGAGATAGAGAGGAGATAGAGAGGCATAGAGGGGAGATAGAGAGGAGATAGAGAGGCATAGAGAGGAGATAGAGAGGGGATAGAGAGGAGATAGAGAGGCATAGAGAGGAGATATAGAGGAGATAGAGAGGAGATAGAGAAGAGATAGAGAAGAGATAGAGAGGCATAGAGTGGATATAGAGAGGAGATAGAGAGGGGAGATAGAGAGGAGATAGAGAGGAGATACAGAAGAGATAGAGAGGAATAGAGGGGATATAGAGAGGAGATAGAGAGGCATAGAGGGGAGATAGAGAGGAGATAGAGAGGAGATAGAGAGGATATAGAGAGGAGATAGAGAGGAGATAGAGAGGCATAGAGAGGAGATAGAGAGGGGATAGAGAGGCATAGAGGGGAGATAGAGAGGAGATAGAGAGGCATAGAGAGGAGATAGAGAGGGGATAGAGAGGCATAGAGGGGAGATAGAGAGGAGATAGAGAGGAGATAGAGAGGAGATAGAGAGGCATAGATGGGAGATAGAGAGGAGATAGAGAGGAGATAGAGAGGCGTAGAGAGGAGATCGATAGGAGATAGAGAGGAGATAGAGAGGAGATAGAGAGGAGATAGAGAGGAGATAGAGAGGCATAGAGAGGAGATAGAGAGGAGATAGAGAGGAGACAGAGAGGAGATAGAGAGGAGATAGAGTGGAGATAGAGAGGAGATAAAGAGGAGATAGAGAGGCATAGGGAGGAGATAGAGAGGAGATAGAGAGGAGATAGAGAGGAGATAGAGAGGAGATAGAGAGGAGATAGAGAGGCATAGAGAGGAGATAGAGAGGCATAGAAAGGAGATATAGAGGAGATAGAGAGGAGATAGTGAGGAGATAGAGAGGAGATAGAGAGGAGATAGAGAGGAGATAAAGAGGAGATATAGAGGAGATAGAGAGGAGATAGAGAGGAGATATAGAGGAGATAGAGAGGAGATATAGAGGAGATAGAGAGGAGATAGAGAGGCATAGAGGGGAGATAGAGAGGAGATAGAGAGGCATAGAGGGGAGATAGAGAGGAGATAGAGAGGCATAGAGAGGAGATAGAGAGGGGATAGAGAGGAGATAGAGAGGCATAGAGAGGAGATAGAGAGGAGATAGAGAGGAGATAGAGAGGCATAGAGGGGATATAGAGAGGAGATAGAGAGGAGATAGAGAGGAGATAGAGAGGCATAGAGGGGATATAGAGAGGAGATAGAGAGGAGATAGAGAGGAGATAGAGAGGAGATAGAGAGGAGATAGAGAGGAGATAGAGAAGAGATAGAGAGGCATAGAGGGGATATAGAGAGGAGATAGAGAGGAGATAGAGAGGCATAGATGGGAGATAAAGAGGAGATAGAGAGGCATAGAGAGGAGATAGAGAGGGGATAGAGAGGAGATAGAGAGGCATAGAGAGGAGATAGAGAGGAGATAGAGAGGAGATAGAGAGGAGATAGAGAAGAGATAGAGAGGCATAGAGAGGAGATAGAGAGGAGATAGAGAGGAGACAGAGAGGAGATAGAGAGGGGATATAGTGGAGATAGAGAGGAGATAAAGAGGAGATAGAGAGGCATAGGGAGGAGATAGAGAGGAGATAGAGAGGAGATAGAGAGGAGATAGAGAGGAGATAGAGAGGAGATAGAGAGGCATAGAGAGGAGATAGAGAGGCATAGAGAGGAGATATAGAGGAGATAGAGAGGAGATAGTGAGGAGATAGAGAGGAGATAGAGAGGAGATAGAGAGGAGATAGAGAGGAGATAGAGAGGAGATAGAGAGGCATAGAGGGGATATAGAGAGGAGATAGAGAGGAGATAGCGAGGCATAGAGGGGATATAGAGAGGAGATAGAGAGGCGATAGAGAGGAGATAGAGAGGAGATAGAGAGGAGATAGAGAGGAGATAGAGAAGAGATAGAGAGGCATAGAGGGGAGATAGAGAGGAGATAGAGAGGCATAGAGAGGAGATAGAGAGGAGTAGAGCGGAGATAGAGAGGAGACAGAGAGGAGATAGAGAGGCATAGAGGGGATATAGAGAGGAGATAGAGAGGCATAGAGAGGAGATAGAGAGGAGATAGAGAGGAAATAGAGAGGAGATAGAGAGGCATAGAGAGGAGATAGAGAGGAGATAGAGAGGCATAGAGAGGAGATAGAGAGGAGATAGAGAGGAAATAGAGAGGAGATAGAGAGGCATAGAGTGGATATAGAGAGGAGATAGAGAGGCGTAGATGGGAGATAGAGAGGAGATAGAGAGGCATAGAGGGGAGATAGAGAGGAGATAGAGATGCATAGAGGGGAGATAGAGAGGAGATAGAGAGGCATAGAGAGGAGATAGAGAGGGGATAGAGAGGAGATAGAGAGGCATAGAGAGGAGATAGAGAGGAGATCGAGAGGAGATAGAGACGAGATAGAGAAGAGATAGAGAGGCAGAGAGTGGATATAGAGAGGAGATAGAGAGGCATAGAGGGGAGATAGAGAGGAGATAGAGAGGAGATAGAGAAGAGATAGAGAGGCATAGAGGGGATATAGAGAGGAGATAGAGAGGCATAGAGGGGAGATAGAGAGGAGATAGAGAGGAGATAGAGAGGATATAGAGAGGAGATAGAGAGGAGATAGAGAGGCATAGAGAGGAGATAGAGAGGGGATAGAGAGGCATAGAGGGGAGATAGAGAGGAGAAAGAGAGGCATAGAGAGGAGATAGAGAGGGGATAGAGAGGCATAGAGGGGAGATATAGAGGAGATAGAGAGGATATAGAGTGGAGATAGAGAGGAGATAAAGAGGAGATAGAGAGGCATAGGGAGGAGATAGAGAGGAGATAGAGAGGAGATAGAGAGGAGATAGAGAGGAGATAGAGAGGAGATAGAGAGGCATAGAGAGGAGATAGAGAGGCATAGAAAGGAGATATAGAGGAGATAGAGAGGAGATAGTGAGGAGATAGAGAGGAGATAGAGAGGAGATAGAGAGGAGATAGAGAGGAGATAAAGAGGAGATATAGAGGAGATAGAGAGGAGATAGAGAGGAGATATAGAGGAGATAGAGAGGAGATATAGAGGAGATAGAGAGGAGATAGAGAGGCATAGAGGGGAGATAGAGAGGAGATAGAGAGGCATAGAGGGGAGATAGAGAGGAGATAGAGAGGCATAGAGAGGAGATAGAGAGGGGATAGAGAGGAGATAGAGAGGCATAGAGAGGAGATAGAGAGGAGATAGAGAGGAGATAGAGAGGCATAGAGGGGATATAGAGAGGAGATAGAGAGGAGATAGAGAGGCATAGAGGGGATATAGAGAGGAGATAGAGAGGAGATAGAGAGGAGATAGAGAGGAGATAGAGAGGAGATAGAGAGGAGATAGAGAAGAGATAGAGAGGCATAGAGGGGATATAGAGAGGAGATAGAGAGGAGATAGAGAGGCATAGATGGGAGATAAAGAGGAGATAGAGAGGCATAGAGAGGAGATAGAGAGGGGATAGAGAGGAGATAGAGAGGCATAGAGAGGAGATAGAGAGGAGATAGAGAGGAGATAGAGAGGAGATAGAGAAGAGATAGAGAGGCATAGAGAGGAGATAGAGAGGAGATAGAGAGGAGACAGAGAGGAGATAGAGAGGGGATATAGTGGAGATAGAGAGGAGATAAAGAGGAGATAGAGAGGCATAGGGAGGAGATAGAGAGGAGATAGAGAGGAGATAGAGAGGAGATAGAGAGGAGATAGAGAGGAGATAGAGAGGCATAGAGAGGAGATAGAGAGGCATAGAGAGGAGATATAGAGGAGATAGAGAGGAGATAGTGAGGAGATAGAGAGGAGATAGAGAGGAGATAGAGAGGAGATAGAGAGGAGATAAAGAGGAGATATAGAGGAGATAGAGAGGAGATAGAGAGGAGATATAGAGGAGATAGAGAGGAGATATAGAGGAGATAGAGAGGAGATAGAGAGGCATAGAGGGGAGATAGAGAGGAGATAGAGAGGCATAGAGGGGAGATAGACAGGAGATAGAGAGGCATAGAGAGGAGATAGAGAGGGGATAGAGAGGAGATAGAGAGGCATAGAGAGGAGATAGAGAGGAGATAGAGAGGAGATAGAGAGGCATAGAGGGGATATAGAGAGGAGATAGAGAGGAGATAGCGAGGCATAGAGGGGATATAGAGAGGAGATAGAGAGGCGATAGAGAGGAGATAGAGAGGAGATAGAGAGGAGATAGAGAGGAGATAGAGAAGAGATAGAGAGGCATAGAGGGGAGATAGAGAGGAGATAGAGAGGCATAGAGAGGAGATAGAGAGGAGTAGAGCGGAGATAGAGAGGAGACAGAGAGGAGATAGAGAGGCATAGAGGGGATATAGAGAGGAGATAGAGAGGCATAGAGAGGAGATAGAGAGGAGATAGAGAGGAAATAGAGAGGAGATAGAGAGGCATAGAGAGGAGATAGAGAGGAGATAGAGAGGCATAGAGAGGAGATAGAGAGGAGATAGAGAGGAAATAGAGAGGAGATAGAGAGGCATAGAGTGGATATAGAGAGGAGATAGAGAGGCGTAGATGGGAGATAGAGAGGAGATAGAGAGGCATAGAGGGGAGATAGAGAGGAGATAGAGATGCATAGAGGGGAGATAGAGAGGAGATAGAGAGGCATAGAGAGGAGATAGAGAGGGGATAGAGAGGAGATAGAGAGGCATAGAGAGGAGATAGAGAGGAGATAGAGAGGAGATAGAGACGAGATAGAGAAGAGATAGAGAGGCAGAGAGTGGATATAGAGAGGAGATAGAGAGGCATAGAGGGGAGATAGAGAGGAGATAGAGAGGAGATAGAGAAGAGATAGAGAGGCATAGAGGGGATATAGAGAGGAGATAGAGAGGCATAGAGGGGAGATAGAGAGGAGATAGAGATGAGATAGAGAGGATATAGAGAGGAGATAGAGAGGAGATAGAGAGGCATAGAGAGGAGATAGAGAGGGGATAGAGAGGCATAGAGGGGAGATAGAGAGGAGAAAGAGAGGCATAGAGAGGAGATAGAGAGGGGATAGAGAGGCATAGAGGGGAGATATAGAGGAGATAGAGAGGAGATAGAGAGGCATAGATGGGAGATAGAGAGGAGATAGAGAGGAGATAGAGAGGCGTAGAGAGGAGATCGATAGGAGATAGAGAGGAGATAGAGAGGAGATAGAGAGGCATAGAGAGGAGATAGAGAGGCATAGAGAGGAGATAGAGAGGAGATAGAGCAGCATAGAGAGGAGATAGAGAGGAGATAGAGAGGCATAGAGAGGAGATAGAGAGGAGATAGAGAGGAGATAGAGAGGGGATAGAGTGGAGATAGAGAGGAGATAAAGAGGAGATAGAGAGGCATAGGGAGGAGATAGAGAGGAGATAGAGAGGCATAGAGAGGAGATAGAGAGGGGATAGAGAGGAGATAGAGAGGCATAGAGAGGAGATAGAGAGGAGATAGAGAGGAGATAGAGAGGAGATATAGAGGAGATAGAGAGGAGATATAGAGGAGATAGAGAGGAGATAGAGAGGCATAGAGGGGAGATAGAGAGGAGATAGAGAGGCATAGAGAGGAGATAGAGAGGGGACAGAGAGGAGATAGAGAGACATAGAGAGGAGATAGAGAGGAGATAGAGAGGAGATAGAGAGGCATAGAGGGGATATAGAGAGGAGATAGAGAGGAGATAGAGAGGAGATAGAGAGGCATAGAGGGGATATAGAGAGGAGATAGAGAGGAGATAGAGAGGAGATAGAGAGGAGATAGAGAAGAGATAGAGAGGCATAGAGGGGATATAGAGAGGAGATAGAGAGGAGATAGAGAGGAGATAGAGAGGCATAGAGGGGAGATAAAGAGGAGATAGAGAGGCATAGAGAGGAGATAGAGAGGGGATAGAGAGGAGATAGAGTGGCATAGAGAGGAGATAGAGAGGAGATAGAGAGGAGATAGAGAGGAGATAGAGAAGAGATAGAGAGGCATAGAGAGGAGATAGAGAGGAGATAGAGAGGCATAGAGGGGAGATAGAGAGGAGATAGAGAGGCATAGAGAGGAGATAGAGAGGAGATAGAGCGGAGATAGAGAGGAGACAGAGAGGAGATAGAGAGGCATAGAGGGTATATAGAGAGGAGATAGAGAGGCATAGAGATGAGATAGAGAGGCATAGAGAGGAGACAGAGAGGAGACAGAGAGGAGATAGAGAGGAGATAGAGAGGAGATAGAGAGGCATAGAGAGGAGAAAGAGAGGAGATAGAGAGGAAATAGAGAGGAGATAGAGAGGCATAGAGAGGAGATAGAGAGGAGATAGAGAGGCATAGAGAGGAGATAGAGAGGCATAGAGAGGAGATAGAGAGGAGACAGAGAGGAGATAGAGAGGAGATAGAGAGGAGATAGAGAGGAGAATAGAGAGGAGATAGAGAGGAGATAGAGAGGAGATAGAGAGGAGATAGAGAGGCATAGAGGGGATATAGAGAGGAATAGAGAGGCATAGAGGGGATATAGAGAGGAGATAGAGAGGGGATAGAGAGGAGATAGAGAGGAGATAGAGAGGAGATAGAGAGGAGATAGAGAGGAGATAGAGAGGAGATAGAGAGGAGATAGAGAGGCATAGAGTGGATATAGAGAGGAGATAGAGAGGCGTAGATGGGAGATAGAGAGGAGATAGAGAGGCATAGAGGGGAGATAGAGAGGAGATAGAGAGGCATAGAGGGGAGATAGAGAGGAGATAGAGAGGCATAGAGAGGAGATAGAGAGGGGATAGAGAGGAGATAGAGAGGCATAGAGAGGAGATAGAGAGGAGATAGAGAGGAGATAGAGAAGAGATAGAGAAGAGATAGAGAGGCAGAGACTGGATATAGAGAGGAGATAGAGAGGCATAGAGGGGAGATAGAGAGGAGATAGAGAGGAAATAGAGAGGAGATAGAGAGGCATAGAGAGGAGATAGAGAGGAGATAGAGAGGCATAGAGAGGAGATAGAGAGGCATAGAGAGGAGACAGAGAGGAGACAGAGAGGAGATAGAGAGGAGATAGAGAGGAGATAGAGAGGAGATAGAGAGGAGATAGAGAGGAGATAGAGAGGCATAGAGGGGATATAGAGAGGAATAGAGAGGCATAGAGGGGATATAGAGATGAGATAAAGAGGCATAGAGGGGATATAGAGAGGATATAGAGAGGGGATAGAGAGGAGATAGAGAGCAGATAGAGAGGAGATAGAGAGGAGATAGAGAGGCGTAGAGAGGAGATCGATAGGAGATAGAGAGGAGATAGAGAGGAGATAGAGAGGAGATAGAGAGGAGATAGAGAGGCATAGAGGGGATATAGAGAGGAGATAAAGAGGCATAGAGGGGATATAGAGAGAATATAGAGAGGGGATAGAGAGGAGATAGAGAGCAGATAGAGAGGAGATAGAGAGGAGATAGAGAGGAGATAGAGAGGAGATAGAGAGGGGATAGAGAGGAGATAGAGAGGCATAGAGTGGATATAGAGAGGAGATAGAGAGGCATAGAGGGGAGATAGAGAGGAGATAGAGAGGCATAGAGGGGAGATAGAGAGGAGATAGAGAGGCATAGAGAGGAGATAGAGAGGAGATAGAGAGGCATAGAGAGGAGATAGAGAGGAGATAGAGAGGAGACAGAGAGGATATAGAGAGGGGATAGAGTGGAGATAGAGAGGAGATAAAGAGGAGATAGAGAGGCATAGGGAGAGATAGAGAGGAGATAGAGAGGAGATAGAGAGGAGATAGAGAGGAGATAGAGAGGCATAGAGAGGAGATAGAGAGGCATAGAGAGGAGATATAGAGGAGATAGAGAGGAGATAGAGAGGAGATAGAGAGGAGATAGAGAGGAGATAGAGAGGAGATATAGAGGAGATAGAGAGGAGATAGAGAGGAGATATAGAGGAGATAGAGAGGAGATATAGAGGAGATAGAGAGGAGATAGAGAGGCATAGAGGGGAGATAGAGAGGAGATAGAGAGGCATAGAGGGGAGATAGAGAGGAGATAGAGAGGCATAGAGAGGAGATAGAGAGAGGATAGAGAGGAGATAGAGAGGCATAGAGAGGAGATAGAGAGGAGATAGAGAGGAGATAGAGAGGCATAGAGGGGATATAGAGAGGAGATAGAGAGGAGATAGAGAGGAGATAGAGAGGCATAGAGGGGATATAGAGAGGAGATAGAGAGGAGATAGAGAGGAGATAGAGAGGAGATAGAGAGGAGATAGAGAAGAGATAGAGAGGCATAGAGGGGATATAGAGAGGAGATAGAGAGGAGATAGAGAGGAGATAGAGAGGCATAGAGGGGAGATAAAGAGGAGATAGAGAGGCATAGAGAGGAGATAGAGAGGGTATAGAGAGGAGATAGAGAGGCATAGAGAGGAGATAGAGAGGAGATAGAGAGGAGATAGAGAGGCATAGAGGGGATATAGAGAGGAATAGAGAGGCATAGAGGGGAAATAGAGAGGAGATAGAGAGGGGATAGAGAGGAGATAGAGAGGAGATAGAGAGGAGATAGAGAGGAGATAGAGAGGAGATAGAGAGGAGATAGAGAGGAGATAGAGAGGCATAGAGTGGATATAGAGAGGAGATAGAGAGGCGTAGATGGGAGATAGAGAGGAGATAGAGAGGCATAGAGGGGAGATAGTGAGGAGATAGAGAGGCATAGAGGGGAGATAGAGAGGAGATAGAGAGGCATAGAGAGGAGATAGAGAGGGGATAGAGAGGAGATAGAGAGGCATAGAGAGGAGATAGAGAGGAGATAGAGAGGAGATAGAGAAGAGATAGAGAAGAGATAGAGAGGCAGAGACTGGATATAGAGAGGAGATAGAGAGGCATAGAGGGGAGATAGAGAGGAGATAGAGAGGAAATAGAGAGGAGATAGAGAGGCATAGAGAGGAGATAGAGAGGAGATAGAGAGGCATAGAGAGGAGATAGAGAGGCATAGAGAGGAGACAGAGAGGAGACAGAGAGGAGATAGAGAGGAGATAGAGAGGAGATAGAGAGGAGAATAGAGAGGAGATAGAGAGTAGAGAGGAGATAGAGAGGAGATAGAGAGGCATAGAGGGGATATAGAGAGGAATAGAGAGGCATAGAGGGGATATAGAGAGGAGATAAAGAGGCATAGAGGGGATATAGAGAGGATATAGAGAGGGGATAGAGAGGAGATAGAGAGCAGATAGAGAGGAGATAGAGAGGAGATAGAGTGGCGTAGAGAGGAGATCGATAGGAGATAGAGAGGAGATAGAGAGGAGATAGAGAGGAGATAGAGAGGAGATAGAGAGGCATAGAGGGGATATAGAGAGGAGATAAAGAGGCATAGAGGGGATATAGAGAGGATATAGAGAGGGGATAGAGAGGAGATAGAGAGCAGATAGAGAGGAGATAGAGAGGAGATAGAGAGGAGATAGAGAGGGGATAGAGAGGAGATAGAGAGGCATAGAGTGGATATAGAGAGGAGATAGAGAGGCATAGAGGGGAGATAGAGAGGAGATAGAGAGGCATAGAGGGGAGATAGAGAGGAGATAGAGAGGCATAGAGAGGAGATAGAGAGGAGATAGAGAGGCATAGAGAGGAGATAGAGAGGAGATAGAGAGGAGACAGAGAGGATATAGAGAGGGGATAGAGTGGAGATAGAGAGGAGATAAAGAGGAGATAGAGAGGCATAGGGAGAGATAGAGAGGAGATAGAGAGGAGATAGAGAGGAGATAGAGAGGCATAGAGAGGAGATAGAGAGGCATAGAGAGGAGATATAGAGGAGATAGAGAGGAGATGGAGAGGAGATAGAGAGGAGATAGAGAGGAGATAGAGAGGAGATAGAGAGGAGATATAGAGGAGATAGAGAGGAGATAGAGAGGAGATATAGAGGAGATAGAGAGGAGATATAGAGGAGATAGAGAAGCATAGAGGGGAGATAGAGAGGAGATAGAGAGGCATAGAGGGGAGATAGAGAGGAGATAGAGAGGCATAGAGAGGAGATAGAGAGAGGATAGAGAGGAGATAGAGAGGCATAGAGAGGAGATAGAGAGGAGATAGAGAGGAGATAGAGAGGCATAGAGGGGATATAGAGAGGAGATAGAGAGGAGATAGAGAGGAGATAGAGAGGCATAGAGGGGATATAGAGAGGAGATAGAGAGGAGATAGAGAGGAGATAGAGAGGAGATAGAGAGGAGATAGAGAAGAGATAGAGAGGCATAGAGGGGATATAGAGAGGAGATAGAGAGGCATAGAGAGGAGATAGAGAGGGGATAGAGAGGAGATAGAGAGGCATAGAGAGGAGATAGAGAGGAGATAGAGAGGAGATAGAGAGGAGATAGGGAAGAGATAGAGAGGCATAGAGAGGAGATAGAGAGGAGATAGAGAGGCATAGAGGGGAGATAGAGAGGAGATAGAGAGGCATAGAGAGGAGATAGAGAGGAGATAGAGCGGAGATAGAGAGGAGACAGAGAGGAGATAGAGAGGCATAGAGGGTATATAGAGAGGAGATAGAGAGGCATAGAGAGGAGATAGAGAGGCATAGAGAGGAGACAGAGAGGAGACAGAGAGGAGATAGAGAGGAGATAGAGAGGAGATAGAGAGGCATAGAGAGGAGATAGAGAGGAGATAGAGAGGAAATAGAGAGGAGATAGAGAGGCATAGAGAGGAGATAGAGAGGAGATAGAGAGGAGATAGAGAGGAGATAGAGAGGCATAGAGAGGAGATAGAGAGGCATAGAGAGGAGATATAGAGGAGATAGAGAGGAGATAGAGAGGAGATAGAGAGGAGATAGAGAGGAGATAGAGAGGAGATATAGAGGAGATAGAGAGGAGATAGAGAGGAGATATAGAGGAGATAGAGAGGAGATATAGAGGAGATAGAGAGGAGATAGAGAGGCATAGAGGGGAGATAGAGAGGAGATATAGAGGCATAGAGGGGAGATAGAGAGGAGATAGAGATGCATAGAGAGGAGATAGAGAGAGGATAGAGAGGAGTATAGAGGCATAGAGAGGAGATAGAGAGGAGATAGAGAGGAGATAGAGAGGCATAGAGGGGATATAGAGAGGAGATAGAGAGGAGATAAGGAGGAGATAGAGAGGCATAGAGGGGATATAGAGAGGAGATAGAGAGGAGATAGAGAGGAGATAGAGAGGAGATAGAGAAGAGATAGAGAGGCATAGAGGGGATATAGAGAGGAGATAGAGAGGAGATAGAGAGGAGATAGAGAGGCATAGAGGGGAGATAAAGAGGAGATAGAGAGGCATAGAGAGGAGATAGAGAGGGGATAGAGAGGAGATAGAGAGGCATAGAGAGGAGATAGAGAGGAGATAGAGAGGAGATAGAGAGGAGATAGGGAAGAGATAGAGAGGCATAGAGAGGAGATAGAGAGGAGATAGAGAGGCATAGAGGGGAGATAGAGAGGAGATAGAGAGGCATAGAGAGGAGATAGAGAGGAGATAGAGCGGAGATAGAGAGGAGACAGAGAGGAGATAGAGAGGCATAGAGGGTATATAGAGAGGAGATAGAGAGGCATAGAGAGGAGATAGAGAGGCATAGAGAGGAGACAGAGAGGGGACAGAGAGGATATAGAGAGGAGATAGAGAGGAGATAGAGAGGCATAGAGAGGAGATAGAGAGGAGATAGAGAGGAAATAGAGAGGAGATAGAGAGGCATAGAGAGGAGATAGAGAGGAGATAGAGAGGCATAGAGAGGAGATAGAGAGGCATAGAGAGGAGATAGAGAGGAGACAGAGAGGAGATAGAGAGGAGATAGAGAGGAGATAGAGAGGAGAATAGAGAGGAGATATAGAGGAGATAGAGAGGAGATATAGAGGAGATAGAGAAGCATAGAGGGGAGATAGAGAGGAGATAGAGAGGCATAGAGGGGAGATAAAGAGGAGATAGAGAGGCATAGAGAGGAGATAGAGAGGGGATAGAGAGGAGATAGAGAGGCATAGAGAGGAGATAGAGAGGAGATAGAGAGGAGATAGAGAGGAGATAGGGAAGAGATAGAGAGGCATAGAGAGGAGATAGAGAGGAGATAGAGAGGCATAGAGGGGAGATAGAGAGGAGATAGAGAGGCATAGAGAGGAGATAGAGAGGAGATAGAGAGGCATAGAGGGTATATAGAGAGGAGATAGAGAGGCATAGAGAGGAGATAGAGAGGCATAGAGAGGAGACAGAGAGGAGACAGAGAGGAGATAGAGAGGAGATAGAGAGGAGATAGAGAGGCATAGAGAGGAGATATAGAGGAGATAGAGAGGAAATAGAGAGGAGATAGAGAGGCATAGAGAGGAGATAGAGAGGAGATAGAGAGGAGATAGAGAGGAGATAGAGAGGAGATAGAGAGGCATAGAGGGTATATAGAGAGGAGATAGAGAGGCATAGAGAGGAGATAGAGAGGCATAGAGAGGAGACAGAGAGGAGACAGAGAGGAGATATAGAGGAGATAGAGAGGAGATAGAGAGGAAATAGAGAGGAGATAGAGAGGCATAGAGAGGAGATAGAGAGGAGATAGAGAGGAGATAGAGAGGAGACAGAGAGGAGATAGAGAGGCATAGAGGGTATATAGAGAGGAGATAGAGAGGCATAGAGAGGAGATAGAGAGGCATAGAGAGGAGACAGAGAGGAGACAGAGAGGAGATAGAGAGGAGATAGAGAGGAGATAGAGAGGCATAGAGAGGAGATAGAGAGGAGATAGAGAGGAAATAGAGAGGAGATAGAGAGGCATAGAGAGGAGATAGAGAGGAGATAGAGAGGAGATAGAGAGGAGATAGAGAGGAGATAGTGAGGCATAGAGAGGAGATAGAGAGGCATAGAGAGGAGATATAGAGGAGATAGAGAGGAGATAGAGAGGAGATAGAGAGGAGATAGAGAGGAGATATAGAGGAGATATAGAGAGGAGATAGAGAGGAGATATAGAGGAGATAGAGAGGAGATATAGAGGAGATAGAGAGGAGATAGAGAGGCATAGAGGGGAGATAGAGAGGAGATATAGAGGCATAGAGGGGAGATAGAGAGGAGATAGAGATGCATAGAGAGGAGATAGAGAGAGGATAGAGAGGAGTATAGAGGCATAGAGAGGAGATAGAGAGGAGATAGAGAGGAGATAGAGAGGCATAGAGGGGATATAGAGAGGAGATAGAGAGGAGATAAGGAGGAGATAGAGAGGCATAGAGGGGATATAGAGAGGAGATAGAGAGGAGATAGAGAGGAGATAGAGAGGAGATAGAGAGGAGATAGAGAAGAGATAGAGAGGCATAGAGGGGATATAGAGAGGAGATAGAGAGGAGATAGAGAGGAGATAGAGAGGCATAGAGGGGAGATAAAGAGGAGATAGAGAGGCATAGAGAGGAGATAGAGAGGGGATAGAGAGGAGATAGAGAGGCATAGAGAGGAGATAGAGAGGAGATAGAGAGGAGATAGAGAGGAGATAGGGAAGAGATAGAGAGGCATAGAGAGGAGATAGAGAGGAGATAGAGAGGCATAGAGGGGAGATAGAGAGGAGATAGAGAGGCATAGAGAGGAGATAGAGAGGAGATAGAGCGGAGATAGAGAGGAGACAGAGAGGAGATAGAGAGGCATAGAGGGTATATAGAGAGGAGATAGAGAGGCATAGAGAGGAGATAGAGAGGCATAGAGAGGAGACAGAGAGGGGACAGAGAGGATATAGAGAGGAGATAGAGAGGAGATAGAGAGGCATAGAGAGGAGATAGAGAGGAGATAGAGAGGAAATAGAGAGGAGATAGAGAGGCATAGAGAGGAGATAGAGAGGAGATAGAGAGGCATAGAGAGGAGATAGAGAGGCATAGAGAGGAGATAGAGAGGAGACAGAGAGGAGATAGAGAGGAGATAGAGAGGAGATAGAGAGGAGAATAGAGAGGAGATAGAGAGGAGATAGAGAGGAGATAGAGAGGAGATAGAGAGGCATAGAGGGGATATAGAGAGGAATAGAGAGGCATAGAGGGGATATAGAGAGGAGATAGAGATGCATAGAGAGGAGATAGAGAGAGGATAGAGAGGAGTATAGAGGCATAGAGAGGAGATAGAGAGGAGATAGAGAGGAGATAGAGAGGCATAGAGGGGATATAGAGAGGAGATAGAGAGGAGATAAGGAGGAGATAGAGAGGCATAGAGGGGATATAGAGAGGAGATAGAGAGGAGATAGAGAGGAGATAGAGAGGAGATAGAGAGGCATAGAGAGGAGATAGAGAGGAGATAGAGAGGAAATAGAGAGGAGATAGAGAGGCATAGAGAGGAGATAGAGAGGAGATAGAGAGGAGATAGAGAGGAGATAGAGAGGAGATAGTGAGGCATAGAGAGGAGATAGAGAGGCATAGAGAGGAGATATAGAGGAGATAGAGAGGAGATAGAGAGGAGATAGAGAGGAGATAGAGAGGAGATATAGAGGAGATATAGAGAGGAGATAGAGAGGAGATATAGAGGAGATAGAGAGGAGATATAGAGGAGATAGAGAGGAGATAGAGAGGCATAGAGGGGAGATAGAGAGGAGATATAGAGGCATAGAGGGGAGATAGAGAGGAGATAGAGATGCATAGAGAGGAGATAGAGAGAGGATAGAGAGGAGTATAGAGGCATAGAGAGGAGATAGAGAGGAGATAGAGAGGAGATAGAGAGGCATAGAGGGGATATAGAGAGGAGATAGAGAGGAGATAAGGAGGAGATAGAGAGGCATAGAGGGGATATAGAGAGGAGATAGAGAGGAGATAGAGAGGAGATAGAGAGGAGATAGAGAGGAGATAGAGAAGAGATAGAGAGGCATAGAGGGGATATAGAGAGGAGATAGAGAGGAGATAGAGAGGAGATAGAGAGGCATAGAGGGGAGATAAAGAGGAGATAGAGAGGCATAGAGAGGAGATAGAGAGGGGATAGAGAGGAGATAGAGAGGCATAGAGAGGAGATAGAGAGGAGATAGAGAGGAGATAGAGAGGAGATAGGGAAGAGATAGAGAGGCATAGAGAGGAGATAGAGAGGAGATAGAGAGGCATAGAGGGGAGATAGAGAGGAGATAGAGAGGCATAGAGAGGAGATAGAGAGGAGATAGAGCGGAGATAGAGAGGAGACAGAGAGGAGATAGAGAGGCATAGAGGGTATATAGAGAGGAGATAGAGAGGCATAGAGAGGAGATAGAGAGGCATAGAGAGGAGACAGAGAGGGGACAGAGAGGATATAGAGAGGAGATAGAGAGGAGATAGAGAGGCATAGAGAGGAGATAGAGAGGAGATAGAGAGGAAATAGAGAGGAGATAGAGAGGCATAGAGAGGAGATAGAGAGGAGATAGAGAGGCATAGAGAGGAGATAGAGAGGCATAGAGAGGAGATAGAGAGGAGACAGAGAGGAGATAGAGAGGAGATAGAGAGGAGATAGAGAGGAGAATAGAGAGGAGATAGAGAGGAGATAGAGAGGAGATAGAGAGGAGATAGAGAGGCATAGAGGGGATATAGAGAGGAATAGAGAGGCATAGAGGGGATATAGAGAGGAGATAGAGAGGCATAGAGAGGAGATAGAGAGGCATAGAGAGGAGACAGAGAGGAGACAGAGAGGAGATAGAGAGGAGATAGAGAGGAGATAGAGAGGCATAGAGAGGAGATAGAGAGGAGATAGAGAGGAAATAGAGAGGAGATAGAGAGGCATAGAGAGGAGATAGAGAGGAGATAGAGAGGCATAGAGTGTAGACAGAGAGGCATAGAGAGGAGACAGAGAGGAGACAGAGAGGAGATAGAGAGGAGATAGAGAGGAGATAGAGAGGAGAATAGAGAGGAGATAGAGAGGAGATAGAGAGGAGATAGAGAGGAGATAGAGAGGCACAGAGGGGATATAGAGAGGAATAGAGAGGCATAGAGGGGATATAGAGAGGAGATAGAGAGGGGATAGAGAGGAGATAGAGAGGAGATAGAGAGGAGATAGAGAGGAGATAGAGAGGAGATAGAGAGGAGATAGAGAGGAGATAGAGAGGCATAGAGTGGATATAGAGAGGAGATAGAGAGGCGTAGATGGGAGATAGAGAGGCATAGAGGGGAGATAGAGAGGAGATAGAGAGGCATAGAGGGGAGATAGAGAGGAGATAGAGAGGCATAGAGAGGAGATAGAGAGGGGATAGAGAGGAGATAGAGAGGCATAGAGAGGCATAGAGAGGAGATAGAGAGGCATAGAGAGGAGACAGAGAGGAGACAGAGAGGAGATAGAGAGGAGATAGAGAGGAGATAGAGAGGATAATAGAGAGGAGATAGAGAGGAGATAGAGAGGAGATAGAGAGGAGATAGAGAGGCATAGAGGGGATATAGAGAGGAATAGAGAGGCATAGAGGGGATATAGAGAGGAGATAGAGAGGGGATAGAGAGGCATAGAGGGGATATAGAGAGGAGATAGAGAGGAGATAGAGAGGAGATAGAGAGGCATAGAGGGGATATAGAGAGGAGATAGAGAGGAGATAGAGAGGAGATAGAGAGGAGATAGAGAAGAGATAGAGAGGCATAGAGGGGATATAGAGAGGAGATAGAGAGGAGATAGAGAGGAGATAGAGAGGCATAGAGGGGAGATAAAGAGGAGATAGAGAGGCATAGAGAGGAGATAGAGAGGGGATAGAGAGGAAATAGAGAGGAGATAGAGAGGCATAGAGAGGAGATAGAGAGGAGATAGAGAGGAGATAGAGAGGAGATAGAGAGGAGATAGAGAGGCATAGAGAGGAGATAGAGAGGCATAGAGAGGAGATATAGAGGAGATAGAGAGGAGATAGAGAGGAGATAGAGAGGAGATAGAGAGGAGATATAGAGGAGATAGAGAGGAGATAGAGAGGAGATATAGAGGAGATAGAGAGGAGATATAGAGGAGATAGAGAGGAGATAGAGAGGCATAGAGGGGAGATAGAGAGGAGATATAGAGGCATAGAGGGGAGATAGAGAGGAGATAGAGATGCATAGAGAGGAGATAGAGAGAGGATAGAGAGGAGTATAGAGGCATAGAGAGGAGATAGAGAGGAGATAGAGAGGAGATAGAGAGGCATAGAGGGGATATAGAGAGGAGATAGAGAGGAGATAAGGAGGAGATAGAGAGGCATAGAGGGGATATAGAGAGGAGATAGAGAGGAGATAGAGAGGAGATAGAGAGGAGATAGAGAGGAGATAGAGAAGAGATAGAGAGGCATAGAGGGGATATAGAGAGGAGATAGAGAGGAGATAGAGAGGAGATAGAGAGGCATAGAGGGGAGATAAAGAGGAGATAGAGAGGCATAGAGAGGAGATAGAGAGGGGATAGAGAGGAGATAGAGAGGCATAGAGAGGAGATAGAGAGGAGATAGAGAGGAGATAGGGAAGAGATAGAGAGGCATAGAGAGGAGATAGAGAGGAGATAGAGAGGCATAGAGGGGAGATAGAGAGGAGATAGAGAGGCATAGAGAGGAGATAGAGAGGAGATAGAGCGGAGATAGAGAGGAGACAGAGAGGAGATAGAGAGGCATAGAGGGTATATAGAGAGGAGATAGAGAGGCATAGAGAGGAGATAGAGAGGCATAGAGAGGAGACAGAGAGGGGACAGAGAGGATATAGAGAGGAGATAGAGAGGAGATAGAGAGGCATAGAGAGGAGATAGAGAGGAGATAGAGAGGAAATAGAGAGGAGATAGAGAGGCATAGAGAGGAGATAGAGAGGAGATAGAGAGGCATAGAGAGGAGATAGAGAGGCATAGAGAGGAGATAGAGAGGAGACAGAGAGGAGATAGAGAGGAGATAGAGAGGAGATAGAGAGGAGAATAGAGAGGAGATAGAGAGGAGATAGAGAGGAGATAGAGAGGAGATAGAGAGGCATAGAGGGGATATAGAGAGGAATAGAGAGGCATAGAGGGGATATAGAGAGGAGATAGAGAGGCATAGAGAGGAGATAGAGAGGCATAGAGAGGAGACAGAGAGGAGACAGAGAGGAGATAGAGAGGAGATAGAGAGGAGATAGAGAGGCATAGAGAGGAGATAGAGAGGAGATAGAGAGGAAATAGAGAGGAGATAGAGAGGCATAGAGAGGAGATAGAGAGGAGATAGAGAGGCATAGAGTGTAGACAGAGAGGCATAGAGAGGAGACAGAGAGGAGACAGAGAGGAGATAGAGAGGAGATAGAGAGGAGAATAGAGAGGAGATAGAGAGGAGATAGAGAGGAGATAGAGAGGAGATAGAGAGGCACAGAGGGGATATAGAGAGGAATAGAGAGGCATAGAGGGGATATAGAGAGGAGATAGAGAGGGGATAGAGAGGAGATAGAGAGGAGATAGAGAGGAGATAGAGAGGAGATAGAGAGGAGATAGAGAGGAGATAGAGAGGCATAGAGTGGATATAGAGAGGAGATAGAGAGGCGTAGATGGGAGATAGAGAGGCATAGAGGGGAGATAGAGAGGAGATAGAGAGGCATAGAGGGGAGATAGAGAGGAGATAGAGAGGCATAGAGAGGAGATAGAGAGGGGATAGAGAGGAGATAGAGAGGCATAGAGAGGCATAGAGAGGAGATAGAGAGGCATAGAGAGGAGACAGAGAGGAGACAGAGAGGAGATAGAGAGGAGATAGAGAGGAGATAGAGAGGATAATAGAGAGGAGATAGAGAGGAGATAGAGAGGAGATAGAGAGGAGATAGAGAGGCATAGAGGGGATATAGAGAGGAATAGAGAGGCATAGAGGGGATATAGAGAGGAGATAGAGAGGGGATAGAGAGGAGATAGAGAGGAGATAGAGAGGAGATAGAGAGGAGATAGAGAGGAGATAGAGAGGCATAGAGTGGATATAGAGAGGAGATAGAGAGGCGTAGATGGGAGATAGAGAGGAGATAGAGAGGCATAGAGGGGAGATAGAGAGGAGATAGAGAGGCATAGAGGGGAGATAGAGAGGAGATAGAGAGGCATAGAGAGGAGATAGAGAGGGGATAGAGAGGAGATAGAGAGGCATAGAGAGGAGATAGAGAGGAGATAGAGAGGAGATAGAGAAGAGATAGAGAAGCGATAGAGAGGCAGAGAGTGGATATAGAGAGGAGATAGAGAGGCATAGAGGGGAGATAGATAGGAGATAGAGAGGAGATAGAGAAGAGATAGAGAGGCATAGAGGGGAGATAGAGAGGAGATAGAGAGGCATAGAGAGGAGATAGAGAGGAGAATAGAGAGGAGATAGAGAGGAGATAGAGAGGAGATAGAGAGGAGATAGAGAGGCATAGAGGGGATATAGAGAGGAATAGAGAGGCATAGAGGGGATATAGAGAGGAGATAGAGAGGCATAGAGAGGAGATAGAGAGGCATAGAGAGGAGACAGAGAGGAGACAGAGAGGAGATAGAGAGGAGATAGAGAGGAGATAGAGAGGCATAGAGAGGAGATAGAGAGGAGATAGAGAGGAAATAGAGAGGAGATAGAGAGGCATAGAGAGGAGATAGAGAGGAGATAGAGAGGCATAGAGTGTAGACAGAGAGGCATAGAGAGGAGACAGAGAGGAGACAGAGAGGAGATAGAGAGGAGATAGAGAGGAGAATAGAGAGGAGATAGAGAGGAGATAGAGAGGAGATAGAGAGGAGATAGAGAGGCACAGAGGGGATATAGAGAGGAATAGAGAGGCATAGAGGGGATATAGAGAGGAGATAGAGAGGGGATAGAGAGGAGATAGAGAGGAGATAGAGAGGAGATAGAGAGGAGATAGAGAGGAGATAGAGAGGAGATAGAGAGGCATAGAGTGGATATAGAGAGGAGATAGAGAGGCGTAGATGGGAGATAGAGAGGCATAGAGGGGAGATAGAGAGGAGATAGAGAGGCATAGAGGGGAGATAGAGAGGAGATAGAGAGGCATAGAGAGGAGATAGAGAGGGGATAGAGAGGAGATAGAGAGGCATAGAGAGGCATAGAGAGGAGATAGAGAGGCATAGAGAGGAGACAGAGAGGAGACAGAGAGGAGATAGAGAGGAGATAGAGAGGAGATAGAGAGGATAATAGAGAGGAGATAGAGAGGAGATAGAGAGGAGATAGAGAGGAGATAGAGAGGCATAGAGGGGATATAGAGAGGAATAGAGAGGCATAGAGGGGATATAGAGAGGAGATAGAGAGGGGATAGAGAGGAGATAGAGAGGAGATAGAGAGGAGATAGAGAGGAGATAGAGAGGAGATAGAGAGGCATAGAGTGGATATAGAGAGGAGATAGAGAGGCGTAGATGGGAGATAGAGAGGAGATAGAGAGGCATAGAGGGGAGATAGAGAGGAGATAGAGAGGCATAGAGGGGAGATAGAGAGGAGATAGAGAGGCATAGAGAGGAGATAGAGAGGGGATAGAGAGGAGATAGAGAGGCATAGAGAGGAGATAGAGAGGAGATAGAGAGGAGATAGAGAAGAGATAGAGAAGCGATAGAGAGGCAGAGAGTGGATATAGAGAGGAGATAGAGAGGCATAGAGGGGAGATAGATAGGAGATAGAGAGGAGATAGAGAAGAGATAGAGAGGCATAGAGGGGAGATAGAGAGGAGATAGAGAGGCATAGAGAGGAGATAGAGAGGGGATAGAGAGGCATAGAGGGGAGATAGAGAGGAGATAGAGAGGAGATAGAGAGGCATAGATGGGAGATAGAGAGGAGATAGAGAGGAGATAGAGAGGCGTAGAGAGGAGATCGATAGGAGATAGAGAGGAGATAGAGAGGAGATAGAGAGGCATAGAGAGGAGATAGAGAGGCATAGAGAGGAGATAGAGAGGAGATAGAGCGGCATAGAGAGGAGATAGAGAGGAGATAGAGAGGCATAGAGAGGAGATAGAGAGGAGATAGAGAGGAGATAGAGAGGGGATAGAGTGGAGATAGAGAGGAGATAAAGAGGAGATAGAGAGACATAGGGAGGAGATAGAGAGGAGATAGAGAGGCATAGAGAGGAGATAGAGAGGGGATAGAGAGGAGATAGAGAGGCATAGAGAGGAGATAGAGAGGAGATAGAGAGGAGATAGAGAGGAGATAGAGAAGAGATAGAGAGGCATAGAGAGGAGATAGAGAGGAGATAGAGAGGCATAGAGAGGAGATAGAGAGGAGATAGAGAGGCATAGAGAGGAGATAGAGAGGAGATAGAGCGGAGATAGAGAGGAGATAGAGAGGCATAGAGGGGATATAGAGAGGAGATAGAGAGGCATAGATAGGAGATAGAGAGGCATAGAGAGGAGACAGAGAGGAGACAGAGAGGAGATAGAGAGGAGATAGAGAGGAGATAGAGAGGCATAGAGAGGAGATAGAGAGTAGATAGAGAGGAGATAGAGAGGAGATAGAGAGGAGATAGAGAGGCATAGAGAGGAGATAGAGAGGCATAGATAGGAGATAGAGAGGAGAATAGAGAGGAGATAGAGAGGAGATAGAGAGGAGATAGAGAGGCATAGAGAGGAGATAGAGAGGGGATAGAGAGGCATAGAGGGGAGATAGAGAGGAGATAGAAAGGCATAGAGAGGAGATAGAGAGGGGATAGAGAGGCATAGAGGGGAGATAGAGAGGAGATAGAGAGGAGATAGAGAGGCATAGATGGGAGATAGAGAGGAGATAGAGAGGAGATAGAGAGGCGTAGAGAGGAGATCGATAGGAGATAGAGAGGAGATAGAGAGGAGATAGAGAGGCATAGAGAGGAGATAGAGAGGCATAGAGAGGAGATAGAGAGGAGATAGAGCGGCATAGAGAGGAGATAGAGAGGAGATAGAGAGGCATAGAGAGGAGATAGAGAGGAGATAGAGAGGAGATAGAGAGGGGATAGAGTGGAGATAGAGAGGAGATAAAGAGGAGATAGAGAGGCATAGGGAGGAGATAGAGAGTAGATAGAGAGGCATAGAGAGGAGATAGAGAGGGGATAGAGAGGAGATAGAGAAGAGATAGAGAGGCATAGAGAGGAGATAGAGAGGAGATAGAGAGGCATAGAGAGGAGATAGAGAGGAGATAGAGAGGCATAGAGAGGAGATAGAGAGGAGATAGAGCGGAGATAGAGAGGAGATAGAGAGGCATAGAGGGGATATAGAGAGGAGATAGAGAGGCATAGAGAGGAGATACAGAGGCATAGAGAGGAGACAGAGAGGAGACAGAGAGGAGATAGAGAGGAGATAGAGAGGAGATAGAGAGGCATAGAGAGGAGATAGAGAGGAGATAGAGAGGAGATAGAGAGGAGATAGAGAGGAGATAGAGAGGAGATAGAGAGTAGATAGAGAGGAGATAGAGAGGCATAGAGAGGAGATAGAGAGGAGATAGAGAGGCATAGAGAGTAGATAGAGAGGCATAGAGAGGAGATAGAGAGGAGAATAGAGAGGAGATAGAGAGGAGATAGAGAGGAGATAGAGAGGCATAGAGGGGATATAGAGAGGAGATAAAGAGGCATAGAGGGGATATAGAGAGGATATAGAGAGGGGATAGAGAGGAGATAGAGAGCAGATAGAGAGGAGATAGAGAGGAGATAGAGAGGAGATAGAGAGGAGATAGAGAGGGGATAGAGAGGAGATAGAGAGGCATAGAGTGGATATAGAGAGGAGATAGAGAGGCATAGAGGGGAGATAGAGAGGAGATAGAGAGGCATAGAGGGGAGATAGAGAGGAGATAGAGAGGCATAGAGAGGAGATAGAGAGGAGATAGAGAGGCATAGAGAGGAGATAGAGAGGAGATAGAGAGGAGACAGAGAGGAGATAGAGAGGGGATAGAGTGGAGATAGAGATGAGATAAAGAGGAGATAGAGAGGCATAGGGAGAGATAGAGAGGAGATAGAGAGAAGATAGAGAGGAGATAGAGAGGAGATAGAGAGGCATAGAGAGGAGATAGAGAGGCATAGAGAGGAGATATAGAGGAGATAGAGAGGAGATAGAGAGGAGATAGAGAGGAGATAGAGAGGAGATAGAGAGGAGATAGAGAGGAGATAGAGAGGAGATAAAGAGGAGATATAGAGGAGATAGAGAGGAGATAGAGAGGAGATATAGAGGAGATAGAGAGGAGATATAGAGGAGATAGAGAGGAGATAGAGAGGCATAGAGGGGAGATAGAGAGGAGATAGAGAGGCATAGAGGGGAGATAGAGAGGAGATAGAGAGGCATAGAGAGGAGATAGAGAGGGGATAGAGAGGAGATAGAGAGGCATAGAGAGGAGATAGAGAGGAGATAGAGAGGAGATAGAGAGGCATAGAGGGGATATAGAGAGGAGATAGAGAGGAGATAGAGAGGAGATAGAGAGGCATAGAGGGGAGATAGAGAGGGGATAGAGAGGCATAGAGGGGAGATAGAGAGGAGATAGAGAGGAGATAGAGAGGCATAGATGGGAGATAGAGAGGAGATAGAGAGGAGATAGAGAGGCGTAGAGAGGAGATCGATAGGAGATAGAGAGGAGATAGAGAGGAGATAGAGAGGCATAGAGAGGAGATAGAGAGGCATAGAGAGGAGATAGAGAGGAGATAGAGCGGCATAGAGAGGAGATAGAGAGGAGATAGAGAGGCATAGAGAGGAGATAGAGAGGAGATAGAGAGGAGATAGAGAGGGGATAGAGTGGAGAAAGAGAGGAGATAAAGAGGAGATAGAGAGGCATAGGGAGGAGATAGAGAGTAGATAGAGAGGCATAGAGAGGAGATAGAGAGGGGATAGAGAGGAGATAGAGAAGAGATAGAGAGGCATAGAGAGGAGATAGAGAGGAGATAGAGAGGCATAGAGAGGAGATAGAGAGGAGATAGAGCGGAGATAGAGAGGAGATAGAGAGGCATAGAGGGGATATAGAGAGGAGGTAGAGAGGCATAGAGAGGAGATACAGAGGCATAGAGAGGAGACAGAGAGGAGATAGAGAGGAGATAGAGAGGAGATAGAGAGGCATAGAGAGGAGATAGAGAGGAGATAGAGAGGAGATAGAGAGGAGATAGAGAGGAGATAGAGAGGAGATAGAGAGTAGATAGAGAGGAGATAGAGAGGCATAGAGAGGAGATAGAGAGGAGATAGAGAGGCATAGAGAGTAGATAGAGAGGCATAGAGAGGAGATAGAGAGGAGAATAGAGAGGAGATAGAGAGGAGATAGAGAGGAGATAGAGAGGCATAGAGGGGATATAGAGAGGAGATAAAGAGGCATAGAGGGGATATAGAGAGGATATAGAGAGGGGATAGAGAGGAGATAGAGAGCAGATAGAGAGGAGATAGAGAGGAGATAGAGAGGAGATAGAGAGGAGATAGAGAGGGGATAGAGAGGAGATAGAGAGGCATAGAGTGGATATAGAGAGGAGATAGAGAGGCATAGAGGGGAGATAGAGAGGAGATAGAGAGGCATAGAGGGGAGATAGAGAGGAGATAGAGAGGCATAGAGAGGAGATAGAGAGGGGATAGAGAGGAGATAGAGAAGAGATAGAGAGGCATAGAGAGGAGATAGAGAGGAGATAGAGAGGCATAGAGAGGAGATAGAGAGGAGATAGAGAGGCATAGAGAGGAGATAGAGAGGAGATAGAGCGGAGATAGAGAGGAGATAGAGAGGCATAGAGGGGATATAGAGAGGAGATAGAGAGGCATAGAGAGGAGATACAGAGGCATAGAGAGGAGACAGAGAGGAGACAGAGAGGAGATAGAGAGGAGATAGAGAGGAGATAGAGAGGCATAGAGAGGAGATAGAGAGGAGATAGAGAGGAGATAGAGAGGAGATAGAGAGGAGATAGAGAGGAGATAGAGAGTAGATAGAGAGGAGATAGAGAGGCATAGAGAGGAGATAGAGAGGAGATAGAGAGGCATAGAGAGTAGATAGAGAGGCATAGAGAGGAGATAGAGAGGAGAATAGAGAGGAGATAGAGAGGAGATAGAGAGGAGATAGAGAGGCATAGAGGGGATATAGAGAGGAGATAAAGAGGCATAGAGGGGATATAGAGAGGATATAGAGAGGGGATAGAGAGGAGATAGAGAGCAGATAGAGAGGAGATAGAGAGGAGATAGAGAGGAGATAGAGAGGAGATAGAGAGGGGATAGAGAGGAGATAGAGAGGCATAGAGTGGATATAGAGAGGAGATAGAGAGGCATAGAGGGGAGATAGAGAGGAGATAGAGAGGCATAGAGGGGAGATAGAGAGGAGATAGAGAGGCATAGAGAGGAGATAGAGAGGAGATAGAGAGGCATAGAGAGGAGATAGAGAGGAGATAGAGAGGAGACAGAGAGGAGATAGAGAGGGGATAGAGTGGAGATAGAGAGGAGATAAAGAGGAGATAGAGAGGCATAGGGAGAGATAGAGAGGAGATAGAGAGAAGATAGAGAGGAGATAGAGAGGAGATAGAGAGGCATAGAGAGGAGATAGAGAGGCATAGAGAGGAGATATAGAGGAGATAGAGAGGAGATAGAGAGGAGATAGAGAGGAGATAGAGAGGAGATAGAGAGGAGATAGAGAGGAGATAGAGAGGAGATAAAGAGGAGATATAGAGGAGATAGAGAGGAGATAGAGAGGAGATATAGAGGAGATAGAGAGGAGATATAGAGGAGATAGAGAGGAGATAGAGAGGCATAGAGGGGAGATAGAGAGGAGATAGAGAGGCATAGAGGGGAGATAGAGAGGAGATAGAGAGGCATAGAGAGGAGATAGAGAGGGGATAGAGAGGAGATAGAGAGGCATAGAGAGGAGATAGAGAGGAGATAGAGAGGAGATAGAGAGGCATAGAGGGGATATAGAGAGGAGATAGAGAGGAGATAGAGAGGAGATAGAGAGGCATAGAGGGGATATAGAGAGGAGATAGAGAGGAGATAGAGAGGAGATAGAGAGGAGATAGAAAAGAGATAGAGAGGCATAGAGGGGATATAGAGAGGAGATATAGAGGAGATAGAGAGGAGATAGAGAGGCATAGAGGGGAGATAAAGAGGAGATAGAGAGGCATAGAGAGGAGATAGAGAGGGGATAGAGAGGAGATAGAGAGGCATAGAGAGGAGATAGAGAGGAGATAGAGAGGAGATAGAGAGGAGATAGAGAAGAGATAGAGAGGCATAGAGAGGAGATAGAGAGGAGATAGAGAGGCATAGAGGGGAGATAGAGAGGAGATAGAGAGGCATAGAGAGGAGATAGAGAGGAGATAGAGCGGAGATAGAGAGGAGACAGAGAGGAGATAGAGAGGCATAGAGGGGATATAGAGAGGAGATAGAGAGGCATAGAGAGGAGATAGAGAGGAGATAGAGAGGCATAGAGAGGAGATAGAGAGGAGATAGAGAGGAGATAGAGAGGCATAGAGGGGAGATAGAGAGGAGATAGAGAGGCATAGAGAGGAGATAGAGAGGAGATAGAGCGGAGATAGAGAGGAGACAGAGAGGAGATAGAAAGGCATAGAGGGGAGATAGAGAGGAGATAGAGAGGCATAGAGGGGAGATAGAGAGGAGATAGAGAGGCATAGAGAGGAGATAGAGAGGTGATAGAGAGGAGATAGAGAGGCATAGAGAGGAGATAGAGAGGAGATAGAGAGGCATAGAGGGGAGATAGAGAGGAGATAGAGAGGCATAGAGATGAGATAGAGAGGAGATAGAGCGGAGATAGAGAGGAGACAGAGAGGAGATAGAGAGGCATAGAGGGGATATAGAGAGGAGATAGAGAGGCATAGAGAGGAGATAGAGAGGAGATAGAGAGGCATAGAGAGGAGATAGAGAGGAGATAGAGAGGAGATAGAGAGGCATAGAGGGGAGATAGAGAGGAGATAGAGAGGCATAGAGAGGAGATAGAGAGGAGATAGAGCGGAGATAGAGAGGAGACAGAGAGGAGATAGAGAGGCATAGAGGGGAGATAGAGAGGAGATAGAGAGGAATAGAGGGGAGATAGAGAGGAGATAGAGAGGCATAGAGAGGAGATAGAGAGGTGATAGAGAGGAGATAGAGAGGCATAGAGAGGAGATAGAGAGGAGAATAGAGAGGAGATAGAGAGGAGATAGAGAGGAGATAGAGAGGCATAGAGAGGAGATAGAGAGGAGATAGAGAGGCATAGAGAGGAGATAGAGAGGAGATAGAGCGGAGATAGAGAGGAGATAGAGAGGCATAGAGGGGATATAGAGAGGAGATAGAGAGGCATAGAGAGGAGATAGAGAGGAGATAGAGAGGCATAGAGAGGAGATAGAGAGGAGATAGAGAGGAGATAGAGAGGCATAGAGGGGAGATAGAGAGGAGATAGAGAGGCATAGAGAGGAGATAGAGAGGAGATAGAGCGGAGATAGAGAGGAGACAGAGAGGAGATAGAGAGGCATAGAGGGGAGATAGAGAGGAGATAGAGAGGCATAGAGGGGAGATAGAGAGGAGATAGAGAGGCATAGAGAGGAGATAGAGAGGTGATAGAGAGGAGATAGAGAGGCATAGAGAGGAGATAGAGAGGAGATAGAGAGGCATAGAGGGGAGATAGAGAGGAGATAGAGAGGCATAGAGAGGAGATAGAGAGGAGATAGAGCGGAGATAGAGAGGAGACAGAGAGGAGATAGAGAGGCATAGAGGGGATATAGAGAGGAGATAGAGAGGCATAGAGAGGAGATAGAGAGGAGATAGAGAGGCATAGAGAGGAGATAGAGAGGAGATAGAGAGGAGATAGAGAGGCATAGAGGGGAGATAGAGAGGAGATAGAGAGGCATAGAGAGGAGATAGAGAGGAGATAGAGCGGAGATAGAGAGGAGACAGAGAGGAGATAGAGAGGCATAGAGGGGAGATAGAGAGGAGATAGAGAGGAATAGAGGGGAGATAGAGAGGAGATAGAGAGGCATAGAGAGGAGATAGAGAGGTGATAGAGAGGAGATAGAGAGGCATAGAGAGGAGATATAGAGGAGATAGAGAGGAGAATAGAGAGGAGATAGAGAGGAGATAGAGAGGAGATAGAGAGGCATAGAGAGGAGATAGAGAGGAGATAGAGAGGCATAGAGAGGAGATAGAGAGGAGATAGAGCGGAGATAGAGAGGAGATAGAGAGGCATAGAGGGGATATAGAGAGGAGATAGAGAGGCATAGATAGGAGATAGAGAGGCATAGAGAGGAGACAGAGAGGAGACAGAGAGGAGATAGAGAGGAGATAGAGAGGAGATAGAGAGGCATAGAGAGGAGATAGAGAGTAGATAGAGAGGAGATAGAGAGGAGATAGAGAGGAGATAGAGAGGCATAGAGAGGAGATAGAGAGGAGATAGAGAGGCATAGAGAGTAGATAGAGAGGCATAGATAGGAGATAGAGAGGAGAATAGAGAGGAGATAGAGAGGAGATAGAGAGGAGATAGAGAGGCATAGAGAGGAGATAGAGAGGGGATAGAGAGGCATAGAGGGGAGATAGAGAGGAGATAGAAAGGCATAGAGAGGAGATAGAGAGGGGATAGAGAGGCATAGAGGGGAGATAGAGAGGAGATAGAGAGGAGATAGAGAGGCATAGATGGGAGATAGAGAGGAGATAGAGAGGAGATAGAGAGGCGTAGAGAGGAGATCGATAGGAGATAGAGAGGAGATAGAGAGGAGATAGAGAGGCATAGAGAGGAGATAGAGAGGCATAGAGAGGAGATAGAGAGGAGATAGAGCAGCATAGAGAGGAGATAGAGAGGAGATAGAGAGGCATAGAGAGGAGATAGAGAGGAGATAGAGAGGAGATAGAGAGGGGATAGAGTGGAGATAGAGAGGAGATAAAGAGGAGATAGAGAGGCATAGGGAGGAGATAGAGAGTAGATAGAGAGGCATAGAGAGGAGATAGAGAGGGGATAGAGAGGAGATAGAGAAGAGATAGAGAGGCATAGAGAGGAGATAGAGAGGAGATAGAGAGGCATAGAGAGGAGATAGAGAGGAGATAGAGCGGAGATAGAGAGGAGATAGAGAGGCATAGAGGGGATATAGAGAGGAGATAGAGAGGCATAGAGAGGAGATACAGAGGCATAGAGAGGAGACAGAGAGGAGACAGAGAGGAGATAGAGAGGAGATAGAGAGGAGATAGAGAGGCATAGAGAGGAGATAGAGAGGAGATAGAGAGGAGATAGAGAGGAGATAGAGAGGAGATAGAGAGGAGATAGAGAGGAGATAGAGAGTAGATAGAGAGGAGATAGAGAGGCATAGAGAGGAGATAGAGAGGAGATAGAGAGGCATAGAGAGTAGATAGAGAGGCATAGAGAGGAGATAGAGAGGAGAATAGAGAGGAGATAGAGAGGAGATAGAGAGGAGATAGAGAGGCATAGAGGGGATATAGAGAGGAGATAAAGAGGAATAGAGGGGATATAGAGAGGATATAGAGAGGGGATAGAGAGGAGATAGAGAGCAGATAGAGAGGAGATAGAGAGGAGATAGAGAGGAGATAGAGAGGAGATAGAGAGGGGATTTAGAGGAGATAGAGAGGCATAGAGTGGATATAGAGAGGAGATAGAGAGGCATAGAGGGGAGATAGAGAGGAGATAGAGAGGCATAGAGGGGAGATAGAGAGGAGATAGAGAGGCATAGAGAGGAGATAGAGAGGAGATAGAGAGGCATAAAGAGGAGATAGAGAGGAGATAGAGAGGAGACAGAGAGGAGATAGAGAGGGGATAGAGTGGAGATAGAGAGGAGATAAAGAGGAGATAGAGAGGCATAGGGAGAGATAGAGAGGAGATAGAGAGAAGATAGAGAGGAGATAGAGAGGAGATAGAGAGGCATAGAGAGGAGATAGAGAGGCATAGAGAGGAGATATAGAGGAGATAGAGAGGAGATAGAGAGGAGATAGAGAGGAGATAGAGAGGAGATAGAGAGGAGATAGAGAGGAGATAGAGAGGAGATAAAGAGGAGATATAGAGGAGATAGAGAGGAGATAGAGAGGAGATATAGAGGAGATAGAGAGGAGATATAGAGGAGATAGAGAGGAGATAGAGAGGCATAGAGGGGAGATAGAGAGGAGATAGAGAGGCATAGAGGGGAGATAGAGAGGAGATAGAGAGGCATAGAGAGGAGATGAGTCTGCGTCTCCTGAGTGGCGCAGTGGTCTAAGGCACTGCATCGCAGTGCTAACTGTGCCACTAGAGATCCTGGTTCGAATCCAGGCTCTGTCGCAGCCGGCCGCGACCGGGAGACTCATGGGCGGCGCACAATTGGCCCAGCGTCGTCCAGGGTAAGGGAGGGAATGGCCGGCAGGGATGTAGCTCAGTTGATAGAGCATGGTGTTTGCAACGCCAGGGTTGTGGGTTTGTTTCCCACGGGGGGCCAGTATAAAAAAAGATGTATTCACTAACTGTAAGTCGCTCTGGATAAGAGCGTCTGCTAAATGACTAAAATGTAAAAATGTAAAAAAATGAGATAGAGAGGGGATAGAGAGGAGATAGAGAGGCATAGAGAGGAGATAGAGAGGAGATAGAGAGGCATAGAGGGGATATAGAGAGGAGATAGAGAGGAGATAGAGAGGTGATAGAGAGGCATAGAGGGGATATAGAGAGGAGATAGAGAGGAGATAGAGAGGAGATAGAGAGGAGATAGAGAGGAGATAGAAAAGAGATAGAGAGGCATAGAGGGGATATAGAGAGGAGATATAGAGGAGATAGAGAGGAGATAGAGAGGCATAGAGGGGAGATAAAGAGGAGATAGAGAGGCATAGAGAGGAGATAGAGAGGCATAGAGAGGAGATAGAGAGGAGATAGAGAGGAGATAGAGAGGAGATAGAGAGGAGATAGAGAGGCATAGAGGGGAGATAGAGAGGAGATAGAGAGGCATAGAGAGGAGATAGAGAGGAGATAGAGCGGAGATAGAGAGGAGACAGAGAGGAGATAGAGAGGCATAGAGAGGAGATAGAGAGGAGATAGAGAGGCATAGAGAGGAGATAGAGAGGCATAGAGAGGAGATAGAGAGGAGATAGAGCGGAGATAGAGAGGAGACAGAGAGGCATAGAGGGGAGATAGAGAGGAGATAGAGAGGCATAGAGGGGAGATAGAGAGGAGATAGAGAGGCATAGAGAGGTGATAGAGAGGAGATAGAGAGGCATAGAGAGGAGATAGAGATGCATAGAGGGGAGATAGAGAGGAGATAGAGAGGCATAGAGAGGAGATAGAGAGGAGATAGAGCGGAGATAGAGAGGAGACAGAGAGGAGATAGAGAGGCATAGAGGGGATATAGAGAGGAGATAGAGAGGCATAGAGAGGAGATAGAGAGGAGATAGAGAGGCATAGAGAGGAGATAGAGAGGAGATAGAGAGGCATAGAGGGGAGATAGAGAGGAGATAGAGAGGCATAGAGAGGAGATAGAGAGGAGATAGAGCGGAGATAGAGAGGAGACAGAGAGGAGATAGAGAGGCATAGAGGGGAGATAGAGAGGCATAGAGGGGAGATAGAGAGGAGATAGAGAGGCATAGAGAGGAGATAGAGAGGTGATAGAGAGGAGATAGAGAGGCATAGAGAGGAGATAGAGAGGAGATAGAGAGGAGATAGAGAGGAGATAGAGAGGCATAGAGAGGAGATAGAGAGGGGATAGAGAGGAGATAGAGAGGAGATAGAGAAGAGATAGAGAAGAGATAAAGAGGCAGAGAGTGGATATAGAGAGGAGATAGAGAGGCATAGAGGGGAGATAGAGAGGAAATAGAGAGGAGATAGAGAGGCATAGAGAGGAGATAGAGAGGAGATAGAGAGGCATAGAGAGGAGATAGAGAGGCATAGAGAGGAGACAGAGAGGAGATAGAGAGGAGATAGAGAGGAGATAGAGAGGAGAATAGAGAGGAGATAGAGAGGAGATAGAGAGGAGATAGAGAGGAGATAGAGAGGCAAAAAGGGGATATAGAGAGGAATAGAGAGGCATAGAGGGGATATAGAGAGGAGATAGAGAGGAGATAGAGAGGAGATAGAGAGGCATAGATGGGAGATAGAGAGGAGATAGAGAGGAGATAGAGAGGCGTAGAGAGGAGATCGATAGGAGATAGAGAGGAGATAGAGAGGCATAGAGAGGAGATAGAGAGGCATAGAGAGGAGATAGAGAGGAGATAGAGCGGCATAGAGAGGAGATAGAGAGGAGATAGAGAGGCATAGAGAGGAGATAGAGAGGAGATAAAGAGGAGATAGAGAGTAGATAGAGAGGCATAGAGAGGAGATAGAGAGGCGATAGAGAGGCATAGAGAGGAGATAGAGAGGAGATAGAGCGGAGATAGAGAGGAGATAGAGAGGCATAGAGGGGATATAGAGAGGAGATAGAGAGGCATAGAGAGGAGACAGAGAGGAGACAGAGAGGAGATAGAGAGGAGATAGAGAGGAGATAGAGAGGAGATAGAGAGGAGATAGAGAGTAGATAGAGAGGAGATAGAGAGGAGATAGAGAGGAGATAGAGAGGAGATAGAGAGGAGATAGAGAGGCATAGAGAGTAGATAGAGAGGCATAGAGAGGAGATAGAGAGGAGAATAGAGAGGAGATAGAGAGGAGATAGAGAGGAGATAGAGAGGAGATAGAGAGGCATAGAGGGGATATAGAGAGGAGATAAAGAGATATAGATAGGGGATAGAGAGGAGATAGAGAGCAGATAGAGAGGAGATAGAGAGGAGATAGAGAGGGGATAGAGAGGAGATAGAGAGGCATAGAGTGGATATAGAGAGGAGATAGAGAGGCATAGAGGGGAGATAGAGAGGAGATAGAGAGGCATAGAGGGGAGATAGAGAGGAGATAGAGAGGCATAGAGAGGAGATAGAGAGGAGATAGAGAGGCATAGAGAGGAGATAGAGAGGAGATAGAGAGGAGACAGAATGGAGATAGAGAGGGGATAGAGTGGAGATAGAGAGGAGATAAAGAGGAGATAGAGAGGCATAGGGAGAGATAGAGAGGAGATAGAGAGAAGATAGAGAGGAGATAGAGAGGCATAGAGAGGAGATAGAGAGGCATAGAGAGGAGATATAGAGGAGATAGAGAGGAGATAGAGAGGAGATAGAGAGGAGATAGAGAGGAGATAGAGAGGAGATAAAGAGGAGATATAGAGGAGATAGAGAGGAGATAGAGAGGAGATATAGAGGAGATAGAGAGGGGATAGAGAGGAGATAGAGAGGCAGAGAGTGGATATAGAGAGGAGATAGAGAGGCATAGAGGGGAGATAGAGAGGAGATAGAGAGGAGATAGAGAGGCAGAGAGTGGATATAGAGAGGAGATAGAGAGGCATAGAGGGGAGATAGAGAGGAGATAGAGAGGAAATAGAGAGGAGATAGAGAGGCATAGAGAGGAGATAGAGAGGAGATAGAGAGGCATAGAGAGGAGATAGAGAGGCATAGAGAGGAGACAGAGAGGAGATAGAGAGGAGATAGAGAGGAGATAGAGAGGAGAATAGAGAGGAGATAGAGAGGAGATAGAGAGGAGATAGAGAGGCAAAAAGGGGATATAGAGAGGAATAGAGAGGCATAGAGGGGATATAGAGAGGAGATAGAGAGGGGATAGAGAGGAGATAGAGAGTAGATAGAGAGGAGATAGAGAGGAGATAGAGGGGAGATAGAGAGGCTGTAGTGGCTTCCTTTCCTCTTTACCATAGCCACTGCCCTAGCCTGAAGCGGGGTTGTTTCGGACGCATACAGTCCACACTCAACGTTTCCAAACGGCCAAACATTCAATGAGATCCAGGGATATAGTGCAACAAAACTGTTTATTCTTCTTATCTAACAAAAAGGTATCCTCCAATCAACTTAAAGCAGAGATTACTTGAAATGCAAATACATAATATAATATGACCTGTCTGTCTGTATTTCTGTATGTCTATATGGTCAAAAAACTATACCGCTCCCGCATCTAGCAAGGACTCCTCCCCCCGAAGGCCCAACTTCCTGCCTTTATACTAACACAATCAACACAGTACAATGAATGGGCAAGAGGGGGGGCCAAAAACTGAGTTACACTAATAACAAATGAATATATCTCAATCCGGTAAATAAATCATAAAGGTACGTACCTAATATTTCATCATATACATTAATATTTAATATATTTACACAAATGTACATGGAGCTCAGTATGTTCAGTCTTTTATACAAAATATGCCCAAATCGGCTCTAACATACCGGCCCCTAATTGTGGACTGCACTGAATGCATAACAATTACTTAATATTCAAACGTAGAGCCAATACAAAAACATTCTATACCAGAGCACCATTACAGTTCATAGCTATATACAAATATACAAGGTGCCATATAGGAAAATAGTCCATAGATCTCAGTCTGAGTTGAAGTGTAAAGGTGTTCAACTTCCAAAAAATGTCAAGAGTTTGACGTCCACAAAATGTATGACATCAAAGAATGTAAGAGTACGACATCAACGAATCAGAGGTGCACGTGATTCAAAGATGGAGCACTGTGTGTGTGTGTGTGTGTGTTTCACTTCGTCGCCTCAAGGAGCAGACAGAGTTTATTGATAGGTCTCTGTAGGATATTGGTCTTAGTCTTAACCATGACGCTCCGGACAAGACCTTTGGCCCCTGGCAAAGCCTTCACCACACGCCCCATTAGCCAAGAGTTCCTTGGGGCGGTGTCATCGACGATGACCACAAGGTCACCAGGACTGAAGTTTCTCTTAGTTTTGTTCCACTTGTTCCGCTCCTGCATAAGTGGAAGATACTCCCTGATCCATCTCTTCCAGAAGAGGTCAGTGATATATTGTACTTGCTTCCATCTCCTTCTTGAGTATAGGTCACTTCTCTGGAATAGTCCTGGTGGCAGGACTGGCTTTGCTTTCAGATGAAGCAGATGGTTCGGAGTCAGGGGTTCTAGATCGTTAGGGTCATTTGTTACAGTAGTGATTGGTCTGTCGTTCATAATCGCCTCAACTTCACACAAGGCTGTCTGCAAAGCCTCATCATCCAGTACTTGCTCTTTAAGGACTGAATAGAGGATCTTTTTCACCAGTCGGATCAACCTCTCCCATACCCCCCCATGGTGGGCTCCAGAGGGAGGGTTGAATGACCATGTCACTCCTTCCTTCAGTAATTTATTTTGAATCTTGTTGTGATCCAGCTCTTTCAGAGCTTCTCCTAGCTCTCTGTGTGTTCCGACAAAGTTGGTGCCATTGTCTGTTCTGATACTTGTTACTGGGCCCCTTCGACAGATGAACCTGCGCAGGGCATTGATGCAGGAATCAGTATCCAGATAACTAGCAACTTCTAGATGGACAGCTCGACTCACAAGGCAAGTAAAGATCACACCATACCGCTTCACATGAACGCGGCCTCGCTTCACCTCTATGGGGCCAAAGTAATCTATGCCCACATGGGTGAAAGGCGGCAAATCAGGTGCTACCCGATCTTGTGGAAGGTCAGCCATCTTCTGTTCCCCAGCTCTAGCTTGCATCCGCCTGCAGAAGACACAGCTCTTAAGGATCTTCCTTGCTAAGGAGTTGGCACAGGGTATCCAATATCGCTGGCGAAGTCTAGAAAGCATGTGACCTCTCCCAGAGTGGCCAACCTGCTCATGGATGTGGAGTAAGATCAGTCTGGAGATGTAGGAGTCTTTGGGCAGGATCATAGGATTCTTTAGTTCCGTAGGCATAGCAGCTTTGCTTAACCTTCCTCCTACTCTCAGAATGCCATTGTCAACTATTGGATCAAGCTTACAGATTGAGCCGCTTCTCTTGGCACATTGTTTTCCTTTTACAACTAGTGCAATTTCTTGTTTAAAGTGCTGTCGTTGCTCAAATCGAATGATGACCTTTTCTGCTTCATCTAGGTCATCTACAGACAGACTTTCTTTTCCAAACGTCAGTTTGAACTTGTCAATTTGTTCCTTCAGTGAGTTTGTCAGACTCTGATCTGATCCTGGATCAGTTTGGGTGAGAACTTTCCTTTTCTGGCTTAACTGTAGTAGAAGTCTCTTCAGTTTCAGCATCCAGGCAACTGCTTTCTTCAAGCTGTTCCATGTTGAATAGTACTCAATCAGTTTGCTGGTCGGACTCTTTTCTTCCACACATGTACTGTTTACGATGACGTCTTTTCTCACCTCTGGATCATCTGGAGGGATGGAGCCAAGCTCCTCGGGGACTTTCGGCCATTGTGTTTCTGTTTTCTCCAGGAATTCTGGTCCTTTGCGCCATCTCTTTGAGTTCAGGAAAGTTTCAACATGTAATCCTCTTGAGGCATCATCGGCTGGGTTGTGTTTGGAGTTCAAATACCTCCACTGTTTTGCTTTCGATAGGTCACGGATCATAGCAACCCTATTAGCCACAAAAGTATGGAATCTCTTGGTATCGTTGCGGATGTATTTTAGCACCGACTGGCTGTCTGTCCAGAAAGTTGACTCCTCAAGTTCAATCTGGAGCTCCAACCTTAACATCCTGTCCACTCGCACTGCCAATGTTGCTGCAGCTAGTTCCAGTCTGGGGATCGTCATCTGCTTGAGTGGAGTCACCCTTGATTTCCCCAGTATGAATGCGATGTGGACCTTTTCCATAACGTTTGTGAACCTAAGGTAGCTTGCCGTGCCATAACCTTGTTCACTTGCATCACCGAAGTGATGCAGCTGTGCGGTCTTGATTTGACCAAAGTTCTCCGGCATCATACACCTGTTGATCTGGAATCTGGAGAGCTGGTCCAGCTCTGAGAGCCATCTCTTCCATGAAATAGAGTGTTCTTCAGGGATGACTTCGTCCCATCCACACTTTAGCTTGCAGAGCACTTGAAGAATTTGCTTTGCCTTTAATACGAATGGGGCGAGGAAACCTGATGGATCATAAATAGAGCTGACAGTTGAGAGAATACCTCTTCTTGTAAGGGGTCTGTTCTTGACAGTGACCTGGAAGTTAAACACATCCCTTTCAATGTTCCATCGGATTCCAAGTGCTCTTTCAACAGGCAGCTTTTCTCTGTCCAGGTCCAGTTCTTTTATCTGCTTGGCTTTGTGTTCATCAGGGATAGAAGCTAGTACAGTGCGGCTGTTGCTGACCCACTTGGTCAATTTGAACCCACCTTGAGAGCACACATCCCTGATGTTTCTTGTGAGAGCTATGGCTTGTTCTTCTGTGGCCACTGACTTGAGGCAGTCATCAACATAGAAGTTGGACTTGACTGTTTGAATCACCTCTTCATCGTACCCCTCACAGTTGTCTTCTGCAGTCTTTCGCAGTGCAAAGTTTGCACAACTTGGAGAGGATATAGCACCGAAAAGATGTACTGTCATTCTGTACTCCTCCAATCTTTTGTTAGTATCACCATCCGGCCACCATAGGAATCGCAGGAAGTCTAAGTCATCTTCATGGACACGTACTTGATGGAACATTCCTTCGATGTCTGCCATCATGGCAATGTGCTCTTGCCGAAATCTTAGCAAGACTCCTATAAGCGTGTTTGCCAGGTCAGGGCCTTGAAGGAGTTCACTGTTAAGAGATGTACCTTTATAGGATGATGAACAGTCAAACACCACTCGTATCGTTCCTTTGCGCTTATGGTGAACGCCATGGTGTGGTATGTACCATACCTTGCCTTTCTCTCTGAGGAGCTGTTCTTGTGGTACCTTCTCGGCGTAACCTTTTGTTATCATCTCTTCCATGAAGCCTTTGTACTCTGCAGCGTAACCTTTGTCCTTCTTGAACTTCCTGATAATATTTAGAGCCGGCTGCTTTGCCATGTCGCGGTTGTTTGGCAGGACTACATCTTTGTTGCGAAAGGGCAACGGTAAGTAGTAGTGATGGTCTTTGAGGGTTATGGAGCTTGATACTATCTCCATAAACCTACGATCCTCAGCTGACATCTCACTTTTCTCTTCATACTCTCTCTCAGGGAAGTCATGGTTGTACTGATTTACAAGAAGAACCCCCAGGTCGGCCATTGAGATACGATTGGCCATCACCGTATCTCAATGGCCGACATCAACGACCATATAGACATACAGAAATACAGACAGACAGGTCATATTATATTATGTATTTGCATTTCAAGTAATCTCTGCTTTAAGTTGATTGGAGGATACCTTTTTGTTAGATAAGAAGAATAAACAGTTTTGTTGCACTATATCCCTGGATCTCATTGAATGTAGTGGCTTCCTTTCCTCTTTACCATAGCCACTGCCCTAGCCTGAAGCGGGGTTGTTTCGGACGCATACAGTCCACACTCAACGTTTCCAAACGGCCAAACATTCAATGAGATCCAGGGATATAGTGCAACAAAACTGTTTATTCTTCTTATCTAACAAAAAGGTATCCTCCAATCAACTTAAAGCAGAGATTACTTGAAATGCAAATACATAATATAATATGACCTGTCTGTCTGTATTTCTGTATGTCTATATGGTCAAAAAACTATACCGCTCCCGCATCTAGCAAGGACTCCTCCCCCCGAAGGCCCAACTTCCTACCTTTATACTAACACAATCAACACAGTACAATGAATGGGCAAGAGGGGGGGCCAAAAACTGAGTTACACTAATAACAAATGAATATATCTCAATCCGGTAAATAAATTATAAAGGTACGTACCTAATATTTCATCATATACATTAATATTTAATATATTTACACAAATGTACATGGAGCTCAGTATGTTCAGTCTTTTATACAAAATATGCCCAAATCGGCTCTAACATACCGGCCCCTAATTGTTGACTGCACTGAATGCATAACAATTACTTAATATTCAAACGTAGAGCCAATACAAAAACATTCTATACCAGAGCACCATTACAGTTCATAGCTATATACAAATATACAAGGTGCCATATAGGAAAATAGTCCATAGATCTCAGTCTGAGTTGAAGTGTAAAGGTGTTCAACTTCCAAAAAATGTCAAGAGTTTGACGTCCACAAAATGTATGACATCAAAGAATGTAAGAGTACGACATCAACGAATCAGAGGTGCACGTGATTCAAAGATGGAGCACTGTGTGTGTGTGTGTGTGTGTCTCACTTCGTCGCCTCAAGGAGCAGACAGAGTTTTTTGACTTGAATGTAGTGGCTTCCTTTCCTCTTTACCATAGCCACTGCCCTAGCCTGAAGCAGGGTTGTTTCGGACGCATACAGTCCACACTCAACGTTTCCAAACGGCCAAACATTCAATGAGATCCAGGGATATAGTGCAACAAAACTGTTTATTCTTCTTATCTAACAAAAAGGTATCCTCCAATCAACTTAAAGCAGAGATTACTTGAAATGCAAATACATAATATAATATGACCTGTCTGTCTGTATTTCTGTATGTCTATATGGTCAAAAAACTATACCGCTCCCACATCTAGCAAGGACTCCTCCCCCCGAAGGCCCAACTTCCTGCCTTTATACTAACACAATCAACACAGTACAATTAATGGGCAAGAGGGGGGGCCAAAAACTGAGTTACACTAATAACAAATGAATATATCTCAATCCGGTAAATAAATCATAAAGGTACGTACCTAATATTTCATCATATACATTAATATTTAATATATTTACACAAATGTACATGGAGCTCAGTATGTTCAGTCTTTTATACAAAATATGCCCAAATCGGCTCTAACAGAGGCATAGAGTGGATATAGAGAGGAGATAGAGAGGCGTAGATGGGAGATAGAGAGGAGATAGAGAGGCATAGAGGGGAGATAGAGAGGAGAAAGAGAGGCATAGAGGGGAGATAGAGAGGAGATAGAGAGGCATAGAGAGGAAATAGAGAGGGGATAGAGAGGAGAGAGAGAGGCATAGAGAGGAGATAGAGAGGAGATAGAGAGGAGATAGAGAGGAGATAGAGAAGAGATAGAGAGGCATAGAGGGGATATAGAGAGGAGATAGAGAGGCATAGAGGGGAGATAGAGAGGAGATAGAGAGGAGATAGAGAGGATATAGAGAGGAGATAGAGAGGAGATAGAGAGGCATAGAGAGGAGATAGAGAGGGGATAGAGAGGCATAGAGGGGAGATAGAGAGGAGATAGAGAGGCATTTAGAGGAGATAGAGAGGCATAGAGAGGAGATAGAGAGGAGATAGAGCGGCATAGAGAGGAGATAGAGAGGAGATAGAGAGGCATAGAGAGGAGATAGAGAGGAGATAGAGAGGAGATAGAGAGGGGATAGAGTGGAGATAGAGAGGAGATAGAGAAGAGATAGAGAGGCATAGAGAGGAAATAGAGAGGGGATAGAGAGGAGATAGAGAGGCATAGAGAGGAGATAGAGAGGAGATAGAGAGGAGATAGAGAGGAGATAGAGAAGAGATAGAGAGGCATAGAGGGGATATAGAGAGGGGATAGAGAGGTATAGAGGGGAGATAGAGAGGAGATAGAGAGGAGATAGAGAGGCATAGATGGGAGATAGAGAGGAGATAGAGAGGAGATAGAGAGGCGTAGAGAGGAGATCGATAGGAGATAGAGAGGAGATAGAGAGGCATAGAGAGGAGATAGAGAGGCATAGAGAGGAGATAGAGCGGCATAGAGAGGAGATAGAGAGGAGATAGAGAGGCATAGAGAGGAGATAGAGAGTAGATAGAGAGGAGATAGAGAGGGGATAGAGTGGAGATAGAGAGGAGATGAAGAGGAGATAGAGAGGCATAGGGAGGAGATAGAGAGGAGATAGAGAGGCATAGAGAGGAGATAGAGAGGGGATAGAGAGGAGATAGAGAGGCATAGAGAGGAGATAGAGAGGAGATAGAGAGGAGATAGAGAGGAGATAGAGAAGAGATAGAGAGGCATAGAGAGGAGATAGAGAGGAGATAGAGCGGAGATAGAGAGGAGATAGAGAGGCATAGAGGGGATATAGAGAGGAGATAGAGAGGCATAGAGAGGAGATAGAGAGGCATAGAGAGGAGACAGAGAGGAGACAGAGAGGAGATAGAGAGGAGATAGAGAGGAGATAGAGAGGCATAGAGAGGAGATAGAGAGGAGATAGAGAGGCATAGAGAGGAGATAGAGAGGAGAAAGAGCGGAGATAGAGAGGAGATAGAGAGGCATAGAGGGGATATAGAGAGGAGATAGAGAGGCATAGAGAGGAGATAGAGAGGCATAGAGAGGAGACAGAGAGGAGACAGAGAGGAGATAGAGAGGAGATAGAGAGGAGATAGAGAGGCATAGAGAGGAGATAGAGAGGAGATAGAGAGGAGATAGAGAGGAGATAGAGAGGAGATAGAGAGGAGATAGAGAGGAGATAGAGAGGCATAGAGAGGAGATAGAGAGGACATAGAGAGGCATAGAGAGGAGATTGAGAGGCATAGAGAGGAGATAGAGAGGAGAATAGAGAGGAGATAGAGAGGAGATAGAGAGGAGATAGAGAGGCATAGAGGGGATATAGAGAGGAGATAGAGAGGCATAGAGAGGAGATAGAGAGGAGATAGAGAGGAGATAGAGAGGAGATAGAGAGGAGATAGAGAGGAGATAGAGAGGCATAGAGAGGAGATAGAGAGGAGATAGAGAGGCATAGAGAGTAGATAGAGAGGCATAGAGAGGAGATAGAGAGGAGAATAGAGAGGAGATAGAGAGGAGATAGAGAGGAGATAGAGAGGCATAGAGGGGATATAGAGAGGAGATAAAGAGGCATAGAGGGGATATAGAGAGGATATAGAGAGGGGATAGAGAGGAGATAGAGAGCAGATAGAGAGGAGATAGAGAGGAGATAGAGAGGAGATAGAGAGGAGATAGAGAGGGGATAGAGAGGAGATAGAGAGGCATAGAGTGGATATAGAGAGGAGATAGAGAGGCATAGAGGGGAGATAGAGAGGAGATAGAGAGGCATAGAGGGGAGATAGAGAGGAGATAGAGAGGCATAGAGGGGAGATAGAGAGGAGATAGAGAGGCATAGAGAGGAGATAGAGAGGGGATAGAGAGGAGATGGAGAGGCATAGAGTGGATATAGAAAGGAGATAGAGAGGCATAGAGGGGAGATAGAGAGGAGATAGAGAGGCATAGAGGGGAGATAGAGAGGAGATAGAGAGGAGATAGAGAAGAGATAGAGAGGCATAGAGGGGATATAGAGAGGAGATAGAGAGGCATAGAGGGGAGATAGAGAGGAGATAGAGAGGAGATAGAGAGGATATAGAGAGGAGATAGAGAGGAGATAGAGAGGCATAGAGAGGAGATAGAGAGGGAATAGAGAGGCACAGAGGGGAGATAGAGAGGAGATAGAGAGGCATAGAGAGGAGATAGAGAGGGGATAGAGAGGCATAGAGGGGAGATAGAGAGGAGATAGAGAGGAGATAGAGAGGCATAGATGGGAGATAGAGAGGAGATGGAGAGGAGATAGAGAGGCGTAGAGAGGAGATCGATAGGAGATAGAGAGGAGATAGAGAGGAGATAGAGAGGCATAGAGAGGAGATAGAGAGGCATAGAGAGGAGCTAGAGAGGAGATAGAGCGGCATAGAGAGGAGATAGAGAGGAGATAGAGAGGCATAGAGAGGAGATAGAGAGGAGATAGAGAGGAGATAGAGAGTGGATAGAGTGGAGATAGAGAGGAGATAAAGAGGAGATAGAGCGGCATAGAGAGGAGATAGAGAGGAGATAGAGAGGCATAGAGAGGAGATAGAGAGGAGATAGAGAGGAGATAGAGAGGAGATAGAGAGGGGATAGAGTGGAGATAGAGAGGAGATAAAGAGGAGATAGAGAGGCATAGAGAGGAGATAGAGAGGAGATAGAGAGGCATAGAGAGAAGATAGAGAGGGGATAGAGAGGAGATAGAGAGGCATAGAGAGGAGATAGAGAGGAGATAGAGAGGAGATAGAGAAGAGATAGAGAGGCATAGAGAGGAGATAGAGAGGCATAGAGAGGAGATAGAGAGGCATAGAGAGGAGATAGAGAGGAGATAGAGCAGAGATAGAGAGGAGATAGAGAGGCATAGAGGGGATATAGAGAGGAGATAGAGAGGCATAGAGAGGAGATAGAGAGGCATAGAGAGGAGACAGAGAGGAGACAGAGAGGAGATAGAGAGGAGATAGAGAGGCATAGAGAGGAGATAGAGAGGAGATAGAGAGGAGATAGAGAGGAGATAGAGAGGAGATAGAGAGGAGATAGAGAGGCATAGAGAGGAGATAGAGAGGAGATAGAGAGGCATAGAGAGGAGATAGAGAGGCATAGAGAGGAGATAGAGAGGATAATAGAGAGGAGATAGAGAGGAGATAGAGAGGAGATAGAGAGGAGATAGAGAGGCATAGAGGGGATATAGAGAGGAGATAAAGAGGCATAGAGGGGATATAGAGAGGATATAGAGAGGGGATAGAGAGGAGATAGAGAGCAGATAGAGAGGAGATAGAGAGGAGATAGAGAGGAGATAGAGAGGAGATAGAGAGGGGATAGAGAGGAGATAGAGAGGCATAGAGTGGATATAGAGAGGAGATAGAGAGGCGTAGAGGGGAGATAGAGAGGAGATAGAGAGGCATAGAGGGGAGATAGAGAGGAGATAGAGAGGCATAGAGGGGAGATAGAGAGGAGATAGAGAGGCATAGAGAGGAGATAGAGAGGGGATAGAGAGGAGATGGAGAGGCATAGAGAGGAGATAGAGAGGAGATAGAGAGGAGATAGAGAAGAGATAGAGAGGAGATAGAGAGGCATAGAGGGGAGATAGAGAGGAGATAGAGAGGAGATAGAGAAGAGATAGAGAGGCATAGAGGGGAGATAGAGAGGAGATAGAGAGGCATAGAGAGGAGATAGAGAATGGATTGAGAGGCATAGAGGGGAGATAGAGAGGAGATAGAGAGGCATAGAGGGGAGATAGAGAGGAGATAGAGAGGAGATAGAGAGGCGTAGAGAGGAGATCGATAGGAGATAGAGAGGAGATAGAGAGGAGATAGAGAGGCATAGAGAGGAGATAGAGATGCATAGAGAGGAGATAGAGAGGAGATAGAGCGGCATAGAGAGGAGAAAGAGAGGAGATAGAGAGTCATAGAGAGGAGATAGAGAGGAGATAGAGAGGAGATAGAGAGGGGATAGAGTGGAGATAGAGAGGAGATAAAGAGGAGATAGAGAGGCATAGAGAGGAGATAGAGAGGAGATAGAGAGGAGATAGAGAGGAGATAGAGAGGATATAGAGAGGAGATAGAAAGGAGATAGAGAGGAGATAGAGAGGCGTAGAGAGGAGATAGAGAAGAGATAGAGAGGCGTAGAGAGGAGATAGAGAGGAGATAGAGAGGAGATAGAGAGGAGATAGAGAGGATATAGAGAGGAGATAGAAAAGAAAAAAGAGAGGAGGTAGAGAGGAGATAGAGAGGAGATAGAGAGGATATAGAGAGGAGATAGAGAGGCATAGAAGAGGGATAGAGAGGCATAGAGAGGAGATATAGAGGAGATAGAGAGGAGATAGAGAGGCATAGAGAGGAGATAGAGAGGCATAGAGAGGAGATAGAGAGGAGATAGAGAGGAGATAGAGAGGAGATAGAGAGGAGATAGAGCGGAGATAGAGATGGGATAGACAGGAGATAGAGAGGGGATAGAGAGGCATAGAGAGGAGATAGAGAGGGGATAGAGAGGAGATAGAGAGGAGATAGAAAGGAGATAGAGAGGAGATAGAAAGGAGATAGAGAGGCATAGAGGAGGGATAGAGAGGAGATAGAGAGGAGATAGAGAGGAGATAGAGAGGAGATAGAGAGGAGATAGAGAGGGGATAGAGAGGAGATAGAGAGGAGATAGAGAGGAGATAGTGTAGAGATAGAGAGGAGATAGAGAGGAGATAGAGAGGCATAGAGGGGAGATAGAGAGGTATAGAGAGGAGATATAGAGGAGATATAGAGGAGATAGAGAGGAGATAGAGAGGAGATAGAGAGGAGATAGAGAGGCATAGAGAGGAGATATAGAGGAGATAGAGAGGAGATAGAGAGGAGATAGAGCGGCATAGAGAGGAGATAGAGAGGCATAGAGAGGAGCTAGAGAGGAGATAGAGCGGCATAGAGAGGAGATAGAGAGGAGATAGAGAGGCATAGAGAGGAGATAGAGAGGAGATAGAGAGGAGATAGAGAGGGGATATAGTGGAGATAGAGAGGAGATAAAGAGGAGATAGAGCGGCATAGAGAGGAGATAGAGAGGAGATAGAGAGGCATAGAGAGGAGATAGAGAGGAGATAGAGAGGAGATAGAGAGGAGATAGAGAGGGGATAGAGTGGAGATAGAGAGGAGATAAAGAGGAGATAGAGAGGCATAGGGAGGAGATAGAGAGGAGATAGAGAGGCATAGAGAGAAGATAGAGAGGGGATAGAGAGGAGATAGAGAGGCATAGAGAGGAGATAGAGAGGAGATAGAGAAGAGATAGAGAGGCGTAGAGAGGAGATAGAGAGGAGATAGAGAGGAGATAGAGAGGAGATAGAGAGGATATAGAGAGGAGATAGAAAAGAAAAAAGAGAGGAGGTAGAGAGGAGATAGAGAGGAGATAGAGAGGAGATAGAGAGGATATAGAGAGGAGATAGAGAGGCATAGAAGAGGGATAGAGAGGCATAGAGAGGAGATATAGAGGAGATAGAGAGGAGATAGAGAGGCATAGAGAGGAGATAGAGAGGCATAGAGAGGAGATAGAGAGGAGATAGAGAGGAGATAGAGAGGAGATAGAGAGGAGATAGAGCGGAGATAGAGATGGGATAGACAGGAGATAGAGAGGGGATAGAGAGGCATAGAGAGGAGATAGAGAGGGGATAGAGAGGAGATAGAGAGGAGATAGAAAGGAGATAGAGAGGAGATAGAAAGGAGATAGAGAGACATAGAGGAGGGATAGAGAGGAGATAGAGAGGAGATAGAGAGGAGATAGAGAGGAGATAGAGAGGAGATAGAGAGGGGATAGAGAGGAGATAGAGAGGAGATAGAGAGGAGATAGTGTAGAGATAGAGAGGAGATAGAGAGGAGATAGAGAGGCATAGAGGGGAGATAGAGAGGTATAGAGAGGAGATATAGAGGAGATATAGAGGAGATAGAGAGGAGATAGAGAGGAGATAGAGAGGAGATAGAGAGGCATAGAGAGGAGATATAGAGGAGATAGAGAGGAGATAGAGAGGAGATAGAGCGGCATAGAGAGGAGATAGAGAGGCATAGAGAGGAGCTAGAGAGGAGATAGAGCGGCATAGAGAGGAGATAGAGAGGAGATAGAGAGGCATAGAGAGGAGATAGAGAGGAGATAGAGAGGAGATAGAGAGGGGATATAGTGGAGATAGAGAGGAGATAAAGAGGAGATAGAGCGGCATAGAGAGGAGATAGAGAGGAGATAGAGAGGCATAGAGAGGAGATAGAGAGGAGATAGAGAGGAGATAGAGAGGAGATAGAGAGGGGATAGAGTGGAGATAGAGAGGAGATAAAGAGGAGATAGAGAGGCATAGGGAGGAGATAGAGAGGAGATAGAGAGGCATAGAGAGAAGATAGAGAGGGGATAGAGAGGAGATAGAGAGGCATAGAGAGGAGATAGAGAGGAGATAGAGAGGAGATAGAGAGGAGATAGAGAAGAGATAGAGAGGCATAGAGAGGAGATAGAGAGGCATAGAGAGGAGATAGAGAGGCATAGAGAGGAGATAGAGAGGAGATAGAGCAGAGATAGAGAGGAGATAGAGAGGCATAGAGGGGATATAGAGAGGAGATAGAGAGGCATAGAGAGGAGATAGAGAGGCATAGAGAGGAGACAGAGAGGAGACAGAGAGGAGATAGAGAGGAGATAGAGAGGCATAGAGAGGAGATAGAGAGGAGATAGAGAGGAGATAGAGAGGAGATAGAGAGGAGATAGAGAGGAGATAGAGAGGAGATAGAGAGGCATAGAGAGGAGATAGAGAGGAGATAGAGAGGCATAGAGAGGAGATAGAGAGGCATAGAGAGGAGATAGAGAGGATAATAGAGAGGAGATAGAGAGGAGATAGAGAGGAGATAGAGAGGAGATAGAGAGGCATAGAGGGGATATAGAGAGGAGATAAAGAGGCATAGAGGGGATATAGAGAGGATATAGAGAGGGGATAGAGAGGAGATAGAGAGCAGATAGAGAGGAGATAGAGAGGAGATAGAGAGGAGATAGAGAGGAGATAGAGAGGGGATAGAGAGGAGATAGAGAGGCATAGAGTGGATATAGAGAGGAGATAGAGAGGCGTAGAGGGGAGATAGAGAGGAGATAGAGAGGCATAGAGGGGAGATAGAGAGGAGATAGAGAGGCATAGAGGGGAGATAGAGAGGAGATAGAGAGGCATAGAGAGGAGATAGAGAGGGGATAGAGAGGAGATGGAGAGGCATAGAGAGGAGATAGAGAGGAGATAGAGAGGAGATAGAGAAGAGATAGAGAGGAGATAGAGAGGCATAGAGGGGAGATAGAGAGGAGATAGAGAGGAGATAGAGAAGAGATAGAGAGGCATAGAGGGGAGATAGAGAGGAGATAGAGAGGCATAGAGAGGAGATAGAGAATGGATTGAGAGGCATAGAGGGGAGATAGAGAGGAGATAGAGAGGAGATAGAGAGGCATAGAGGGGAGATAGAGAGGAGATAGAGAGGAGATAGAGAGGCGTAGAGAGGAGATAGATAGGAGATAGAGAGGAGATAGAGAGGAGATAGAGAGGCATAGAGAGGAGATAGAGAGGCATAGAGAGGAGATAGAGAGGAGATAGAGCGGCATAGAGAGGAGAAAGAGAGGAGATAGAGAGTCATAGAGAGGAGATAGAGAGGAGATAGAGAGGAGATAGAGAGGAGATAGAGAGGGGATAGAGTGGAGATAGAGAGGAGATAAAGAGGAGATAGAGAGGCATAGAGAGGAGATAGAGAGGAGATAGAGAGGAGATAGAGAGGAGATAGAGAGGATATAGAGAGGAGATAGAAAGGAGATAGAGAGGAGATAGAGAGGCGTAGAGAGGAGATAGAGAGGAGATAGAGAGGAGATAGAGAGGAGATAGAAAAGAAAAAAGAGAGGAGGTAGAGAGGAGATAGAGGGGAGATAGAGAGGAGATAGAGAGGATATAGAGAGGAGATAGAGAGGCATAGAAGAGGGATAGAGAGGCATAGAGAGGAGATATAGAGGAGATAGAGAGGAGATAGAGAGGCATAGAGAGGAGATAGAGAGGCATAGAGAGTAGATAGAGAGGAGATAGAGAGGAGATAGAGAGGAGATAGAGAGGAGATAGAGAGGAGATAGAGATGGGATAGACAGGAGATAGAGAGGGGATAGAGAGGCATAGAGAGGAGATAGAGAGGGGATAGAGAGGAGATAGAGAGGAGATAGAAAGGAGATAGAGAGGAGATAGAAAGGAGATAGAGAGGCATAGAGGAGGGATAGAGAGGAGATAGAGAGGAGATAGAGAGGAGATAGAGAGGAGATAGAGAGGAGATAGAGAGGGGATAGAGAGGAGATAGAGAGGAGATAGAGAGGAGATAGTGTAGAGATAGAGAGGAGATAGAGAGGAGATAGAGAGGCATAGAGGGGAGATAGAGAGGTATAGAGAGGAGATATAGAGGAGATATAGAGGAGATAGAGAGGAGATAGAGAGGAGATAGAGAGGAGATAGAGAGGCATAGAGAGGAGATATAGAGGAGATAGAGAGGAGATAGAGAGGAGATAGAGCGGCATAGAGAGGAGATAGAGAGGAGATAGAGAGGCATAGAGAGGAGATAGAGAGGAGATAGAGAGGAGATAGAGAGGAGATAGAGAGGATATAGAGAGGAGATAGAAAGGAGATAGAGAGGAGATAGAGAGGCGTAGAGAGGAGATAGAGAGGAGATAGAGAGGAGATAGAGAGGATATAGAGAGGAGATAGAAAGGAGATAGAGAGGAGATAGAGAGGAGATAGAGAGGAGATAGAGAGGAGATAGAGAGGAGATAGAGAGGATATAGAGAGGAGATAGAGAGGCATAGAAGAGGGATAGAGAGGCATAGAGAGGAGATATAGGGGAGATAGAGAGGAGATAGAGAGGTATAGAGAGGAGATAGAGAGGCATAGAGAGGAGATAGAGAGGAGATAGAGAGGAGATAGAGAGGAGATAGAGATGGGATAGACAGGAGATAGAGAGGGGATAGAGAGGCATAGAGAGGAGATAGAGAGGGGATAGAGAGGAGATAGAGAGGAGATAGAAAGGAGATATAGAGGAGATAGAGAGGAGATAGAAAGGCATAGAGGAGGGATAGAGAGGAGATAGAGAGGAGATAGAGAGGAGATAGAGAGGAGATAGAGAGGAGATAGAGACGGGATAGAGAGGGGATAGAGTGGAGATAAAGAGGAGATAAAGAGGAGATAGAGAGGCATAGAGAGGAGATAGAGAGGAGATAGTGAGGAGATAGAGAGGAGATAGAGAGGAGATAGAGATGGGATAGACAGGAGATAGAGAGGGGATAGAGAGGCATAGAGAGGAGATAGAGAGGGGATAGAGAGGAGATAGAGAGGAGATAGAAAGGAGATAGAGAGGAGATAGAGAGGAGATAGAGAGGCATAGAGGAGGGATAGAGAGGAGATAGAGAGGCATAGAGAGGAGATAGAGAGGAGATAGAGAGGAGATAAGAGAGGAGATAGAGAGGGGATAGAGTGGAGATAGAGAGGAGATAAAGAGGAGATAGAGAGGCATAGAGAGGAGATAGAGAGGAGATAGAGAGGATATAGAGAGGAGATAGAAAGGTATAGAGAGGAGATATAGAGGAGATATAGAGGAGATAGAGAGGAGATAGAGAGGAGATAGAGAGGAGATAGAGAGGCATAGAGAGGAGATATAGAGGAGATAGAGAGGAGATAGAGAGGAGATAGAGCGGCATAGAGAGGAGATAGAGAGGCATAGAGAGGAGCTAGAGAGGAGATAGAGCGGCATAGAGAGGAGATAGAGAGGAGATAGAGAGGCATAGAGAGGAGATAGAGAGGAGATAGAGAGGAGATAGAGAGGGGATAGAGTGGAGATAGAGAGGAGATAAAGAGGAGATAGAGCGGCATAGAGAGGAGATAGAGAGGAGATAGAGAGGCATAGAGAGGAGATAGAGAGGAGATAGAGAGGAGATAGAGAGGAGATAGAGAGGGGATAGAGTGGAGATAGAGAGGAGATAAAGAGGAGATAGAGAGGCATAGGGAGGAGATAGAGAGGAGATAGAGAGGCATTGAGAGAAGATAGAGAGGGGATAGAGAGGAGATAGAGAGGCATAGAGAGGAGATAGAGAGGAGATAGAGAGGAGATAGAGAGGAGATAGAGAAGAGATAGAGAGGCATAGAGAGGAGATAGAGAGGCATAGAGAGGAGATAGAGAGGCATAGAGAGGAGATAGAGAGGAGATAGAGCAGAGATAGAGAGGAGATAGAGAGGCATAGAGGGGATATAGAGAGGAGATAGAGAGGCATAGAGAGGAGATAGAGAGGCATAGAGAGGAGACAGAGAGGAGACAGAGAGGAGATAGAGAGGAGATAGAGAGGCATAGAGAGGAGATAGAGAAGAGATAGAGAGGAGATAGAGAGGTGATAGAGAGGAGATAGAGAGGAGATAGAGAGGCATAGAGAGGAGATAGAGAGGAGATAGAGAGGCATAGAGAGGAGATAGAGAGGCATAGAGAGGAGATAGAGAGGATAATAGAGAGGAGATAGAGAGGAGATAGAGAGGAGATAGAGAGGCATAGAGGGGATATAGAGAGGAGATAAAGAGGCATAGAGGGGATATAGAGAGGATATAGAGAGGGGATAGAGAGGAGATAGAGAGCAGATAGAGAGGAGATAGAGAGGAGATAGAGAGGAGATAGAGAGGAGATAGAGAGGGGATAGAGAGGAGATAGAGAGGCATAGAGTGGATATAGAGAGGAGATAGAGAGGCGTAGAGGGGAGATAGAGAGGAGATAGAGAGGCATAGAGGGGAGATAGAGAGGAGATAGAGAGGCATAGAGAGGAGATAGAGAGGGGATAGAGAGGAGATGGAGAGGCATAGAGAGGAGATAGAGAGGAGATAGAGAGGAGATAGAGAAGAGATAGAGAGGAGATAGAGAGGCATAGAGGGGAGATAGAGAGGAGATAGAGAGGAGATAGAGAAGAGATAGAGAGGCATAGAGGGGAGATAGAGAGGAGATAGAGAGGCATAGAGAGGAGATAGAGAATGGATTGAGAGGCATAGAGGGGAGATGGAGAGGAGATAGAGAGGAGATAGAGAGGCATAGAGGGGAGATAGAGAGGAGATAGAGAGATAGAGAGGCGTAGAGAGGAGATCGATAGGAGATAGAGAGGAGATAGAGAGGAGATAGAGAGGCATAGAGAGGAGATAGAGAGGCATAGAGAGGAGATAGAGAGGAGATAGAGCGGCATAGAGAGGAGAAAGAGAGGAGATAGAGAGTCATAGAGAGGAGATAGAGAGGAGATAGAGAGGAGATAGAGAGGAGATAGAGAGGGGATAGAGTGGAGATAGAGAGGAGATAAAGAGGAGATAGAGAGGCATAGAGAGGAGATAGAGAGGAGATAGAGAGGATATAGAGAGGAGATAGAAAGGAGATAGAGAGGAGATAGAGAGGCGTGGAGAGGAGATAGAGAGGAGATAGAGAGGAGATAGAGAGGAGATAGAAAAGAAAAAAGAGAGGAGGTAGAGAGGAGATAGAGAGGAGATAGAGAGGAGATAGAGAGGATATAGAGAGGAGATAGAGAGGCATAGAAGAGGGATAGAGAGGCATAGAGAGGAGATATAGAGGAGATAGAGAGGAGATAGAGAGGCATAGAGAGGAGATAGAGAGGCATAGAGAGGAGATAGAGAGGAGATAGAGAGGAGATAGAGAGGAGATAGAGAGGAGATAGAGAGGAGATAGAGATGGGATAGACAGGAGATAGAGAGGGGATAGAGAGGCATAGAGAGGAGATAGAGAGGGGATAGAGAGGAGATAGAGAGGAGATAGAAAGGAGATAGAGAGGAGATAGAAAGGAGATAGAGAGGCATAGAGGAGGGATAGAGAGGAGATAGAGAGGAGATAGAGAGGAGATAGAGAGGAGATAGAGAGGAGATAGAGAGGGGATAGAGAGGAGATAGAGAGGAGATAGAGAGGAGATAGTGTAGAGATAGAGAGGAGATAGAGAGGAGATAGAGAGGCATAGAGGGGAGATAGAGAGGTATAGAGAGGAGATATAGAGGAGATATAGAGGAGATAGAGAGGAGATAGAGAGGAGATAGAGAGGAGATAGAGAGGCATAGAGAGGAGATATAGAGGAGATAGAGAGGAGATAGAGAAGAGATAGAGCGGCATAGAGAGGAGATAGAGAGGAGATAGAGAGGCATAGAGAGGAGATAGAGAGGAGATAGAGAGGAGATAGAGAGGAGATAGAGAGGCTATAGAGAGGAGATAGAAAGGAGATAGAGAGGAGATAGAGAGGCGTAGAGAGGAGATAGAGAGGAGATAGAGAGGAGATAGAGAGGATATAGAGAGGAGATAGAAAGGAGATAGAGAGGAGATAGAGAGGAGATAGAGAGGAGATAGAGAGGAGATAGAGAGGATATAGAGAGGAGATAGAGAGGCATAGAAGAGGGATAGAGAGGCATAGAGAGGAGATATAGGGGAGATAGAGAGGAGATAGAGAGGTATAGAGAGGAGATAGAGAGGCATAGAGAGGAGATAGAGAGGAGATAGAGAGGAGATAGAGAGGAGATAGAGATGGGATAGACAGGAGATAGAGAGGGGATAGAGAGGCATAGAGAGGAGATAGAGAGGGGATAGAGAGGAGATAGAGAGGAGATAGAAAGGAGATATAGAGGAGATAGAGAGGAGATAGAAAGGCATAGAGGAGGGATAGAGAGGAGATAGAGAGGAGATAGAGACGGGATAGAGAGGGGATAGAGTGGAGATAAAGAGGAGATAAAGAGGAGATAGAGAGGCATAGAGAGGAGATAGAGAGGAGATAGAGAGGAGATAGAGAGGAGATAGAGATGGGATAGACAGGAGATAGAGAGGGGATAGAGAGGCATAGAGAGGAGATAGAGAGGGGATAGAGAGGAGATAGAGAGGAGATAGAAAGGAGATAGAGAGGAGATAGAGAGGAGATAGAGAGGCATAGAGGAGGGATAGAGAGGAGATAGAGAGGCATAGAGAGGAGATAGAGAGGAGATAGAGAGGAGATAGAGAGGAGATAGAGAGGGGATAGAGTGGAGATAGAGAGGAGATAAAGAGGAGATAGAGAGGCATAGAGAGGAGATAGAGAGGAGATAGAGAGGAGATAGAGAGGAGATAGAGAGGATATAGAGAGGAGATAGAAAGGAGATAGAGTGGAGATAGAGAGGCGTAGAGAGGAGATAGAGAGGAGATAGAGAGGAGATAGAGAGGAGATAGAGAGGATATAGAGAGGAGATAGAAAGGAGATAGAGAGGAGATAGAGAGGCATAGAGAGGAGATATAGAGGAGATAGAGAGGAGATAGAGAGGAGATAGAGCGGCATAGAGAGGAGATAGAGAGGAGATAGAGAGGCATAGAGAGGAGATAGAGAGGAGATAGAGAGGAGATAGAGAGCATATAGAGAGGAGATAGAAAGGAGATAGAGAGGAGATAGAGAGGCGTAGAGAGGAGATAGAGAGGAGATAGAGAGGAGATAGAAAGGCATAGAGAGGAGATAGAGAGGCATAGAGAGGAGATAGAGAGGAGATAGAGAGGAGATAGAGAGGAGATAGAGAGGAGATAGAGAGGAGATAGAGATGGGATAGACAGGATATAGAGAGGGGATAGAGAGGCATAGAGAGGAGATAGAGAGGGGATAGAGAGGAGATAGAGAGGAGATAGAAAGGAGATAGAGAGGAGATAGAGAGGATATAGAGAGGCATAGAGGAGGGATAGAGAGGAGATAGAGAGGAGATAGAGAGGAGATAGAGAGGAGATAGAGAGGGGATAGAGAGGAGATAGAGAGGAGATAGAGAGGAGATAGTGTAGAGATAGAGAGGAGATAGAGAGGAGATAGAGAGGCATAGAGGGGAGATAGAGATGTATAGAGAGGAGATATAGAGGAGATATAGAGGAGATAGAGAGGAGATAGAGAGGAGATAGAAAGGAGATAGAGAGGAGATAGAGAGGCATAGAGAGGAGATATAGAGGAGATAGAGAGGAGATAGAGAGGAGATAGAGCGGCATAGAGAGGAGATAGAGAGGAGATAGAGAGGCATAGAGAGGAGATAGAGAGGAGATAGAGAGGAGATAGAGAGCATATAGAGAGGAGATAGAAAGGAGATAGAGAGGAGATAGAGAGGCGTAGAGAGGAGATAGAGAGGAGATAGAGAGGAGATAGAGAGGATATAGAGAGGATATAGAGAGGAGATAGAGAGGCATAGAAGAGGGATAGAGAGGTATAGAGAGGAGATATAGAGGAGATATAGAGGAGATAGAGAGGAGATAGAGAGGAGATAGAGAGGAGATAGAGAGGCATAGAGAGGAGATATAGAGGAGATAGAGAGGAGATAGAGAGGAGATAGAGCGGCATAGAGAGGAGATAGAGAGGAGATAGAGAGGCATAGAGAGGAGATAGAGAGGAGATAGAGAGGAGATAGAGAGGGGATAGAGTGGAGAAAGAGAGAAGATAAAGAGGAGATAGAGAGGCATAGGGAGGAGATAGAGAGGAGATAGAGAGGCATAGAGAGGAGATAGAGAGGAGATAGAGAGGAGATAGAGAGGCATAGAGAGGAGATAGAGAGGAGATAGAGAAGAGATAGAGAGGCATAGAGAGGAGATAGAGAGGAGATAGAGAGGCATAGAGAGGAGATAGAGAGGAGATAGAGAGGCATAGAGAGGAGATAGAGAGGAGATAGAGCGGAGATAGAGAGGAGATAGAGAGACATAGAGGGGATATAGAGAGGAGATAGAGAGGCATAGAGAGGAGATAGAGAGGCATAGAGAGGAGAGAGAGAGGAGACAGAGAGGAGATAGAGAGGAGATAGAGAGGAGATAGAGAGGCATAGAGAGGAGATAGAGAGGAGATAGAGAGGAGATAGAGAGGAGATAGAGAGGAGATAGAGAGGAGATAGAGAGGAGATAGAGAGGCATAGAGAGGAGATAGAGAGGAGATAGAGAGGCATAGAGAGTAGATAGAGAGGCATAGAGAGGAGATAGAGAGGAGAATAGAGAGGAGATAGAGAGGAGATAGAGAGGAGATAGAGAGGAGATAGAGAGGCATAGAGGGGATATAGAGAGGATATAGAGAGGGGATAGAGAGGAGATAGAGAGCAGATAGAGAGGAGATAGAGAGGAGATAGAGAGGAGATAGAGAGGAGATAGAGAGGGGATAGAGAGGAGATAGAGAGGCATAGAGTGGAGATAGAGAGGAGATAGAGAGGCATAGAGGGGAGATAGAGAGGAGATAGAGAGGCATAGAGGGGAGATAGAGAGGAGATAGAGAGGCATAGAGGGGAGATAGAGAGGAGATAGAGAGGCGTAGAGAGGAGATAGAGAGGGGATAGAGAGGAGATGGAGAGGCATAGAGTGGATATAGAGAGGAGATAGAGAGGCATAGAGGGGAGATAGAGAGGAGATAGAGAGGCATAGAGGGGAGATAGAGAGGAGATAGAGAGGAGATAGAGAAGAGATAGAGAGGCATAGAGGGGATATAGAGAGGAGATAGAGAGGCATAGAGGGGAGATAGAGAGGAGATAGAGAGGATATAGAGAGGATATAGAGAGGAGATAGAGAGGAGATAGAGAGGCATAGAGAGGAGATAGAGAGGGGATAGAGAGGCATAGAGGGGAGATAGAGAGGAGATAGAGAGGCATAGAGAGGAGATAGAGAGGCATAGAGGGGATATAGAGAGGATATAGAGAGGGGATAGAGAGGAGATAGAGAGCAGATAGAGAGGAGATAGAGAGGAGATAGAGAGGAGATAGAGAGGAGATAGAGAGGGGATAGAGAGGAGATAGAGAGGCATAGAGTGGAGATAGAGAGGAGATAGAGAGGCATAGAGGGGAGATAGAGAGGAGATAGAGAGGCATAGAGGGGAGATAGAGAGGAGATAGAGAGGCATAGAGGGGAGATAGAGAGGAGATAGAGAGGCGTAGAGAGGAGATAGAGAGGGGATAGAGAGGAGATGGAGAGGCATAGAGTGGATATAGAGAGGAGATAGAGAGGCATAGAGGGGAGATAGAGAGGAGATAGAGAGGCATAGAGGGGAGATAGAGAGGAGATAGAGAGGAGATAGAGAAGAGATAGAGAGGCATAGAGGGGATATAGAGAGGAGATAGAGAGGCATAGAGGGGAGATAGAGAGGAGATAGAGAGGAGATAGAGAGGATATAGAGAGGAGATAGAGAGGAGATAGAGAGGCATAGAGAGGAGATAGAGAGGGGATAGAGAGGGATAGAGGGGAGATAGAGAGGAGATAGAGAGGAGATAGAGAGGCATAGATGGGAGATAGAGAGGAGATAGAGAGGAGATAGGGAGGCGTAGAGAGGAGATCGATAGGAGATAGAGAGGAGATAGAGAGGAGATAGAGAGGCATAGAGAGGAGTTAGAGAGGCATAGAGAGGAGATAGAGAGGAGATAGAGCGGCATAGAGAGGAGATAGAGAGGAGATAGAGAGGCATAGAGAGGAGATAGAGAGGAGATAGAGAGGAGATAGAGAGGAGATAGAGAGGGGATAGAGTGGAGATAGAGAGGAGATAAAGAGGAGATAGAGAGGCATAGGGAGGAGATAGAGAGGAGATAGAGAGGCATAGAGAGGAGATAGAGAGGGGATATAGAGGAGATAGAGAGGCATAGAGAGGAGATAAAGAGGAGATAGAGAGGAGATAGAGAAGAGATAGAGAGGCATAGAGAGGAGATAGAGAGGAGATAGAGAGGCATAGAGAGGAGATAGAGAGAAGATAGAGAGGAGATAGAGCGGAGATAGAGAGGAGATAGAGAGGCATAGAGGGGATATAGAGAGGAGATAGAGAGGCATAGAGAGGAGATAGAGAGGCATAGAGAGGAGATAGAGAGGGGATATAGAGGAGATAGAGAGGCATAGAGAGGAGATAAAGAGGAGATAGAGAGGAGATAGAGAAGAGATAGAGAGGCATAGAGAGGAGATAGAGAGGAGATAGAGAGGCATAGAGAGGAGATAGAGAGAAGATAGAGAGGAGATAGAGCGGAGATAGAGAGGAGATAGAGAGGCATAGAGGGGATATAGAGAGGAGATAGAGAGGCATAGAGAGGAGATAGAGAGGCATAGAGAGGAGACAGAGAGGAGACAGAGAGGAGATAGAGAGGAGATAGAGAGGAGATAGAGAGGCATAGAGAGGAGATAGAGAGGAGATAGAGAGGAGATAGAGAGGGGATAGAGTGGAGAAAGAGAGAAGATAAAGAGGAGATAGAGAGGCATAGGGAGGAGATAGAGAGGAGATAGAGAGGCATAGAGAGGAGATAGAGAGGAGATAGAGAGGAGATAGAGAGGCATAGAGAGGAGATAGAGAGGAGATAGAGAGGAGATAGAGAAGAGATAGAGAGGCATAGAGAGGAGATAGAGAGGAGATAGAGAGGCATAGAGAGGAGATAGAGAGGAGATAGAGAGGCATAGAGAGGAGATAGAGAGGAGATAGAGCGGAGATAGAGAGGAGATAGAGAGACATAGAGGGGATATAGAGAGGAGATAGAGAGGCATAGAGAGGAGATAGAGAGGCATAGAGAGGAGAGAGAGAGGAGACAGAGAGGAGATAGAGAGGAGATAGAGAGGAGATAGAGAGGCATAGAGAGGAGATAGAGAGGAGATAGAGAGGAGATAGAGAGGAGATAGAGAGGAGATAGAGAGGAGATAGAGAGGAGATAGAGAGGAGATAGAGAGGAGACAGAGAGGAGATAGAGAGGCATAGAGAGGAGATAGAGAGGAGATAGAGAGGCATAGAGAGTAGATAGAGAGGCATAGAGAGGAGATAGAGAGGAGAATAGAGAGGAGATAGAGAGGAGATAGAGAGGAGATAGAGAGGAGATAGAGAGGCATAGAGGGGATATAGAGAGGATATAGAGAGGGGATAGAGAGGAGATAGAGAGCAGATAGAGAGGAGATAGAGAGGAGATAGAGAGGAGATAGAGAGGAGATAGAGAGGGGATAGAGAGGAGATAGAGAGGCATAGAGTGGAGATAGAGAGGAGATAGAGAGGCATAGAGGGGAGATAGAGAGGAGATAGAGAGGCATAGAGGGGAGATAGAGAGGAGATAGAGAGGCATAGAGGGGAGATAGAGAGGAGATAGAGAGGCGTAGAGAGGAGATAGAGAGGGGATAGAGAGGAGATGGAGAGGCATAGAGTGGATATAGAGAGGAGATAGAGAGGCATAGAGGGGAGATAGAGAGGAGATAGAGAGGCATAGAGGGGAGATAGAGAGGAGATAGAGAGGAGATAGAGAAGAGATAGAGAGGCATAGAGGGGATATAGAGAGGAGATAGAGAGGCATAGAGGGGAGATAGAGAGGAGATAGAGAGGATATAGAGAGGATATAGAGAGGAGATAGAGAGGAGATAGAGAGGCATAGAGAGGAGATAGAGAGGGGATAGAGAGGCATAGAGGGGAGATAGAGAGGAGATAGAGAGGCATAGAGAGGAGATAGAGAGGCATAGAGGGGATATAGAGAGGATATAGAGAGGGGATAGAGAGGAGATAGAGAGCAGATAGAGAGGAGATAGAGAGGAGATAGAGAGGAGATAGAGAGGAGATAGAGAGGGGATAGAGAGGAGATAGAGAGGCATAGAGTGGAGATAGAGAGGAGATAGAGAGGCATAGAGGGGAGATAGAGAGGAGATAGAGAGGCATAGAGGGGAGATAGAGAGGAGATAGAGAGGCATAGAGGGGAGATAGAGAGGAGATAGAGAGGCGTAGAGAGGAGATAGAGAGGGGATAGAGAGGAGATGGAGAGGCATAGAGTGGATATAGAGAGGAGATAGAGAGGCATAGAGGGGAGATAGAGAGGAGATAGAGAGGCATAGAGGGGAGATAGAGAGGAGATAGAGAGGAGATAGAGAAGAGATAGAGAGGCATAGAGGGGATATAGAGAGGAGATAGAGAGGCATAGAGGGGAGATAGAGAGGAGATAGAGAGGAGATAGAGAGGATATAGAGAGGAGATAGAGAGGAGATAGAGAGGCATAGAGAGGAGATAGAGAGGGGATAGAGAGGGATAGAGGGGAGATAGAGAGGAGATAGAGAGGAGATAGAGAGGCATAGATGGGAGATAGAGAGGAGATAGAGAGGAGATAGGGAGGCGTAGAGAGGAGATCGATAGGAGATAGAGAGGAGATAGAGAGGAGATAGAGAGGCATAGAGAGGAGTTAGAGAGGCATAGAGAGGAGATAGAGAGGAGATAGAGCGGCATAGAGAGGAGATAGAGAGGAGATAGAGAGGCATAGAGAGGAGATAGAGAGGAGATAGAGAGGAGATAGAGAGGAGATAGAGAGGGGATAGAGTGGAGATAGAGAGGAGATAAAGAGGAGATAGAGAGGCATAGGGAGGAGATAGAGAGGAGATAGAGAGGCATAGAGAGGAGATAGAGAGGGGATATAGAGGAGATAGAGAGGCATAGAGAGGAGATAAAGAGGAGATAGAGAGGAGATAGAGCGGCATAGAGAGGAGATAGAGAGGAGATAGAGAGGCATAGAGAGGAGATAGAGAGGAGATAGAGAGGAGATAGAGAGGAGATAGAGAGGGGATAGAGTGGAGATAGAGAGGAGATAAAGAGGAGATAGAGAGGCATAGGGAGGAGATAGAGAGGAGATAGAGAGGCATAGAGAGGAGATAGAGAGGGGATATAGAGGAGATAGAGAGGCATAGAGAGGAGATAAAGAGGAGATAGAGAGGAGATAGAGAAGAGATAGAGAGGCATAGAGAGGAGATAGAGAGGAGATAGAGAGGCATAGAGAGGAGATAGAGAGAAGATAGAGAGGAGATAGAGCGGAGATAGAGAGGAGATAGAGAGGCATAGAGGGGATATAGAGAGGTGATAGAGAGGCATAGAGAGGAGATAGAGAGGCATAGAGAGGAGACAGAGAGGAGACAGAGAGGAGATAGAGAGGAGATAGAGAGGAGATAGAGAGGCATAGAGAGGAGATAGAGAGGAGATAGAGAGGAGATAGAGAGGGGATAGAGTGGAGAAAGAGAGAAGATAAAGAGGAGATAGAGAGGCATAGGGAGGAGATAGAGAGGAGATAGAGAGGCATAGAGAGGAGATAGAGAGGAGATAGAGAGGAGATAGAGAGGCATAGAGAGGAGATAGAGAGGAGATAGAGAGGAGATAGAGAAGAGATAGAGAGGCATAGAGAGGAGATAGAGAGGAGATAGAGAGGCATAGAGAGGAGATAGAGAGGAGATAGAGAGGCATAGAGAGGAGATAGAGAGGAGATAGAGCGGAGATAGAGAGGAGATAGAGAGGCATAGAGAGGAGATAGAGAGGCATAGAGAGGAGAGAGAGAGGAGACAGAGAGGAGATAGAGAGGAGATAGAGAGGAGATAGAGAGGCATAGAGAGGAGATAGAGAGGAGATAGAGAGGAGATAGAGAGGAGATAGAGAGGAGATAGAGAGGAGATAGAGAGGAGATAGAGAGGCATAGAGAGGAGATAGAGAGGAGATAGAGAGGCATAGAGAGTAGATAGAGAGGCATAGAGAGGAGATAGAGAGGAGAATAGAGAGGAGATAGAGAGGAGATAGAGAGGAGATAGAGAGGAGATAGAGAGGCATAGAGGGGATATAGAGAGGATATAGAGAGGGGATAGAGAGGAGATAGAGAGCAGATAGAGAGGAGATAGAGAGGAGATAGAGAGGAGATAGAGAGGAGATAGAGAGGGGATAGAGAGGAGATAGAGAGGCATAGAGTGGAGATAGAGAGGAGATAGAGAGGCATAGAGGGGAGATAGAGAGGAGATAGAGAGGCATAGAGGGGAGATAGAGAGGAGATAGAGAGGCATAGAGGGGAGATAGAGAGGAGATAGAGAGGCGTAGAGAGGAGATAGAGAGGGGATAGAGAGGAGATGGAGAGGCATAGAGTGGATATAGAGAGGAGATAGAGAGGCATAGAGGGGAGATAGAGAGGAGATAGAGAGGCATAGAGGGGAGATAGAGAGGAGATAGAGAGGAGATAGAGAAGAGATAGAGAGGCATAGAGGGGATATAGAGAGGAGATAGAGAGGCATAGAGGGGAGATAGAGAGGAGATAGAGAGGATATAGAGAGGATATAGAGAGGAGATAGAGAGGAGATAGAGAGGCATAGAGAGGAGATAGAGAGGGGATAGAGAGGCATAGAGGGGAGATAGAGAGGAGATAGAGAGGCATAGAGAGGAGATAGAGAGGCATAGAGGGGATATAGAGAGGATATAGAGAGGGGATAGAGAGGAGATAGAGAGCAGATAGAGAGGAGATAGAGAGGAGATAGAGAGGAGATAGAGAGGAGATAGAGAGGGGATAGAGAGGAGATAGAGAGGCATAGAGTGGAGATAGAGAGGAGATAGAGAGGCATAGAGGGGAGATAGAGAGGAGATAGAGAGGCATAGAGGGGAGATAGAGAGGAGATAGAGAGGCATAGAGGGGAGATAGAGAGGAGATAGAGAGGCGTAGAGAGGAGATAGAGAGGGGATAGAGAGGAGATGGAGAGGCATAGAGTGGATATAGAGAGGAGATAGAGAGGCATAGAGGGGAGATAGAGAGGAGATAGAGAGGCATAGAGGGGAGATAGAGAGGAGATAGAGAGGAGATAGAGAAGAGATAGAGAGGCATAGAGGGGATATAGAGAGGAGATAGAGAGGCATAGAGGGGAGATAGAGAGGAGATAGAGAGGAGATAGAGAGGATATAGAGAGGAGATAGAGAGGAGATAGAGAGGCATAGAGAGGAGATAGAGAGGGGATAGAGAGGGATAGAGGGGAGATAGAGAGGAGATAGAGAGGAGATAGAGAGGCATAGATGGGAGATAGAGAGGAGATAGAGAGGAGATAGGGAGGCGTAGAGAGGAGATCGATAGGAGATAGAGAGGAGATAGAGAGGAGATAGAGAGGCATAGAGAGGAGTTAGAGAGGCATAGAGAGGAGATAGAGAGGAGATAGAGCGGCATAGAGAGGAGATAGAGAGGAGATAGAGAGGCATAGAGAGGAGATAGAGAGGAGATAGAGAGGAGATAGAGAGGAGATAGAGAGGGGATAGAGAGGCATAGAGAGGAGATAGAGAGGGGATAGAGAGGCATAGAGGGGAGATAGAGAGGAGATAGAGAGGCATAGAGAGGAGATAGAGAGGCATAGAGGGGATATAGAGAGGATATAGAGAGGGGATAGAGAGGAGATAGAGAGCAGATAGAGAGGAGATAGAGAGGAGATAGAGAGGAGATAGAGAGGAGATAGAGAGGGGATAGAGAGGAGATAGAGAGGCATAGAGTGGAGATAGAGAGGAGATAGAGAGGCATAGAGGGGAGATAGAGAGGAGATAGAGAGGCATAGAGGGGAGATAGAGAGGAGATAGAGAGGCATAGAGGGGAGATAGAGAGGAGATAGAGAGGCGTAGAGAGGAGATAGAGAGGGGATAGAGAGGAGATGGAGAGGCATAGAGTGGATATAGAGAGGAGATAGAGAGGCATAGAGGGGAGATAGAGAGGAGATAGAGAGGCATAGAGGGGAGATAGAGAGGAGATAGAGAGGAGATAGAGAAGAGATAGAGAGGCATAGAGGGGATATAGAGAGGAGATAGAGAGGCATAGAGGGGAGATAGAGAGGAGATAGAGAGGAGATAGAGAGGATATAGAGAGGAGATAGAGAGGAGATAGAGAGGCATAGAGAGGAGATAGAGAGGGGATAGAGAGGGATAGAGGGGAGATAGAGAGGAGATAGAGAGGAGATAGAGAGGCATAGATGGGAGATAGAGAGGAGATAGAGAGGAGATAGGGAGGCGTAGAGAGGAGATCGATAGGAGATAGAGAGGAGATAGAGAGGAGATAGAGAGGCATAGAGAGGAGTTAGAGAGGCATAGAGAGGAGATAGAGAGGAGATAGAGCGGCATAGAGAGGAGATAGAGAGGAGATAGAGAGGCATAGAGAGGAGATAGAGAGGAGATAGAGAGGAGATAGAGAGGAGATAGAGAGGGGATAGAGAGGCATAGAGAGGAGATAGAGAGGGGATATAGAGGAGATAGAGAGGCATAGAGAGGAGATAAAGAGGAGATAGAGAGGAGATAGAGAAGAGATAGAGAGGCATAGAGAGGAGATAGAGAGGAGATAGAGAGGCATAGAGAGGAGATAGAGAGAAGATAGAGAGGAGATAGAGCGGAGATAGAGAGGAGATAGAGAGGCATAGAGGGGATATAGAGAGGTGATAGAGAGGCATAGAGAGGAGATAGAGAGGCATAGAGAGGAGACAGAGAGGAGACAGAGAGGAGATAGAGAGGAGATAGAGAGGAGATAGAGAGGCATAGAGAGGAGATAGAGAGGAGATAGAGAGGAGATAGAGAGGGGATAGAGTGGAGAAAGAGAGAAGATAAAGAGGAGATAGAGAGGCATAGGGAGGAGATAGAGAGGAGATAGAGAGGCATAGAGAGGAGATAGAGAGGAGATAGAGAGGAGATAGAGAGGCATAGAGAGGAGATAGAGAGGAGATAGAGAGGAGATAGAGAAGAGATAGAGAGGCATAGAGAGGAGATAGAGAGGAGATAGAGAGGCATAGAGAGGAGATAGAGAGGAGATAGAGAGGCATAGAGAGGAGATAGAGAGGAGATAGAGCGGAGATAGAGAGGAGATAGAGAGACATAGAGGGGATATAGAGAGGAGATAGAGAGGCATAGAGAGGAGATAGAGAGGCATAGAGAGGAGAGAGAGAGGAGACAGAGAGGAGATAGAGAGGAGATAGAGAGGAGATAGAGAGGCATAGAGAGGAGATAGAGAGGAGATAGAGAGGAGATAGAGAGGAGATAGAGAGGAGATAGAGAGGAGATAGAGAGGAGATAAAGAGGCATAGAGAGGAGATAGAGAGGAGATAGAGAGGCATAGAGAGTAGATAGAGAGGCATAGAGAGGAGATAGAGAGGAGAATAGAGAGGAGATAGAGAGGAGATAGAGAGGAGATAGAGAGGAGATAGAGAGGCATAGAGGGGATATAGAGAGGATATAGAGAGGGGATAGAGAGGAGATAGAGAGCAGATAGAGAGGAGATAGAGAGGAGATAGAGAGGAGATAGAGAGGAGATAGAGAGGGGATAGAGAGGAGATAGAGAGGCATAGAGTGGAGATAGAGAGGAGATAGAGAGGCATAGAGGGGAGATAGAGAGGAGATAGAGAGGCATAGAGGGGAGATAGAGAGGAGATAGAGAGGCATAGAGGGGAGATAGAGAGGAGATAGAGAGGCGTAGAGAGGAGATAGAGAGGGGATAGAGAGGAGATGGAGAGGCATAGAGTGGATATAGAGAGGAGATAGAGAGGCATAGAGGGGAGATAGAGAGGAGATAGAGAGGCATAGAGGGGAGATAGAGAGGAGATAGAGAGGAGATAGAGAAGAGATAGAGAGGCATAGAGGGGATATAGAGAGGAGATAGAGAGGCATAGAGGGGAGATAGAGAGGAGATAGAGAGGATATAGAGAGGATATAGAGAGGAGATAGAGAGGAGATAGAGAGGCATAGAGAGGAGATAGAGAGGGGATAGAGAGGCATAGAGGGGAGATAGAGAGGAGATAGAGAGGCATAGAGAGGAGATAGAGAGGCATAGAGGGGATATAGAGAGGATATAGAGAGGGGATAGAGAGGAGATAGAGAGCAGATAGAGAGGAGATAGAGAGGAGATAGAGAGGAGATAGAGAGGAGATAGAGAGGGGATAGAGAGGAGATAGAGAGGCATAGAGTGGAGATAGAGAGGAGATAGAGAGGCATAGAGGGGAGATAGAGAGGAGATAGAGAGGCATAGAGGGGAGATAGAGAGGAGATAGAGAGGCGTAGAGAGGAGATAGAGAGGGGATAGAGAGGAGATGGAGAGGCATAGAGTGGATATAGAGAGGAGATAGAGAGGCATAGAGGGGAGATAGAGAGGAGATAGAGAGGCATAGAGGGGAGATAGAGAGGAGATAGAGAGGAGATAGAGAAGAGATAGAGAGGCATAGAGGGGATATAGAGAGGAGATAGAGAGGCATAGAGGGGAGATAGAGAGGAGATAGAGAGGAGATAGAGAGGATATAGAGAGGAGATAGAGAGGAGATAGAGAGGCATAGAGAGGAGATAGAGAGGGGATAGAGAGGGGATAGAGAGGAGATAGAGAGCAGATAGAGAGGAGATAGAGAGGAGATAGAGAGGGGATAGAGAGGAGATAGAGAGGCATAGAGTGGAGATAGAGAGGAGATAGAGAGGCATAGAGGGGAGATAGAGAGGAGATAGAGAGGCATAGAGGGGAGATAGAGAGGAGATAGAGAGGCGTAGAGAGGAGATAGAGAGGGGATAGAGAGGAGATGGAGAGGCATAGAGTGGATATAGAGAGGAGATAGAGAGGCATAGAGGGGAGATAGAGAGGAGATAGAGAGGCATAGAGGGGAGATAGAGAGGAGATAGAGAGGAGATAGAGAAGAGATAGAGAGGCATAGAGGGGATATAGAGAGGAGATAGAGAGGCATAGAGGGGAGATAGAGAGGAGATAGAGAGGATATAGAGAGGATATAGAGAGGAGATAGAGAGGAGATAGAGAGGCATAGAGAGGAGATAGAGAGGGGATAGAGAGGCATAGAGGGGAGATAGAGAGGAGATAGAGAGGCATAGAGAGGAGATAGAGAGGCATAGAGGGGATATAGAGAGGATATAGAGAGGGGATAGAGAGGAGATAGAGAGCAGATAGAGAGGAGATAGAGAGGAGATAGAGAGGAGATAGAGAGGAGATAGAGAGGGGATAGAGAGGAGATAGAGAGGCATAGAGTGGAGATAGAGAGGAGATAGAGAGGCATAGAGGGGAGATAGAGAGGAGATAGAGAGGCATAGAGGGGAGATAGAGAGGAGATAGAGAGGCATAGAGGGGAGATAGAGAGGAGATAGAGAGGCGTAGAGAGGAGATAGAGAGGGGATAGAGAGGAGATGGAGAGGCATAGAGTGGATATAGAGAGGAGATAGAGAGGCATAGAGGGGAGATAGAGAGGAGATAGAGAGGCATAGAGGGGAGATAGAGAGGAGATAGAGAGGAGATAGAGAAGAGATAGAGAGGCATAGAGGGGATATAGAGAGGAGATAGAGAGGCATAGAGGGGAGATAGAGAGGAGATAGAGAGGATATAGAGAGGATATAGAGAGGAGATAGAGAGGAGATAGAGAGGCATAGAGAGGAGATAGAGAGGGGATAGAGAGGCATAGAGGGGAGATAGAGAGGAGATAGAGAGGCATAGAGAGGAGATAGAGAGGCATAGAGGGGATATAGAGAGGATATAGAGAGGGGATAGAGAGGAGATAGAGAGCAGATAGAGAGGAGATAGAGAGGAGATAGAGAGGAGATAGAGAGGAGATAGAGAGGGGATAGAGAGGAGATAGAGAGGCATAGAGTGGAGATAGAGAGGAGATAGAGAGGCATAGAGGGGAGATAGAGAGGAGATAGAGAGGCATAGAGGGGAGATAGAGAGGAGATAGAGAGGCGTAGAGAGGAGATAGAGAGGGGATAGAGAGGAGATGGAGAGGCATAGAGTGGATATAGAGAGGAGATAGAGAGGCATAGAGGGGAGATAGAGAGGAGATAGAGAGGCATAGAGGGGAGATAGAGAGGAGATAGAGAGGAGATAGAGAAGAGATAGAGAGGCATAGAGGGGATATAGAGAGGAGATAGAGAGGCATAGAGGGGAGATAGAGAGGAGATAGAGAGGAGATAGAGAGGATATAGAGAGGAGATAGAGAGGAGATAGAGAGGCATAGAGAGGAGATAGAGAGGGGATAGAGAGGGGATAGAGAGGAGATAGAGAGCAGATAGAGAGGAGATAGAGAGGAGATAGAGAGGAGATAGAGAGGAGATAGAGAGGGGATAGAGAGGAGATAGATAGGCATAGAGTGGAGATAGAGAGGAGATAGAGAGGCATAGAGGGGAGATAGAGAGGAGATAGAGAGGCATAGAGGGGAGATAGAGAGGAGATAGAGAGGCGTAGAGAGGAGATAGAGAGGGGATAGAGAGGAGATGGAGAGGCATAGAGTGGATATAGAGAGGAGATAGAGAGGCATAGAGGGGAGATAGAGAGGAGATAGAGAGGCATAGAGGGGAGATAGAGAGGAGATAGAGAGGAGATAGAGAAGAGATAGAGAGGCATAGAGGGGATATAGAGAGGAGATAGAGAGGCATAGAGGGGAGATAGAGAGGAGATAGAGAGGATATAGAGAGGATATAGAGAGGAGATAGAGAGGAGATAGAGAGGCATAGAGAGGAGATAGAGAGGGGATAGAGAGGCATAGAGGGGAGATAGAGAGGAGATAGAGAGGCATAGAGAGGAGATAGAGAGGCATAGAGGGGATATAGAGAGGATATAGAGAGGGGATAGAGAGGAGATAGAGAGCAGATAGAGAGGAGATAGAGAGGAGATAGAGAGGAGATAGAGAGGAGATAGAGAGGGGATAGAGAGGAGATAGAGAGGCATAGAGTGGAGATAGAGAGGAGATAGAGAGGCATAGAGGGGAGATAGAGAGGAGATAGAGAGGCATAGAGGGGAGATAGAGAGGAGATAGAGAGGCATAGAGGGGAGATAGAGAGGAGATAGAGAGGCATAGAGAGGAGATAGAGAGGGGATAGAGAGGAGATGGAGAGGCATAGAGTGGATATAGAGAGGAGATAGAGAGGCATAGAGGGGAGATAGAGAGGAGATAGAGAGGCATAGAGGGGAGATAGAGAGGAGATAGAGAGGAGATAGAGAAGAGATAGAGAGGCATAGAGGGGATATAGAGAGGAGATAGAGAGGCATAGAGGGGAGATAGAGAGGAGATAGAGAGGAGATAGAGAGGATATAGAGAGGAGATAGAGAGGAGATAGAGAGGCATAGAGAGGAGATAGAGAGGGGATAGAGAGGGATAGAGGGGAGATAGAGAGGAGATAGAGAGGAGATAGAGAGGCATAGATGGGAGATAGAGAGGAGATAGAGAGGAGATAGGGAGGCGTAGAGAGGAGATCGATAGGAGATAGAGAGGAGATAGAGAGGAGATAGAGAGGCATAGAGAGGAGATAGAGAGGAGATAGAGCGGAGATAGAGAGGAGATAGAGAGACATAGAGGGGATATAGAGAGGAGATAGAGAGGCATAGAGAGGAGATAGAGAGGCATAGAGAGGAGAGAGAGAGGAGACAGAGAGGAGATAGAGAGGAGATAGAGAGGAGATAGAGAGGCATAGAGAGGAGATAGAGAGGAGATAGAGAGGAGATAGAGAGGAGATAGAGAGGAGATAGAGAGGAGATAGAGAGGCATAGAGAGGAGATAGAGAGGAGATAGAGAGGCATAGAGAGTAGATAGAGAGGCATAGAGAGGAGATAGAGAGGAGAATAGAGAGGAGATAGAGAGGAGATAGAGAGGAGATAGAGAGGAGATAGAGAGGCATAGAGGGGATATAGAGAGGATATAGAGAGGGGATAGAGAGGAGATAGAGAGCAGATAGAGAGGAGATAGAGAGGAGATAGAGAGGAGATAGAGAGGAGATAGAGAGGGGATAGAGAGGAGATAGAGAGGCATAGAGTGGAGATAGAGAGGAGATAGAGAGGCATAGAGGGGAGATAGAGAGGAGATAGAGAGGCATAGAGGGGAGATAGAGAGGAGATAGAGAGGCATAGAGGGGAGATAGAGAGGAGATAGAGAGGCGTAGAGAGGAGATAGAGAGGGGATAGAGAGGAGATGGAGAGGCATAGAGTGGATATAGAGAGGAGATAGAGAGGCATAGAGGGGAGATAGAGAGGAGATAGAGAGGCATAGAGGGGAGATAGAGAGGAGATAGAGAGGAGATAGAGAAGAGATAGAGAGGCATAGAGGGGATATAGAGAGGAGATAGAGAGGCATAGAGGGGAGATAGAGAGGAGATAGAGAGGATATAGAGAGGATATAGAGAGGAGATAGAGAGGAGATAGAGAGGCATAGAGAGGAGATAGAGAGGGGATAGAGAGGCATAGAGGGGAGATAGAGAGGAGATAGAGAGGCATAGAGAGGAGATAGAGAGGCATAGAGGGGATATAGAGAGGATATAGAGAGGGGATAGAGAGGAGATAGAGAGCAGATAGAGAGGAGATAGAGAGGAGATAGAGAGGAGATAGAGAGGAGATAGAGAGGGGATAGAGAGGAGATAGAGAGGCATAGAGTGGAGATAGAGAGGAGATAGAGAGGCATAGAGGGGAGATAGAGAGGAGATAGAGAGGCATAGAGGGGAGATAGAGAGGAGATAGAGAGGCATAGAGGGGAGATAGAGAGGAGATAGAGAGGCGTAGAGAGGAGATAGAGAGGGGATAGAGAGGAGATGGAGAGGCATAGAGTGGATATAGAGAGGAGATAGAGAGGCATAGAGGGGAGATAGAGAGGAGATAGAGAGGCATAGAGGGGAGATAGAGAGGAGATAGAGAGGAGATAGAGAAGAGATAGAGAGGCATAGAGGGGATATAGAGAGGAGATAGAGAGGCATAGAGGGGAGATAGAGAGGAGATAGAGAGGAGATAGAGAGGATATAGAGAGGAGATAGAGAGGAGATAGAGAGGAGATAGAGAGGCATAGAGGGGATATAGAGAGGAGATAAAGAGGCATAGAGGGGATATAGAGAGGATATAGAGAGGGGATAGAGAGGAGATAGAGAGGCATAGAGGGGAGATAGAGAGGAGATAGAGAGGCATAGAGAGGAGATAGAGAAGGGATAGAGAGGAGATAGAGAGGCATAGAGAGGAGTTAGAGAGGCATAGAGAGGAGATAGAGAGGAGATAGAGCGGCATAGAGAGGAGATAGAGAGGAGATAGAGAGGCATAGAGAGGAGATAGAGAGGAGATAGAGAGGAGATAGAGAGGAGATAGAGAGGGGATAGAGTGGAGATAGAGAGGAGATAAAGAGGAGATAGAGAGGCATAGGGAGGAGATAGAGAGGAGATAGAGAGGCATAGAGAGGAGATAGAGAGGGGATATAGAGGAGATAGAGAGGCATAGAGAGGAGATAAAGAGGAGATAGAGAGGAGATAGAGAAGAGATAGAGAGGCATAGAGAGGAGATAGAGAGGAGATAGAGAGGCATAGAGAGGAGATAGAGAGAAGATAGAGAGGAGATAGAGCGGAGATAGAGAGGAGATAGAGAGGCATAGAGGGGATATAGAGAGGAGATAGAGAGGCATAGAGAGGAGATAGAGAGGCATAGAGAGGAGACAGAGAGGAGACAGAGAGGAGATAGAGAGGAGATAGAGAGGAGATAGTGAGGCATAGAGAGGAGATAGAGAGGAGATAGAGAGGAGATAGAGAGGAGACAGAGAGGAGATAGAGAGGAGATAGAGAGGAGATAGAGAGGAGATAGAGAGGCATAGAGAGGAGATAGAGAGGAGATAGAGAGGCATAGAGAGGAGATAGAGAGGCATAGAGAGGAGATAGAGAGGAGAATAGAGAGGAGATAGAGAGGAGATAGAGAGGAGATAGAGAGGAGATAGAGAGGCATTGTTGTGTCAATTCCTGACTACAAGCTATACCGAGCACTCAAGCCTAAATCCACCCAGGGTGCTCAAAGCACTCCCAACCTGCAGGGGGCAACCATGCAACCGGAGCTGTTGAAACCAACCACCAGGAAGTGCTCTGGGGACCATATTAACCTGCGCACCCACAAGCAGTGCATGTGCATGGCATCGAAATGTTTGGTAAAAGCTTACTTGGCTCTCACTCATTCCTGAGAAGAGATACCAATGACCACAGCTCCTGATCATCCAAAGACGCAACTGGTAGGACAGAATGTGTTGTGAATTCATGCTTCTATATGCCCTTTTGGTTTGGTTGTAACATACAATTATTAATTAAATTAAATAGTGAAGACTTCATTATGTGAACGTAGTACTTGACAGTAACGTTACTATAATCATGTGTATTGTTAAATGTTTAATTATGATATTGATATTTAATTATTAACTTGCAATGATCCTAGGTTAATCTAAATGATGAAATGATTGTTTGGTTAGGTTTGAGGATTCAGTAACATTAGTTTATGCTTATTTTTGAGAAAGTGGAATTGAGAGTTATTTGTAACTAATCCATGGGTTTTGTTTGTGTGTTTTGAAGGTTATCAACCTATTCTGTTCCACCTTTATGACAATAAAAAATCATAAAGTGAACAGTTTTGAGTTGTCCTTTGCGTTCATCAAGGATAAAGCCGTTTTCAAGTTTGGGCAGAGCTGTGGTCAGCCAGAATTCACGCAGAACTTGACAGGCATAGAGGGGATATAGAGAGGAGATAAAGAGGCATAGAGGGGATATAGAGAGGATATAGAGAGGGGATAGAGAGGAGATAGAGAGGCATAGAGGGGAGATAGAGAGGAGATAGAGAGGCATAGAGAGGAGATAGAGAAGGGATAGAGAGGAGATAGAGAGGCATAGAGTGGATATAGAGAGGAGATAGAGAGGCATAGTGGGGAGATAGAGAGGAGATAGAGAGGCATAGAGGGGAGATAGAGAGGAGATAGAGAGGAGATAGAGAAGAGATAGAGAGGCATAGAGGGGATATAGAGAGGAGATAGAGAATCATAGAGAGGAGATAGAGAGGAGATAGAGAGGCATAGAGAGGACATAGAGAGGGGATAGAGAGGCATAGAGGGGAGATAAAGAGGAGAATAGAGAGGAGATAGAGAGGAGATAGAGAGGAGATAGAGAGGAGATAGAGAAGAGATAGAGAGGCATAGAGGGGATATAGAGAGGAGATAGAGAGGCATAGAGGGGAGATAGAGAGGAGATAGAGAGGATATAGAGAGGAGATAGAGAGGAGATAGAGAGTTATAGAGAGGAGATAGAGAGGGGATAGAGAGGCATAGAGGGGAGATAGAGAGGAGATAGAGAGGCATAGAGAGGAGATAGAGAGGGGATAGAGAGGCATAGAGGGGAGATAGAGAGGAGATAGAGAGGAGATAGAGAGGCATAGATGGGAGATAGAGAGGAGATAGAGAGGAGATAGAGAGGCGTAGAGAGGAGATCGATAGGAGATAGAGAGGAGATAGAGAGGAGATAGAGAGGCATAGAGAGGAGTTAGAGAGTCATAGAGAGGAGATAGAGAGGAGATAGAGCGGCATAGAGAGGAGATAGAGAGGAGATAGAGAGGCATAGAGAGGAGATAGAGAGGGGATAGAGAGGCATAGAGGGGAGATAGAGAGGAGATAGAGAGGCATAGAGAGGAGATAGAGAGGGGATAGAGAGGCATAGAGGGGAGATAGAGAGGAGATAGAGAGGAGATAGAGAGGCATAGATGGGAGATAGAGAGGAGATAGAGAGGAGATAGAGAGGCGTAGAGAGGAGATCGATAGGAGATAGAGAGGAGATAGAGAGGAGATAGAGAGGCATAGAGAGGAGTTAGAGAGTCATAGAGAGGAGATAGAGAGGAGATAGAGCGGCATAGAGAGGCATAGAGAGGAGATAGAGAGGAGATAGAGTGGAGATAGAGAGGAGATAAAGAGGAGATAGAGAGGCATAGGGAGGAGATAGAGAGGAGATAGAGAGGCATAGAGAGGAGATAGAGAGGAGATAGAGAGGCATAGAGAGAAGATAGAGAGGAGATAGAGCGGAGATAGAGAGGAGATAGAGAGGAGATAGAGAAGAGATAGAGAGGCATAGAGAGGAGATAGAGAGGAGATAGAGAGGCATAGAGAGGAGATAGAGAGGAGATAGAGAGGCATAGAGAGAAGATAGAGAGGAGATAGAGCGGAGATAGAGAGGAGATAGAGAGGTATAGAGGGGATATAGAGAGGAGATAGAGAGGCATAGAGAGGAGATAGAGAGGAATAGAGAGGAGACAGAGAGGAGACAGAGAGGAGATAGAGAGGAGATAGAGAGGAGATAGTGAGGCATAGAGAGGAGATAGAGAGGAGATAGAGAGGAGACAGAGAGGAGATAGAGAGGAGATAGAGAGGAGATAGAGAGGCATAGAGAGGAGATAGAGAGGAGATAGAGAGGAGATAGAGAGGCATAGAGAGGAGATAGAGAGGAGAATAGAGAGGAGATAGAGAGGAGATAGAGAGGAGATAGAGAGGCATAGAGGGGATATAGAGAGGAGATAAAGAGGCATAGAGGGGATATAGAGAGGATATAGAGAGGGGATAGAGAGGAGATAGAGAGGCATAGAGGGGAGATAGAGAGGAGATAGAGAGGCATAGAGAGGAGATAGAGAAGGGATAGAGAGGAGATAGAGAGGCATAGAGTGGATATAGAGAGGAGATAGAGAGGCATAGAGAGGAGATAGAGAGGGGATAGAGAGGCATAGAGGGGAGATAGAGAGGAGATAGAGAGGAGATAGAGAGGCATAGATGGGAGATAGAGAGGAGATAGAGAGGAGATAGAGAGGCGTAGAGAGGAGATCGATAGGAGATAGAGAGGAGATAGAGAGGAGATAGAGAGGCATAGAGAGGAGTTAGAGAGTCATAGAGAGGAGATAGAGAGGAGATAGAGAGGAGATAGAGAGGCATAGAGAGGAGTTAGAGAGTCATAGAGAGGAGATAGAGAGGAGATAGAGCGGCATAGAGAGGCATAGAGAGGAGATAGAGAGGAGATAGAGTGGAGATAGAGAGGAGATAAAGAGGAGATAGAGAGGCATAGGGAGGAGATAGAGAGGAGATAGAGAGGCATAGAGAGGAGATAGAGAGGAGATAGAGAGGCATAGAGAGAAGATAGAGAGGAGATAGAGCGGAGATAGAGAGGAGATAGAGAGGAGATAGAGAAGAGATAGAGAGGCATAGAGAGGAGATAGAGAGGAGATAGAGAGGCATAGAGAGGAGATAGAGAGGCATAGAGAGAAGATAGAGAGGAGATAGAGCGGAGATAGAGAGGAGATAGAGAGGTATAGAGGGGATATAGAGAGGAGATAGAGAGGCATAGAGAGGAGATAGAGAGGCATAGAGAGGAGACACAGAGGAGATAGAGAGGAGATAGAGAGGAGATAGTGAGGCATAGAGAGGAGATAGAGAGGAGATAGAGAGGAGATAGAGAGGAGACAGAGAGGAGATAGAGAGGAGATAGAGAGGAGATAGAGAGGCATAGAGAGGAGATAGAGAGGAGATAGAGAGGAGATAGAGAGGCATAGAGAGGAGATAGAGAGGAGAATAGAGAGGAGATAGAGAGGAGATAGAGAGGAGATAGAGAGGCATAGAGGGGATATAGAGAGGAGATAAAGAGGCATAGAGGGGATATAGAGAGGATATAGAGAGGGGATAGAGAGGAGATAGAGAGGCATAGAGGGGAGATAGAGAAGGGATAGAGAGGAGATAGAGAGGCATAGAGAGGAGTTAGAGAGGCATAGAGAGGAGATAGAGAGGAGATAGAGCGGCATAGAGAGGAGATAGAGAGGAGATAGAGAGGCATAGAGAGGAGATAGAGAGGAGATAGAGAGGAGATAGAGAGGAGATAGAGAGGGGATAGAGCGGAGATAGAGAGGAGATAGAGAGGCATAGAGGGGATATAGAGAGGAGATAGAGAGGCATAGAGAGGAGATAGAGAGGCATAGAGAGGAGACAGAGAGGAGACAGAGAGGAGATAGAGAGGAGATAGAGAGGAGATAGTGAGGCATAGAGAGGAGATAGAGAGGAGATAGAGAGGAGATAGAGAGGAGACAGAGAGGAGATAGAGAGGAGATAGAGAGGAGATAGAGAGGAGATAGAGAGGCATAGAGAGGAGATAGAGAGGAGATAGAGAGGCATAGAGAGGAGATAGAGAGAAGATAGAGAGGAGATAGAGCGGAGATAGAGAGGAGATAGAGAGGCATAGAGGGGATATAGAGAGGAGATAGAGAGGCATAGAGAGGAGATAGAGAGGCATAGAGAGGAGACAGAGAGGAGACAGAGAGGAGATAGAGAGGAGATAGAGAGGAGATAGTGAGGCATAGAGAGGAGATAGAGAGGAGATAGAGAGGAGATAGAGAGGAGACAGAGAGGAGATAGAGAGGAGATAGAGAGGAGATAGAGAGGAGATAGAGAGGCATAGAGAGGAGATAGAGAGGAGATAGAGAGGCATAGAGAGGAGATAGAGAGGCATAGAGAGGAGATAGAGAGGAGAATAGAGAGGAGATAGAGAGGAGATAGAGAGGAGATAGAGAGGAGATAGAGAGGCATTGTTGTGTCAATTCCTGACTACAAGCTATACCGAGCACTCAAGCCTAAATCCACCCAGGGTGCTCAAAGCACTCCCAACCTGCAGGGGGCAACCATGCAACCGGAGCTGTTGAAACCAACCACCAGGAAGTGCTCTGGGGACCATATTAACCTGCGCACCCACAAGCAGTGCATGTGCATGGCATCGAAATGTTTGGTAAAAGCTTACTTGGCTCTCACTCATTCCTGAGAAGAGATACCAATGACCACAGCTCCTGATCATCCAAAGACGCAACTGGTAGGACAGAATGTGTTGTGAATTCATGCTTCTATATGCCCTTTTGGTTTGGTTGTAACATACAATTATTAATTAAATTAAATAGTGAAGACTTCATTATGTGAACGTAGTACTTGACAGTAACGTTACTATAATCATGTGTATTGTTAAATGTTTAATTATGATATTGATATTTAATTATTAACTTGCAATGATCCTAGGTTAATCTAAATGATGAAATGATTGTTTGGTTAGGTTTGAGGATTCAGTAACATTAGTTTATGCTTATTTTTGAGAAAGTGGAATTGAGAGTTATTTGTAACTAATCCATGGGTTTTGTTTGTGTGTTTTGAAGGTTATCAACCTATTCTGTTCCACCTTTATGACAATAAAAAATCATAAAGTGAACAGTTTTGAGTTGTCCTTTGCGTTCATCAAGGATAAAGCCGTTTTCAAGTTTGGGCAGAGCTGTGGTCAGCCAGAATTCACGCAGAACTTGACAGGCATAGAGGGGATATAGAGAGGAGATAAAGAGGCATAGAGGGGATATAGAGAGGATATAGAGAGGGGATAGAGAGGAGATAGAGAGGCATAGAGGGGAGATAGAGAGGAGATAGAGAGGCATAGAGAGGAGATAGAGAAGGGATAGAGAGGAGATAGAGAGGCATAGAGTGGATATAGAGAGGAGATAGAGAGGCATAGTGGGGAGATAGAGAGGAGATAGAGAGGCATAGAGGGGAGATAGAGAGGAGATAGAGAGGCATAGAGGGGAGATAGAGAGGAGATAGAGAGGCATAGAGAGGAGATAGAGAAGGGATAGAGAGGAGATAGAGAGGCATAGAGTGGATATAGAGAGGAGATAGAGAGGCATAGTGGGGAGATAGAGAGGAGATAGAGAGGCATAGAGGGGAGATAGAGAGGAGATAGAGAGGAGATAGAGAAGAGATAGAGAGGCATAGAGGGGATATAGAGAGGAGATAGAGAATCATAGAGAGGAGATAGAGAGGAGATAGAGAGGCATAGAGAGGACATAGAGAGGGGATAGAGAGGCATAGAGGGGAGATAAAGAGGAGAATAGAGAGGAGATAGAGAGGAGATAGAGAGGAGATAGAGAAGAGATAGAGAGGCATAGAGGGGATATAGAGAGGAGATAGAGAGGCATAGAGGGGAGATAGAGAGGAGATAGAGAGGATATAGAGAGGAGATAGAGAGGAGATAGAGAGGGGATAGAGAGGCATAGAGGGGAGATAGAGAGGAGATAGAGAGGCATAGAGAGGAGATAGAGAGGGGATAGAGAGGCATAGAGGGGAGATAGAGAGGAGATAGAGAGGAGATAGAGAGGCATAGATGGGAGATAGAGAGGAGATAGAGAGGAGATAGAGAGGCGTAGAGAGGAGATCGATAGGAGATAGAGAGGAGATAGAGAGGAGATAGAGAGGCATAGAGAGGAGTTAGAGAGTCATAGAGAGGAGATAGAGAGGAGATAGAGCGGCATAGAGAGGAGATAGAGAGGAGATAGAGAGGCATAGAGAGGAGATAGAGAGGGGATAGAGAGGCATAGAGGGGAGATAGAGAGGAGATAGAGAGGCATAGAGAGGAGATAGAGAGGGGATAGAGAGGCATAGAGGGGAGATAGAGAGGAGATAGAGAGGAGATAGAGAGGCATAGATGGGAGATAGAGAGGAGATAGAGAGGAGATAGAGAGGCGTAGAGAGGAGATCGATAGGAGATAGAGAGGAGATAGAGAGGAGATAGAGAGGCATAGAGAGGAGTTAGAGAGTCATAGAGAGGAGATAGAGAGGAGATAGAGCGGCATAGAGAGGCATAGAGAGGAGATAGAGAGGAGATAGAGTGGAGATAGAGAGGAGATAAAGAGGAGATAGAGAGGCATAGGGAGGAGATAGAGAGGAGATAGAGAGGCATAGAGAGGAGATAGAGAGGAGATAGAGAGGCATAGAGAGAAGATAGAGAGGAGATAGAGCGGAGATAGAGAGGAGATAGAGAGGAGATAGAGAAGAGATAGAGAGGCATAGAGAGGAGATAGAGAGGAGATAGAGAGGCATAGAGAGGAGATAGAGAGGAGATAGAGAGGCATAGAGAGAAGATAGAGAGGAGATAGAGCGGAGATAGAGAGGAGATAGAGAGGTATAGAGGGGATATAGAGAGGAGATAGAGAGGCATAGAGAGGAGATAGAGAGGAATAGAGAGGAGACAGAGAGGAGACAGAGAGGAGATAGAGAGGAGATAGAGAGGAGATAGTGAGGCATAGAGAGGAGATAGAGAGGAGATAGAGAGGAGACAGAGAGGAGATAGAGAGGAGATAGAGAGGAGATAGAGAGGCATAGAGAGGAGATAGAGAGGAGATAGAGAGGAGATAGAGAGGCATAGAGAGGAGATAGAGAGGAGAATAGAGAGGAGATAGAGAGGAGATAGAGAGGAGATAGAGAGGCATAGAGGGGATATAGAGAGGAGATAAAGAGGCATAGAGGGGATATAGAGAGGATATAGAGAGGGGATAGAGAGGAGATAGAGAGGCATAGAGGGGAGATAGAGAGGAGATAGAGAGGCATAGAGAGGAGATAGAGAAGGGATAGAGAGGAGATAGAGAGGCATAGAGTGGATATAGAGAGGAGATAGAGAGGCATAGAGAGGAGATAGAGAGGGGATAGAGAGGCATAGAGGGGAGATAGAGAGGAGATAGAGAGGAGATAGAGAGGCATAGATGGGAGATAGAGAGGAGATAGAGAGGAGATAGAGAGGCGTAGAGAGGAGATCGATAGGAGATAGAGAGGAGATAGAGAGGAGATAGAGAGGCATAGAGAGGAGTTAGAGAGTCATAGAGAGGAGATAGAGAGGAGATAGAGAGGAGATAGAGAGGCATAGAGAGGAGTTAGAGAGTCATAGAGAGGAGATAGAGAGGAGATAGAGCGGCATAGAGAGGCATAGAGAGGAGATAGAGAGGAGATAGAGTGGAGATAGAGAGGAGATAAAGAGGAGATAGAGAGGCATAGGGAGGAGATAGAGAGGAGATAGAGAGGCATAGAGAGGAGATAGAGAGGAGATAGAGAGGCATAGAGAGAAGATAGAGAGGAGATAGAGCGGAGATAGAGAGGAGATAGAGAGGAGATAGAGAAGAGATAGAGAGGCATAGAGAGGAGATAGAGAGGAGATAGAGAGGCATAGAGAGGAGATAGAGAGGCATAGAGAGAAGATAGAGAGGAGATAGAGCGGAGATAGAGAGGAGATAGAGAGGTATAGAGGGGATATAGAGAGGAGATAGAGAGGCATAGAGAGGAGATAGAGAGGCATAGAGAGGAGACAGAGAGGAGACAGAGAGGAGATAGAGAGGAGATAGAGAGGAGATAGTGAGGCATAGAGAGGAGATAGAGAGGAGATAGAGAGGAGATAGAGAGGAGATAGAGAGGAGATAGAGAGGAGATAGAGAGGAGATAGAGAGGCATAGAGAGGAGATAGAGAGGAGATAGAGAGGAGATAGAGAGGCATAGAGAGGAGATAGAGAGGAGAATAGAGAGGAGATAGAGAGGAGATAGAGAGGAGATAGAGAGGCATAGAGGGGATATAGAGAGGAGATAAAGAGGCATAGAGGGGATATAGAGAGGATATAGAGAGGGGATAGAGAGGAGATAGAGAGGCATAGAGGGGAGATAGAGAGGAGATAGAGAGGCATAGAGAGGAGATAGAGAAGGGATAGAGAGGAGATAGAGAGGCATAGAGTGGATATAGAGAGGAGATAGAGAGGCATAGTGGGGAGATAGAGAGGAGATAGAGAGGCATAGAGGGGAGATAGAGAGGAGATAGAGAGGAGATAGAGAAGAGATAGAGAGGCATAGAGGGGATATAGAGAGGAGATAGAGAGTCATAGAGGGGAGATAGAGAGGAGATAGAGAGGATATAGAGAGGAGATAGAGAGGAGATAGAGAGGCATAGAGAGGACATAGAGAGGGGATAGAGAGGCATAGAGGGGAGATAAATAGGAGGATAGAGAGGAGATAGAGAGGAGATAGAGAGGAGATAGTGAGGCATAGAGGGGATATAGAGAGGAGATAAAGAGGCATAGAGGGGATATAGAGAGGATATAGAGAGGGGATAGAGAGGAGATAGAGAGGCATAGAGGGGAGATAGAGAGGAGATAGAGAGGCATAGAGAGGAGATAGAGAAGGGATAGAGAGGAGATAGAGAGGCATAGAGTGGATATAGAGAGGAGATAGAGAGGCATAGTGGGGAGATAGAGAGGAGATAGAGAGGCATAGAGGGGAGATAGAGAGGAGATAGAGAGGAGATAGAGAAGAGATAGAGAGGCATAGAGGGGATATAGAGAGGAGATAGAGAGTCATAGAGGGGAGATAGAGAGGAGATAGAGAGGAGATAGAGAGGAGATAGATAGGAGATAGAGAGGCATAGAGAGGACATAGAGAGGGGACAGAGAGGCATAGAGGGGAGATAGAGAGGAGATAGAGAGGCATAGAGAGGAGATAGAGAGGGGATAGAGAGGCATAGAGGGGAGATAGAGAGGAGATAGAGAGGAGATAGAGAGGCATAGATGGGAGATAGAGAGGAGATAGAGAGGAGATAGAGAGGCGTAGAGAGGAGATCGATAGGAGATAGAGAGGAGATAGAGAGGAGATAGAGAGGCATAGAGAGGAGATAGAGAGGCATAGAGAGGAGATAGAGAGGAGATAGAGCGGCATAGAGAGGAGATAGAGAGGAGATAGAGAGGCATAGAGAGGAGATAGAGAGGAGATAGAGAGGAGATAGAGAGGGGATAGAGTGGAGATAGAGAGGAGATAAAGAGGAGATAGAGAGGCATAGGGAGGAGATAGAGAGGAGATAGAGAGGCATAGAGAGAAGATAGAGAGGGGATAGAGAGGAGATAGAGAGGCATAGAGAGGAGATAGAGAGGAGATAGAGAGGAGATAGAGAGGAGATAGAGAAGAGATAGAGAGGCATAGAGAGGAGATAGAGAGGCATAGAGAGGAGATAGAGAGGAGATAGAGAGGCATAGAGAGGAGATAGAGAGGAGATAGAGCAGAGATAGAGAGGAGATAGAGAGGCATGGAGGGGATATAGAGAGGAGATAGAGAGGAGATAGAGAGGCATAGAGAGGAGACAGAGAGGAGATAGAGAGGAGATAGAGAGGAGATAGAGAGGCATAGAGAGGAGATAGAGAGGAGATAGAGAGGAGATAGAGAGGAGATAGAGAGGCATAGAGAGGAGATAGAGAGGAGATAGAGAGGCATAGAGAGGAGATAGAGAGGCATAGAGAGGAGATAGAGAGAAGAATAGAGAGGAGATAGAGAGGAGAAAGAGAGGAGATAGAGAGGAGATAGAGAGGCATAGAGGGGATATAGAGAGGAGATAAAGAGGCATAGAGGGGATATAGAGAGGATATAGAGAGGGGATAGAGAGGAGATAGAGAGCAAATAGAGAGGAGATAGAGAGGAGATAGAGAGGAGATAGAGAGGAGATAGAGAGGGGATAGAGAGGAGATAGAGAGGCATAGAGTGGATATAGAGAGGAGATAAAGAGGCGTAGAGGGGAGATAGAGAGGAGATAGAGAGGCTTAGAGGGGAGATAGAGAGGAGATAGAGAGGCATAGAGAGGACATAGAGAGGGGATAGAGAGGAGATGGAGAGGCATAGAGAGGAGATAGAGAGGAGATAGAGAGGAGATAGAGAAGAGATAGAGAGGAGATAGAGAGGCATAGAGGGGAGATAGAGAGGAGATAGAGAAGAGATAGAGAGGCATAGAGGGGATATAGAGAGGAGATAGAGAGGCATAGAGGGGAGATAGAGAGGAGATAGAGAGGAGATAGAGAGGATATAGAGAGGAGATAGAGAGGAGATAGAGAGGAGATAGAGAAGAGATAGAGAGGCATAGAGGGGAGATAGAGAGGAGATAGAGAGGCATAGAGAGGAGATAGAGAATGGATAGAGAGGCATAGAGGGGAGATAGAGAGGAGATAGAGAGGAGATAGAGAGGCATAGAGGGGAGATAGAGAGGAGATAGAGAGGAGATAGAGAAGCGTAGAGAGGAGATCGATAGGAGATAGAGAGGAGATAGAGAGGAGATAGAGAGGAGATAGAGAGGGGATAGAGTGGAGATAGAGAGGAGATAAAGAGGAGATAGAGAGGAGATAGAGAGGAGATAGAGAGGATATAGAGAGGAGATAGAAAGGAGATAGAGAGGAGATAGAGAGGCGTAGAGAGGAGATAGAGAGGAGATAGAGAGGAGATAGAGAGGATATAGAGAGGAGATAGAAAGGAGATAGAGAGGAGATAGAGAGGAGATAGAGAGGAGATAGATAGGATATAGAGAGGAGATAGAGAGGCATAGAAGAGGGATAGAGAGGCATAGAGAGGAGATATAGAGGAGATAGAGAGGAGATAGAGAGGCATAGAGAGGATATAGAGAGGCATAGAGAGGAGATAGAGAGGAGATAGAGAGGAGATAGAGAGGAGATAGAGATGGGATAGAGAGGAGATAGAGAGGGGATAGAGAGGCATAGAGAGGAGATAGAGAGGGGATAGAGAGGAGATAGAGAGGAGATAGAGAGGAGATAGAGAGGAGATAGAGAGGCATAGAGAGGATATAGAGAGGCATAGAGAGGAGATAGAGAGGAGATAGAGAGGAGATAGAGAGGAGATAGAGATGGGATAGAGAGGAGATAGAGAGGGGATAGAGAGGCATAGAGAGGAGATAGAGAGGAGAATAGAGAGGAGATAGAGAGGAGATAGAGAGGAGATAGAGAGGAGATAGAGAGGCATAGAGGGGATATAGAGAGGAGATAAAGAGGCATAGAGGGGATATAGAAAGGATATAGAGAGGGGATAGAGAGGAGATAGAGAGCAGATAGAGAGGAGATAGAGAGGAGATAGAGAGGAGATAGAGAGGGGATAGAGAGGAGATAGAGAGGCATAGAGTGGATATAGAGAGGAGATAGAGAGGCGTAGAGGGGAGATAGAGAGGAGATAGAGAGGCTTAGAGGGGAGATAGAGAGGAGATAGAGAGGCATAGAGGGGAGATAGAGAGGAGATAGAGAGGCATAGAGAGGACATAGAGAGGGGATAGAGAGGAGATGGAGAGGCATAGAGAGGAGATAGAGAGGAGATAGAGAGGAGATAGAGAAGAGATAGAGAGGAGATAGAGAGGCATAGAGGGGAGATAGAGAGGAGATAGAGAAGAGATAGAGAGGCATAGAGGGGATATAGAGAGGAGATAGAGAGGCATAGAGGGGAGATAGAGAGGAGATAGAGAGGAGATAGAGAGGATATAGAGAGGAGATAGAGAGGAGATAGAGAGGAGATAGAGAGGAGATAGAGAAGAGATAGAGAGGCATAGAGGGGAGATAGAGAGGAGATAGAGAGGCATAGAGAGGAGATAGAGAATGGATAGAGAGGCATAGAGGGGAGATAGAGAGGAGATAGAGAGGAGATAGAGAGGCATAGAGGGGAGATAGAGAGGCGTAGAGAGGAGATCGATAGGAGATAGAGAGGAGATAGAGAGGAGATAGAGAGGAGATAGAGAGGCATAGAGAGGAGATAGAGAGGCATAGAGAGGAGATAGAGAGGAGATAGAGCGGCATAGAGAGGAGAAAGAGAGGAGATAGATAGGCATAGAGAGGAGATAGAGAGGAGATAGAGAGGAGATAGAGAGGGGATAGAGTGGAGATAGAGAGGAGATAAAGAGGAGATAGAGAGGCATAGAGAGGAGATAGAGAGGAGATAGATAGGATATAGAGAGGAGATAGAGAGGATATAGAGAGGAGATAGAAAGGAGATAGAGAGGAGATAGAGAGGCGTAGAGAGGAGATAGAGAGGAGATAGAGAGGAGATAGAGAGGAGATAGAGAGGAGATAGAGAGGAGATAGAAAGGAGATAGAGAGGAGATAGAGAGGAGATAGAGAGGAGATAGACAGGAGATAGATAGGATATAGAGAGGAGATAGAGAGGCATAGAAGAGGGATAGAGAGGCATAGAGAGGAGATATAGAGGAGATAGAGAGGAGATAGAGAGGCATAGAGAGGATATAGAGAGGCATAGAGAGGAGATAGAGAGGAGATAGAGAGGAGAGAGAGGAGATAGAGATGGGATAGACAGGAGATAGAGAGGGGATAGAGAGGCATAGAGAGGAGATAGAGAGGGGATAGAGAGGAGATAGAGAGGAGATAGAAAGGAGATAGAGAGGAGATAGAGAGGCATAGAGGAGGGATAGAGAGAAGATAGAGAGGAGATAGAGAGGAGATAGAGAGGAGATAGAGAGGAGATAGAGAGGATATAGAGAGGAGATAGAGAGGAGATAGAGAGGAGATAGAGCAGAGATAGAGAGGCATAGAGGGGAGATAGAGAGGAGATAGAGAGGCATAGAGAGGAGATAGAGAATGGATAGAGAGGCATAGAGGGGAGATAGAGAGGAGATAGAGAGGCATAGAGGGGAGATAGAGAGGAGATAGAGAGGAGATAGAGAGGCGTAGAGAGGAGATCGATAGGAGATAGAGAGGAGATAGAGAGGAGATAGAGAGGAGATAGAGAGGGGATAGAGTGGAGATAGAGAGGAGATAAAGAGGAGATAGAGAGGCATAGAGAGGAGATAGAGAGGAGATAGAGAGGATATAGAGAGGAGATAGAAAGGAGATAGAGAGGAGATAGAGAGGCGTAGAGAGGAGATAGAGAGGAGATAGAGAGGAGATAGAGAGGAGATAGAGAGGATATAGAGAGGAGATAGAAAGGAGATAGAGAGGAGATAGAGAGGAGATAGAGAGGAGATAGATAGGATATAGAGAGGAGATAGAGAGGCATAGAAGAGGGATAGAGAGGCATAGAGAGGGGATATAGAGGAGATAGAGAGGAGATAGAGAGGCATAGAGAGGATATAGAGAGGCATAGAGAGGAGATAGAGAGGAGATAGAGAGGCTTAGAGGGGAGATAGAGAGGAGATAGAGAGGCATAGAGGGGAGATAGAGAGGAGATAGAGAGGCATAGAGAGGACATAGAGAGGGGATAGAGAGGAGATGGAGAGGCATAGAGAGGAGATAGAGAGGAGATAGAGAGGAGATAGAGAAGAGATAGAGAGGAGATAGAGAGGCATAGAGAGGAGATAGAGAGGAGAGAGAAGAGATAGAGAGGCATAGAGGGGATATAGAGAGGAGATAGAGAGGCATAGAGGGGAGATAGAGAGGAGATAGAGAGGAGATAGAGAGGATATAGAGAGGAGATAGAGAGGAGATAGAGAGGAGATAGAGAGGAGATAGAGAAGAGATAGAGAGGCATAGAGGGGAGATAGAGAGGAGATAGAGAGGCATAGAGAGGAGATAGAGAATGGATAGAGAGGCATAGAGGGGAGATAGAGAGGAGATAGAGAGGAGATAGAGAGGCATAGAGGGGAGATAGAGAGGCGTAGAGAGGAGATCGATAGGAGATAGAGAGGAGATAGAGAGGAGATAGAGAGGAGATAGAGAGGCATAGAGAGGAGATAGAGAGGCATAGAGAGGAGATAGAGAGGAGATAGAGCGGCATAGAGAGGAGAAAGAGAGGAGATAGATAGGCATAGAGAGGAGATAGAGAGGAGATAGAGAGGAGATAGAGAGGGGATAGAGTGGAGATAGAGAGGAGATAAAGAGGAGATAGAGAGGCATAGAGAGGAGATAGAGAGGAGATAGATAGGATATAGAGAGGAGATAGAGAGGATATAGAGAGGAGATAGAAAGGAGATAGAGAGGAGATAGAGAGGCGTAGAGAGGAGATAGAGAGGAGATAGAGAGGAGATAGAGAGGAGATAGAGAGGAGATAGAGAGGAGATAGAAAGGAGATAGAGAGGAGATAGAGAGGAGATAGAGAGGAGATAGACAGGAGATAGATAGGATATAGAGAGGAGATAGAGAGGCATAGAAGAGGGATAGAGAGGCATAGAGAGGAGATATAGAGGAGATAGAGAGGAGATAGAGAGGCATAGAGAGGATATAGAGAGGCATAGAGAGGAGATAGAGAGGAGATAGAGAGGAGAGAGAGGAGATAGAGATGGGATAGACAGGAGATAGAGAGGGGATAGAGAGGCATAGAGAGGAGATAGAGAGGGGATAGAGAGGAGATAGAGAGGAGATAGAAAGGAGATAGAGAGGAGATAGAGAGGCATAGAGGAGGGATAGAGAGAAGATAGAGAGGAGATAGAGAGGAGATAGAGAGGAGATAGAGAGGAGATAGAGAGGATATAGAGAGGAGATAGAGAGGAGATAGAGAGGAGATAGAGCAGAGATAGAGAGGCATAGAGGGGAGATAGAGAGGAGATAGAGAGGCATAGAGAGGAGATAGAGAATGGATAGAGAGGCATAGAGGGGAGATAGAGAGGAGATAGAGAGGCATAGAGGGGAGATAGAGAGGAGATAGAGAGGAGATAGAGAGGCGTAGAGAGGAGATCGATAGGAGATAGAGAGGAGATAGAGAGGAGATAGAGAGGAGATAGAGAGGGGATAGAGTGGAGATAGAGAGGAGATAAAGAGGAGATAGAGAGGCATAGAGAGGAGATAGAGAGGAGATAGAGAGGATATAGAGAGGAGATAGAAAGGAGATAGAGAGGAGATAGAGAGGCGTAGAGAGGAGATAGAGAGGAGATAGAGAGGAGATAGAGAGGAGATAGAGAGGATATAGAGAGGAGATAGAAAGGAGATAGAGAGGAGATAGAGAGGAGATAGAGAGGAGATAGATAGGATATAGAGAGGAGATAGAGAGGCATAGAAGAGGGATAGAGAGGCATAGAGAGGGGATATAGAGGAGATAGAGAGGAGATAGAGAGGCATAGAGAGGATATAGAGAGGCATAGAGAGGAGATAGAGAGGAGATAGAGAGGAGATAGAGAGGAGATAGAGAGGAGATAGAGATGGGATAGAGAGGAGATAGAGAGGGGATAGAGAGGCATAGAGAGGAGATAGAGAGGGGATAGAGAGGAGATAGAGAGGCATAGAGAGGAGATAGAGAGGAGAATAGAGAGGAGATAGAGAGGAGATAGAGAGGAGATAGAGAGGAGATAGAGAGGCATAGAGGGGATATAGAGAGGAGATAAAGAGGCATAGAGGGGATATAGAGAGGATATAGAGAGGGGATAGAGAGGAGATAGAGAGCAGATAGAGAGGAGATAGAGAGGAGATAGAGAGGAGATAGAGAGGGGATAGAGAGGAGATAGAGAGGCATAGAGTGGATATAGAGAGGAGATAGAGAGGCGTAGAGGGGAGATAGAGAGGAGATAGAGAGGCTTAGAGGGGAGATAGAGAGGAGATAGAGAGGCATAGAGGGGATATAGAGAGGAGATAGAGAGGCATAGAGGGGAGATAGAGAGGAGATAGAGAGGAGATAGAGAGGATATAGAGAGGAGATAGAGAGGAGATAGAGAGGAGATAGAGAGGAGATAGAGAAGAGATAGAGAGGCATAGAGGGGAGATAGAGAGGAGATAGAGAGGCATAGAGAGGAGATAGAGAATGGATAGAGAGGCATAGAGGGGAGATAGAGAGGAGATAGAGAGGAGATAGAGAGGCATAGAGGGGAGATAGAGAGGAGATAGAGAGGAGATAGAGAGGCGTAGAGAGGAGATCGATAGGAGATAGAGAGGAGATAGAGAGGAGATAGAGAGGAGATAGAGAGGCATAGAGAGGAGATAGAGAGGCATAGAGAGGAGATAGAGAGGAGATAGAGCGGCATAGAGAGGAGAAAGAGAGGAGATAGATAGGCATAGAGAGGAGATAGAGAGGAGATAGAGAGGAGATAGAGAGGGGATAGAGTGGAGATAGAGAGGAGATAAAGAGGAGATAGAGAGGCATAGAGAGGAGATAGAGAGGAGATAGATAGGATATAGTTAGGAGATAGAGAGGATATAGAGAGGAGATAGAAAGGAGATAGAGAGGAGATAGAGAGGCGTAGAGAGGAGATAGAGAGGAGATAGAGAGGAGATAGAGAGGAGATAGAGAGGAGATAGAGAGGAGATAGAGAGGAGATAGAAAGGAGATAGAGAGGAGATAGAGAGGAGATAGAGAGGAGATAGACAGGAGATAGATAGGATATAGAGAGGAGATAGAGAGGCATAGAAGAGGGATAGAGAGGCATAGAGAGGAGATATAGAGGAGATAGAGAGGAGATAGAGAGGCATAGAGAGGATATAGAGAGGCATAGAGAGGAGATAGAGAGGAGATAGAGAGGAGATAGAGAGGAGATAGAGATGGGATAGACAGGAGATAGAGAGGGGATAGAGAGGCATAGAGAGGAGATAGAGAGGGGATAGAGAGGAGATAGAGAGGAGATAGAAAGGAGATAGAGAGGAGATAGAGAGGAGATAGAGAGGCATAGAGGAGGGATAGAGAGAAGATAGAGAGGAGATAGAGAGGAGATAGAGAGGAGATAGAGAGGAGATAGAGAGGGGATAGAGAGGAGATAGAGAGGAGATAGAGAGGAGATAGTGTAGAGATAGAGAGGAGATAGAGAGGCATAGAGGGGAGATAGAGAGGTATAGAGAGGAGATATAGAGGAGATATAGAGGAGATAGAGAGGAGATAGAGAGGAGATAGAGAGGAGATAGAGAGGGGATATAGAGGAGATAGAGAGGAGATAGAGAGGAGATATAGAGGAGATAGAGAGGAGATAGAGAGGAGATAGAGAGGAGATAGAGAGGAGATAGAGAGGCATAGAGATGAGATAGAGAGGCATAGAGAGGAGATATAGAGGAGATATAGAGGAGATAGAGAGGAGATATAGAGGAGATAGAGAGGAGATAGAGAGGCACAGAGAGGCATAGAGAGGAGATAGACAGACAACACACTACACTTCCACACTTCATCCCCAGGGGGCAGCAGCACCCGGTTTATGTGAAGTGCTCTGCCAGGAAGCTTTGATAATTACTCAGGTGTTGGGCAATGAGGATGATTGTCAGTCTGTGAGAGAGTGGAGGCCAGGATTCTCTCAGCCTGCCTTTGTTTCTTAGTCTTAGTTTAGCTGGGTTTCTGTACATATACACTACCAGTCAAAAGTTTGGTCACACCTACTCATTCAAGGGTTTTTCTTTATTTTTTACTATTTTCTACATTGTAGAATAATAGTGAAGACATCAAAACTATGGAATTACGCATATGGAATCATGTAGTAACCAAAAAAGTGTTAAACACATCAAAATATATTTTCTATTTGAGATTCTTCAAAGTAGCCACCCTTTGCCTAGATGACAGCTTTGCACAGTCCTGGCCTTCTCTCAACCAGCTTCATGAGGTAGTCACCTGGAATGCATTTCAATTAACAGGTTGTCCTTGTTAAAAGTTAATTTGTGCGTTTGAGACAATCAGTTCTGTTGTGACAAGGTAGGGGTGGTATACAGAAGACAGCCCTATTTGGTAAAATACCAAGTCCATATTATGGCAAGAGCAGCTCAAATAAGCAAAGAGAAATGAGAGTTCATCAGTACTTTAAGAAATAAAGGTCAGTCAATCCAGAAAATGTCAAGATTTTGAAAGTTTCTTCAAGTGCAATCGCAAAAATCATCAAGCGCTATGACAAAACTGGCTCTCATGATGACCACCACAGGAAAGGAAGACCCAGAGTTACCTCTGCTGCAGAGGATAAATTCATTAGAGTTAATTGCACCTCAGATTGCAGCCCAAATAAATGCCTGTTGAGTCCAAATTTGAGATTTTTGGAACCGCCTTGTCTTTGTGAGACGCAGAGTAGGTGAACGGATGATCTCCGCATGTGTGGTTCCCACTGTGAAGCATGGAGGAGGAGATGTGATGGTGTGTGGGTCCTTTTCTGGTGACATTGTCTGTGATTTACTTAGAATTCAAGCCACACTTAACCAGCATGGCTACCACAGCATTCTGCAGCGGTACGCCATCCCATCTGGTTTGCGCTTAGTGGGACTATCATTTGTTTTTCAACAGGACAATGACCCAAAACACACCTCTAGGCTGTGTAAGGGCTATTTGACCAAGAAGGAGAGTGATGGAGTGCTGCATCAGATGACCTGGCCTCCACAATCAGCCGACCTCAACCCAATTGAGATGGTTTGGGATGAGTTGGACTGCAGAGTGAAGGAAAAGCAGCCAACAAGTGCTCAGCATATGTGGGAACTCCTTCAAGATTGTTGGAAAAGCATTCCTCATGAAGCGGGTTGAGAGAATGCCAAGAGTGTGCAAAGCTGTCATCAAGGCAAAGGGTGGCTACTTTGAAGAATCAAAAATATAGCTGTAGCAGAGCGAGGGGTGGAGCTGGAGCGGAGCGAGGGGTGGAGCTGGGGGGGGGGGGAGCGAGTAATGGAGCTGGAGAGGAGCAAGGAGTGGAGCGAGTTTCCCAAAGGCTGGAGAGCCGGCCTTCTCGCCCGCTCCAATTTCGCTCCAGTAGCCCAGCCCATTATGCATTTTTTTGTCTACTGGTTTGCTACTACAGCCCCTTGCTTTAGCTACTGTCATCTAGTATGCCAAAATATTTAATACAGTTTTGTAATTTTTTATTTCTATTATCTATACAATAGGCCATCATTGACTTTGGCCCTATAGGCCAGGCATATTACCTATTCAAGGAGCTTTACGTTTTGGAATAGCTACAGAAAAAAATAATTTAAAAAACTACACAGCCCAGCCCAGCCTGGCGAGAGTGGCCCGAAGGGTGCTTAGCATCCCCAGTGGCTCTGCAAGAGCTGAGAGGACATTTCCCACTGCTGGCCGGCTCTCCAGGGGTGGGGAGGACATTTCCCACTGCTGGCCGGCTCTCCAGGGGTGGGGAGGACATTTCCCACCGCTGGCCGGCTCTCCAGTCACCATCGCATGAGCCTGAAGCCACAGACTCAAACTCATATTTCTACAAATGAATTCAAAGACACTGTATGTAGACTGAGCCTAATGAGGCATTTTTCATTTAATTTAAATTTAATTCTAAGTAAGTAACAGCCTATATCTGCAATTTATAGACTATAATGATTTAATACAACTAAATGTTGTTTAAATGCTGAGATGTCCCTACCAGCCCATTGTGTCACACTCGCAAATGCTTCACAATGTATTTCTTTGTAGGCTATAGCCTTGAAACAATTGAAATAATATAGCCTAAATCATTCATTTCCGTTCCTTCTTAGGCTCCCTGTCTGTCTCCTGACCTATTTAGGGTGTTTATATGCTGTTTAATATGACATGTAGCCTATTTGAAATGATGAGCCCTTCTTACAGTCACCTTTTCCTGTTGTTTATTAAAATACTTTTCATTCATATGGTTTGGTTTCAATACCTCAAAGCCAAATGTTCGGTCACAAAAATAGATGGGTTTTGGTTAAATTGTGATTTTAATGAATGGAGCGCATTTGGAGCAGCAGTATTTCTTTCCTTTGAACGAGGAGGACATGGAGAGCCGGAGCAATCACAGATGAGTGGGATTACCTCTCACATACTCTGACACAACATGATCATCATACGTTAATTTCTTACGTACATTGCATTCGGAAAGTATTCAGACCCCTTGATTTTTCCCACATTTTGTTACGTTACAGCCTTATTCTAAACTGGATTAAATAAAATAAAATCCTCATCAATCTACACACAATACTCCATAATGACAAAGTGAAAACAGGTATTAAGACATTTTTGCACATTTATTTAAACTAATACACAGAAATGTACACACTGGATGTATTCAAACCCTTTTCTGTGAGACTCGAAATTGAGCTCAGGTGCATCCTGTTTATATTGATCATCCTTGAGATGTTTCTACAACTTGATTGGAGTCCACCTGTGATAAATTCAATTGATTGGACATGAATTGGAAAGGCACACACCTGTCTATATAAGGTCCCACAGTTGACAGTGCATCTCAGTGCAAAAACCAAGGTATGAGGTCGAAGGAATTGTCCGTAGACCGTGTCAATGCACAGATCTGCGGAAGGGTACCAAAAAATGTCTGCAGCATTGAAGGTCCTCAAGAACACAGTGGCCTCCATCATTCTTAAATGGAAGAAGTTTGGAACCACAAAGACTCTTCCTAGAGCTGGCCGCCCAGCCAAACTGAGCAATCAGGGGAGAAGGGCATTTATCAGGGAGGTGACTCTGACAGAGCTCCAGAGTTCATCTGTGGAGATGGGAGAACCTTCCAGAAGGACAACCATCTCTGCAGCACTCCACCAATCAGGCCTTTATGGTAGAGTGGCCAGATGGAAGCAACTCCTCAGTAAAAGGCAAATGACAGCCTGCTTGGAGTTTGCCAAAAGGCACCTAAAGGACTCTCAGACCATGAGAAACAAGATTCTCTGATCTGATGAAACCAAGATTGAACTCTTTGGCCTGAATGCCAAGTGGCACATCTGGAGGAAACCTGGCACCATCCCTA
>NC_139995.1:56457657-56472657 GCF_964263955.1 Coregonus lavaretus
TCTCACCGTCTCATGGCAGAATTAGACGTTCATCCGTGTTTCTCAAACGTCAAATTTCAAAGTTGTTGCAAACGTCACATTTTTATAGTTTTTAAGGTTAAGTTTAGGCATTAACTCTGAATTTTTAAGGTTAGGGTTACGTTTAGGCGTTAACTCCAAAATCTTAAGGTTAGGCATTAACTCTGAATGGTTAAGGTAAGGGTTAAGGTTTGGGATAGGCTTAAAACAAAAATATCAAAAACAACTTTCCATCGCTTGATTCAAACATGCAACCTTTTGGCATCAGAGGCAGATGCTTGCGCCCATCCGCCATCCCAGTCCACAACACCCTAGCAAATCCCAAACCTACTTGAAGATAACAGCGCTCACTGTTGCCCCTAGTGGCCGGGTTCCACGTCATCTCCCGACATCCTCAGACACGGATGGACGTAGAATACTGACTTGTATCACGGGTGACCTGGATTAGAAAAGCATGAGAAATCATCTATAATATACCCCGAGAGGCTTCTTTCCGTTTCCCCCCCCCCCACTCATGGGCACGCACGCATGCACACACACACAGACTCACACACACACACGCACACGCACTGGCCGCACTGGCTCCACTCTCCGAGGCTGTCTCTGAGGGAGTTGGGAGTCAAAGTTAGAGGTCCATCTAGGTCCCAAGAACATCTAGAATGGCCTTCAAAACCAGACACTTGGGGCAACGGTGAGTACCCTTACCTTCAAGTACACTCTTAGAAAAAAAGGTGCTATCTAGTAACTTAAATGGTTATTCGGCTACTTTCTACAGAGGGTTCTACATGGAAGCCAAAATAGTTTTACCTGGAACCAAAAAGGGTTCTCCTATTGGGGACAGCTGAAGAACCCTTTTGGAACCTTTTTTTTCTAAGAGTGTAGGCTGGCGGCTTGCGGGGCGTTGTGGACGGAGATGGTAGATTGGTATAAAAGCCGCACTCCGGTGCCGAGGGTTACGTTTTCAATCCAAGTGCTAGGCAATCGTATTTGTGTAAGGCCAAATTCAATGTTTCACCACCAAAACATTTTTTACACACACACAACAGAACACACACACACACACACACACACACACACAGACTCTAGCCCCAAAGGTCCACCATCTTAAGGAGAGAAGAGAGAGCTGTTGTTGTTGTTGAAGGTATCATAATGTGTGCGTGTGTTTGTGTTGTGATGTGATGTGTGTGTGTGTGTGTATGTGTTGTGTGAAGCTATCACCTCCCAGGCTGTTTGTGCTGATCACAACAGTTTTGTGTTATGAGGTTTTCAGTTTGTTAAAATCAGCCTAAAGCTGGATTTGCAACATTGTTGAACTTCCCTGGAAATGCAATATGCCCTAGGTGCTTTAAATTACCATGGAGGATTTAGAAGGTATTTACTTATTCATGTTTTAGCTTTAAAGAGAGAGGAGAGAGGATAAAATACAGGTTCTCTAGCTGGGGCAGACTAAACCAAGGTCACTCATACACACACAGAGGAACACACATACACGTATCTACCCATACACTACAAGATGGTGCCAACAGACATGGACGTCGTGTCCCTCGCTCCGAGCCAACTTTTTATTTCTTACATTATTTGCTCTCTATGTTTCATGTACGTACAGCTGAAAATAATTTTGCATCCCTTTTCCGGGACAGATACATGCCCCCCCCCCCCCCCCCCCCCTCCCTTCGGCAAATCAGCGCTCACTCACCAGTATTTCAACCAGAAATGTAACCTTCCTGCGTTGGATCCTTTGTTCGATCCCCCCCCACCCACCCTCAGGAGGCGTGTATACCATCCACCACTTCTGAGTATATTACTCACGAATGTTCAGTCCCCGGAAAATAAAGTAGATGAGCTCAGGGCGAGGATCTCCTTCCAGAGAGACATCAGGGACTGTAAAATATTCTGTTTCACGGAATTATGTCTCCTTCCGGATATATTGTCCCCGTCCATACAGCCAGAAGGGTTCTCCAGACAGGAACAAGGAAGTCTCCAGGAAAAAGGAAGGTGGAGGTGTATGTTTCATGATTAACTACTCATGGTGTGATTGTGATAACGTACAGTCCTTTTGTTCTCCCGACCTCCCGAGAGAATTCTCTCCGGTCATCATCACGGCTGTGTATATTCCCCCTCAAGCTCTCAACGAAGAAGACTGGACTTTGTGCAAACTGGAAACCACATATCCTGAGGCCGCAATTATTGTAGCTCGGGACTTTAATAAAGCAAATCTGAGGAAAATTATACCAACGTTTTATCAACACATCGCCTGCGCTACTCGTTCATCAATAATTCTAGACAATTCCTACTCCCCCTTCTGGGACGGATGCAAATCCCCCAAATCAGACTATGACTCCATTCTGATCCTCCATTCCTACAGGCAAAACTTAAACAGTTAGTATCCATGGTAAGGACAGTTCAACATTGGTCAGACCAATCGGAATCTATGCTTCAAGATTGTTTTGATCACGCGGACTGGGATGTGTTCCGAGTTGCCTCTGAGAATAACATTGACATATACACTGACTCGGTGACTGAGTTCATCAGGAAGTGCATAGAGGATGTTATTCCTACTGAAAACTGAATGCGCTAAACCTGAATGCGTGAAAAACTGAATGCGCGAACCACCGTATGTAACCACGACAAGGTGACAGGGAACATGGATGCATACCAACAGTCCAGCTATACCCTCGGTAAGGCAATCAAACAGGCAAAAACGTCAGTACAGCGACAAAGTGGAGTCGCAATTAAACGGCTCAAACTTGAGACGTATGTGACAGTGACTTCAGACAATCACAGCTTATAAAGGGAAAGACCACGTCCATACTGACCCCTCGCTCCCAGACAAGCTAAACACCTTCTTCAGCCGCTTCGAGGACAACCTAGTGCCGCCGACGCAGGCCACCGCTGCTCATGAGGACGTTTTTCCGTGACCAACATGAGTAAGACATTTAAGCCTGTTAACGCTCACAAGGATGCCAGCCAAGACGGCATCCCTAGCCGTGTCCTAAGAGCATGTGCAGACCAGCTGGCTGGAGTGTTTAAGGACATATTCAATCTCTCCCTATACCAGTCTGTTGTCAGATTTAAATCAAATTGTATCTGTCACATGTGCCGAACACAACAGGTGTAGACCCTTAACCAACAATGCAGTTTTAAGAAAAATAAGTATTAAGTATAAAATAGAGCAGCAGTAAAATAACAGTAGCGAGGCTATATACAGGGGGTACCGGTACAGAGTCAATGTGAAATAACAGTAGGGAGGCGATATATACAGGGGGTACCGGTACAGAGTCAATGTGAAATAACAGTAGGGAGGCTATATACAGGGGGTACCGGTACAGAGTCAATGTGAAATAACAGTAGGGAGGATATATACAGGGGGTACCGGTACAGAGTCAATGTGTGGGGGCACAGGTTAGTCGAGGTAATTGAGGTAATATGTACATGTAGGTAGAGTTAAAGTGACTATGCATTGATAATAAACAGCAGTAATACTTTGAAAACAGCTACTGCAGCATTTATTTTACTATAAATGTTATCCCCACTTGCTTCAAGATGTCCACCATTGTTCCTGTACCAAAGAAAGTGAAGGTAACTGAACTAAATGACTATCGCTGTCACGGATTCAGCCGAGGCTGCTCCTCCTCCCTGCTCGGGCAGGCTTCAGCGTTCGTCGTCCCCGGAGTACTAGCTGCCACCGATCTATGTTTCGGTGTTTGACTTGTTTGTGTCATCGACAGTGTACAGGTCGTTCATTTTCTCCGTTGTTTGGAGACTGTGTATTTCTCTGGCGACTTTTATTAAAAGTACGGTTTCCAGTAGCTCCGTGTCCTGCGTATGACTTCGCCTACTGCATTTCACTGTCGCCGTTTTCTGACAATCGCCCAGTAGCACTCACTTCTGTCATCACGAAGTCCTTTGAGTCTAGGTAAGAATCATATCACCTCCAACATAACTGACACCCTAGACATACTACATTTTGCATACCGCCCCAACAGACCCACGGATGTGGCAATTGCCATCTCACTGCACACTGCCTTATCCTATCTGGACAAGAGGAATACCTATGTAAGAATGCTGTTCATCGACTACAGCTTAGCCTTCAACACCATGGTACCCTCCAAGCTCATCACTAACCCTGCCCTGTGCAACTGGGTCGTAGACTTCCTGACGGGCCGACCCCAGGTGGTGAAGGTAGGCAACAACACTTTCGCTACGCTGATCCTCAATACGGGGGTCCACAAGGGTGTGTGCTCAGCCCCTTCCTGTACTCCCTGTTCACTCGTGACTGCGTGGCCAAGCACGCCTCCAACTCAATCATCGAGTTAGCAGACGACATAACAGTGGTAGGCCTGATTAGCAACAATGACGAGACAGCCTACAGGGAGGAGGGCCCTGGCAGAGTGGTGCCAGGAAAATAACCTCTCCCTCAATGTCAACAAAACTAAGGAGCTGATTGTGGACTTCAGGAGACAGCAGAGGGAGCACGCCCCCATCCACATCGACGGGGCCACAGTGGATAGGGTAAAAAGCAGGGCCTAATATTAACACCCGCCAACCACCAAATGCGGGTCGGTAAGATGTCTATTTCAGCAGCCACGGTGGCGGGTGGTAAGAGCTCCACACACTTGTGAATAAAAATAGTCAAGTATGATCACATTTATAGTCAAATAAATGCTGCAGTAGCTGTTTTCAAAGTATTTCTGCCGTTTTGTTTCAAAGCTGATAAATTAATCGCAAAAAGTCAAAGAACTAAGAATCCAATATAGCCCATTCCACCTGGCGCTGCAACACTGCCTGGCTGGGGGCTGTGCACACGTGAAGAACTGAGTGAAAGATTCATTTTTAGAAGCGATGCGCACAGGCATAAAAGTTGGTCTAATTGACTTGAAACGGAAGTCTACTGGCATGAGACTTTGTCCTGGTGTTTCTTGGCTATTTATATAGTTTTTTCACAAGCTAGGTTGCTTTTCTATGTTTGAGTTTCAACTGGCAGGGAAGAGAAGACAACAAGGCTGCTAGTCAGACTTTCATCTCACAAACATGACCGAAGTTACGTTACCACGGTAACATCTCACCCTTAAAGGGGCAGGTGACGTTTTTTGTATAATCTGTGATACATGAAATTAAACAATATCCTTCTTGCAAGTAATACATTTATTGTTTTAGTGTTTTGTTCGTGTAATTTTAGTAAAACATGTTTATTTTGGCTGGTAATAAATCTGAGTGACTGGTATATTTTTAAGTTTACCTGCCAGAGTGGCTGGCGGACCAAGAAGTAAATCTTAGGCCCTGGTCAAAAACTTCAAGTTCCTTAGCGTGCACACCATTAACAACCGGAAATGATCCATCCACACAGACAGTGTGGTGAAGATGGAGCAACAGTGCCTCTTCAACCTCAGGAGGCTGAAGAAATTTGGCTTGGCCCCTAAGACCCTCACGGATTTCTACAGTTGCACCATTGAGAGCATCCTGTCGGGGTGTATTAGCGCCTGGTACGGCAACTGCACCTTCCGCAACCGCATACCTCTCCAGCGGGTGATGCGGTCAGCCCAACGTACCACAGAGGGCACACTGCATGCCCTCCAGGACATCTACAGCACCCGGTGTCACAGGATCTTTAGTCACTGTTGCTAGCCGGTTACCACCTTGTACTCAACCCTGCACCTTAGAGACTGCTTTGCCCTATGTACACAGAGTCATGGAACACTGGTCACTTTAATAATGTTTACATACTGTTTTACCCACTTCACTGTATTCTAGTCAAGGCTCATCCTATATAACTACTGCTGTACCCACCTTTTCTATTCATATACTGTCTATAATGTCTATACACAGCATCATATGAATATATATATTTATATTCTGGACTCTGACATTGCTCTTTCTAATAATATTTTTGGGATATGCGTGTATTGTTTTGTATTGTTAGGTATTACTGCCCTGTTTAATATAAGCATTTGCTACACCCACGATAACATCTGCAAAATATGTGTACTCGACTAATAAAATGTAACTGTGATTTGATGCACAAACGTCCACTAGATAATCAAAAGACCTTAGGTCATAATAATAATAAATAATAATATGCCATTTCGCAGACGCTTTTATCCAAAGCGACTTACAGTCATGCGTGCATAAATTTTTTTTGTGTATGGGTGGTCCCGGGGATCGAACCCACTACCTTGGCGTTACAAGCGCCGTGCTCTACCAGCTGAGCTACAGAGGACCACGAAGGAAGGTAATCTCAATCTCATCATTCCGAAAGCAAAACATGACGTGTATACGCGCATAATAATGATCGCTGTCAAGGTAACGGCTATGTTGTGCGTTTCTCAACCAAACAGATTGTAAACAAATCTGAGATCTGAGTGATAAGAGTGGCAACATAGAAGTCTCCTGTCCTTTCACTTCATGTCAGTTATAGAGGTGTATTTTGTGCACTGTCACATGTGATAAGGGACGGACACACACACACACACGTACACACACACACACACACACGTACACACACACACACACGTACACACACACACACACACACGTACACACACACACGTACACACACACACACGTACACACACACACACACACGTACACACACACACACACACACACATACACACACACACACACGTACACACACACACACACGTACACACACACACACACACACACGTACACACACACACACACACACGTACACACACACACACACACACGTACACACACACACACACACACACACACACACACACACACACACACACGTACACACACACACACACACACACACACGTACACACACACACACACACACACACTCAACTTTCCTTCTTACTCATGTCCACGCCATGAACATTCTATTGGTTTGGAATCACAACCCCATTGGTGTCATCTCCTGAAGGGGAGGGCGTGAGATTCCCAGTCCCCCTTTGTTCCCAGAACCAATCCGATTTACCCAAGCTGGCTTTGCTGTCTGTGAGGATGGAGTCAGAGCTGAGCTGGCGTCATGACTGTGGGGGCCTGTTGAGGAGGCACTGGGGGGAGCCAGTGAGGGCAGTGGGGGAATTGGAGGCAGGGAGGAGGCAGGGACTGGAGGAGGTAGGAGGAGACTGGAGGACGCAGGGATGAGGTAGATGGAGGGGCTGAATGGGAACAGGGCCTGACTAGCAATTGTCTGCCCTGGGGGAGTAAGACCGGGGTGCAGGGGGCTCTGGGTTAGGAGGCTGGGTGATGCTGCGGGGAGGCAGGGAGGACCTGAATGGAACGAGGGCCTGACTAGAGAGTGTCCGTCACTCTCAAGGCATTCTACAGGGGGGCCACCCAGTCTCCATGGAGACCCAGAGAGCTGTTGAATGTTTAGAGTTTGTTACCTCCCAGCAACAAACCTGCCCACACAGCACTGTCTTCGTCCCAAATGACACCCTATTTCCTATTTAGTGTGCTAAGTAGTGCACTATTTAGGGAATAGGGTGTAATTTGGGACGCCTAACTGACAGCTTTAGATCTCTCGCTCCATCTCTCTCTCTCTTCCCCTCTGACTCAAGCCATGCTGTAGCTTTGTTCTGTTTTAGCTGAAACACTGATCTTCTAAACTTAACTCACACAAAGAGCAGACTGTTTCAGACTCAGATATATTGAAACGTCACCAGAGCTTGTAATAGATGTCATGGGGATATATACAAATATCTATCTACAGGTACAGAAGGGGGAAGTTATGAAAGGATAGATACTACCGTTAGACAGGTCTGGTTCTGAAGGGGGAAGTTGCGAAAGGATAGATACTATTGTTAGACAGGTCTGGTTCTGAAGGGGTAAGTTATGAAAGGATAGATACTACTGTAAGCGAATCTCCAGACATATCTTGTTATTCAATGCAATTGTGAATGAATTAATGCACGAATGTACAGATTAAAGAATGAATTTATGGATGAATGAATGAATGAATGAATGAATGAATGAATGAATGAATGAATGAATGAATGAATGAATGAATGAATGAATGAATGAATGAATGAATGAATGAATGCAAAAACAATCAAATGAATGTACTCCTGCACATTCTACAGCAGTTATAAAATACATTATACTCATCTCTCTTGTTGCAATTAAATAAATTCAATAAATTGCTGTTAGAAGTTTTGTATAAGTGTGGGCCTTCCTATTGCATTCATACTCCAGGAAGTACTTTGCAGTATACAGTGAAGTACACAACATTACCAGAAGTATGTGGACACCTGCTCGTCGAACATCTCATTCCAAAATCATGGTCAGTAATATGGAGTTGGTCCCCCCCTTTGCTGCTATATCAGCCTCCACTCTTCTGGGAAGGATTTCCACTAGATGTTGGAACATTGCGGTGGGTACTTGCTTCCATTCAGCCACAAGCGCATTAGTGAGGTTGGGCGCTGATGTTGGGCGATTAGGCCTGGCTCGCAGTCTGCGTTCCAATTAATCCCAAAGGTGCCCGATTGGGTTGAGGTCAGGGCTCTGTGCAGGCCAGTCAAATTCTTCCACACTGATCTCAACAAACCATATCTGTATGGACCTCACTTTGTCAAGGGGGGGCATTGTCATACTGAAACAGTAAAGGGCCTTCCCCAAACTTTTGCCAAAAAATTGGAAGCACAGAATCGTCTAGAATGTCATTGTATGCTGTGGCGTTAAGATTTCTCTTCACTGGAACTAAGGGGCCTAGCCCGAACCATGAAAAACAGCCCCAGACCATTATTCCTCCTCCACCAAACTTTATAGTTGGCACTATTCATTGGGGCAGGTAACGTTGTCCTGGCATCAGCCAAACCCAGATTAGTCCGTTGGACTGCCAGATGGTGAAGCGTGATTCATCACTCCAGAAAACACATTTACACTGCTCCAGAGTCCAATGGCGGCAAGCTTTACACCACTCCAGCCGATGCTTGGCATTGCACATGGTAATCTTAGGCTTGTGTGTGGCTGCTCGGCCTTGGAAACCCATTTACTGAAGCTCCCGACAAACAGTTATTGTGCTGACGTTGCTTCCAGAGGCAGTTTGGAACTCGGTAGTGAGTGTTGCAACTGACAGACAATTTTTATTCGCTACGCTCTTCAGCACTCGGCGGTCCCGTTCTGTTAGCTTGTGTGGCCTACCACTGAGACGATGTTGCTCCTAGACATTTCCACTTCACAATAACAGCACTTACAGTTGACCGGGGCAGACATTTTACGAACTGACTTGTTGGAAAGTTAGCATCCTATGACAGTGCCACGCTGAAAGTCACTGACTTTAGATAAGGTCAACTTTAGTATAGGATGTTAGATTAGGTAAACGTTAGTATAGGATGCTAGGTAAAGTAATGGTTATTGAGAGATATTAGGTCAAGCGTTAGGCTGGCAATTCATATACTTTCAAGGCTATCATGAAAGAACAACACGTTAATTTTACTCATTGCTATTGTACATTAAGACGAGTGAAAGAAGTCATTACCCATAATTTACTGCCTATCAAGAACATTTTCAAAAGTATTGAATCTTTGAAGAAAATAAAAATCCACGTTCTTTCATTTTATTTCATTTCTTTAAAGATTCCATCAAATTATTCCCACACACCTGCTGCAAGCCGACTCAGATGTGCGAGTGGTTTTTGCTATTTTGAAGGAGTACACGGTACAAAACATGATCATGAGACCCCCATGAGGAACCGGAAGGTCTCTAGTTCAGTCCCTAGCCAGGCAATTAAATATTGTGGACAGAATTGGCTACTGGAGGACTCTGAGTGTCCAATCCTCTATTTCACAAACCACTTTAGCAAACAATCAATCTGTGATCACCTAGAGGCAGCCCCATCTTGTTTATTATAGGTGTCTGAAGGTGTTATTCTCTCTCAGAGTGTCATATCTGCTATGCCATCCCCTAGAAACATCTATTTTAGGCTTTTGGCTTCTTCTCTGTCACATCCTCTATTTCACTAAACTAAACTTCCTTTGCAAACCAACATTCCCATGCCATCTTTGAGAAAGTAGCCCATCTTCTTTCTGATTTAAAATATGTTATCAATCTAGAAGAATACTCTAGACCCAGCCTCAACCAGATTTTTTTCTTGAGCGGATGGTCGGGGGACCGGAACATAATTACAAATAGTTTGCAGACTGCAAATTGACCGCAAGAAGCCCAAACAGATATAATACTTGACTAAAACATAATTATTTCAAACCTTGTTTTCATTTGTATACAATAACATATATCTCTATTATGCGTGGGAATACTTGGGAACAGATTTCCAAAATTAAAATCACTTGGAGCTGATTTTTTTAGTCTTTTATATCCCCCCCCCCAAAAAAAAACACTAAGGGAACCCTGCTCTAGAACTTATTCTGGATGAGAAGACCCCATTCTCATCTCACTAGTCCTGAGCCACTCCTCTCTCTGATCAGCTCACCTCACCGCTCACCTACCGGGATAAGCTGGTTGAAAGATGTAACAGTTAAAGCGGACAGAACGTGTTGCCAAGTCTAACAGTCTGTGTTTTAACAGCACAGTGAAAAAGCAGAGGAAGAGGATGAAGAGGGGGAGGAGAAGGATGGAAGGAAAAATAGAATCCAACTGACAACACAGCTGGAGATTCTATGATCAACCTGAACGAAGAGCGAGGGCTGATAGAACCTAACTTCCTGCCGCCGTATCTGGCTGGCACTGAAAAGGAAGAGACAACGCCAGAGTAAAGTGGTGGCTGTTATTTCACTTGAACACAAATGGCCTCAATGGCCCTGTACTCTTATAATCGGCACCCTGCACAGCTAGAAAAGGACTGGCCACCCCTCAGAGCTCGGTTCCTCTCTAGATTTCTTCCTAGGTTCCTGCCTTTCTAGGGAGTTTTTCCTAGCCACCGTGATTCTACATCTGCATTGCTTGCTCTTTGGGGTTTTAGGATGGTATCTGTATAGCACTTTGTGACAACTGCTGATGGTAAAAAGGACTTTATAAAATATATTGTATTGATTGAAAGAGAGGAGAGAGAGAGAGAGAGGAGAGAGAGAGGAGAGAGGAGGAGAGAGAGAGAGGAGAGAGAGAGAGAGAAAGCCCTCGATGAATAGTCTCTCTGCATGAGGACCTTGGCTTGGATTACGTAGGTGCTGTGCAGATATATTCACAACTCTCTCTCTCTCTCGCTCTCTCTCTCTCTCTCTCTCTCTCTCTCTCTCTCTGTCTCTCTCTCTCTCTCTCTCTCTCTCTCTATCTCTCTCTCTCTGTCTCTCTGTCTCTCTCTCTTCTCTCTCTCTCTCTCTCTCTTCTCTCTCATAAATTAAAAGTGTTAAAATTGTTGTTTGGAAGAAGTTTAGGTGATTATAGATCAGTTGGTCTGTGCTTCGTCTCGTCCCGCCTCATCTCAGTATCCACCGTCTCCAACAGACAGGGACTACTTTCTTTATGTGCCTGTGGTTACTATGGAAACCCCCGCACACAGACAGAGGGGGTTGGTGACAATAGTAAATTGAAGGGTGTATTTGTATACCTTTGTTACACTGCGGACGTGTAGCAGCAAACATATTATTTCAGAAGCTGGAGACCTTGATTAGACCGTTTCTCATTGATCTACAATACAATGCTCTAAGTAACAGATACATGTAGCTATTTTTCTTGTAATGGAATGGGAGTGTGCTACCTAGATGCGCTTCAGCCCTGTTTAAATAAAAAGGTAAAAGGTGCTTAACTGAAGGATGTATTTGATTATTGTATTTTCTTGCTTCTAGATTTCGACTAAGAAAGAAAACATGTTTTCATTCGAATATGCTTAAATAGTAACATTTAACCACTGTAGTTATATGTCACTTGGACTGACATATTAGATATGCCACTTATGGCAGCTATTTTGGAATTTAGCTAGGTCAATTGATTCAGTCCAAAAACGTTGACATTCAGATGGAGAAACCTATTTAGTATGACTATCCTGTATCATATTTACATTTTAGTCATTTAGCAGACGCTCTTATCCAGAGCGACTTACTGTTAGTGAGTGCATACATTTTTCATTTCTGGCCCCCCGTGGGAAATGAACCCACAACCCTGGCGTTGCAAGCGCCATGCTCTACCAACTGAGCTACACAGGGCCATATCAGCTAATTACTCAATTACTCTGATATGGGATAAAATGTCCCCTCGCTCTGGCACTGTTGTTCTGTTGGCTGATAAAATAAGCTTTTATGGTAGGAAAACCGATGGCAGCTAGGCAGTGCCATTTCACATCAGCCATCAGACTCCACTCAATTAATTTGTAAAACAAAATAACAATAATGTACGGTATGTCCTGGGATCAAATCAAATCAGGGCTCTGTATGAAATAAGTGATTTTTGATGGCCAGCGAGGAAGCCCCTTGGGTAAAGGGAGGCATTGGTAGACCGTCATTTCAAAATGCTTTTTAATTGCGAAGGCGTCAGGTAGTTCTGTTTAGTGAAGGCCTTGTTACCTCTGATGGTAGTAAATCAATATTATGGAAATATCTGTCCATCAACTGTCAGTCAAAGCTATAAATAGAGGTGTGCATGCTGGGAAGAATGAAGGTTCAGTTTCATATGGTGTTGGAGAACAGTTCCTAACAAGCATGTTTCCTCAGATCCATCTTTTCTCCTCTCCTCACAATGAATCCCGTATTGGCAGACAGCATGTATGGCATTGTGTGGGAGAGCGGTTTGCTGATGTCAATTTTGTGATCAGAGTGCCCCATGGTGGTGGTGGGGTTATGGTATGGGCAGGCATAAGCTACAGGCAACGAACACAATTGCATTTTATCGATGGCATTTTGAATGCACAGAGATACCGTGACGAGATCCTGAGGCCCATTGTCGTGCCATTCATCCGCCGCCATCACCTCATGTTTCAGCATGATAATGCACAGCCCCATGTCACAAGGATGTGTACACAATTCCTGGAAGCTGAAAATGTCCCAGTTCTTCCATGGCCTGCATACTCACCAGAAATGTCACCCATTGAGCATGTTTGGGATGCTCTGGATCGACGTGTACAACAGCGTGTTCCAGTTTCCGCCAATATCCAGCAACTTCGCACAGCCATTGAAGTGGAGTGGGACAACATTCTACAGGCCACAATCAACAGCCTGATCAACTCTATGCAAAGGAGATGTGTCGCGCTGCGTGAGGAAAATGGTGGTCACACCAGATACTGACTGGATTTCTGATCCACGGCCCTACCTTTTGTTTAAGGTATCCGTAACCAACAGATGGATATCTGTATTCCCAGTCATGTGAAATAGATGGATTACGGCCTAATGAATTTATTTCAATTGACTGATTTCCTTACATGAACTGTAACTCAGTAAAATCTTTGAAATCGTAATATTTTTATGTAACATGGCAGTGGTGTAAAAAGTACCCAATTGCCATACTTTAGTCAAAGTAAAGATGCCTTATTTACCTGGAGCTAACCTTGCAGATAGCATTACTGGGTGATCTGAAAAATCATAGTAAATCGATCAATAACATAATAATACTTTTAGCAAAAATGTTTATTTTTAATTCACAATCTGTAGAAGCAATGAGAATAGAAAGGTTTAGAACTTTTGTAAAACATCACAGTACGGTTGAAATATATATGGCAAATATAAATCCTATATGGATGGTGTTATGAGATAGATGGGAGGTGTTGAATGGAGTTGAAGGATGGGACTAATAACAAATAACAACAAATCATAACAAGATAACTAATAATGTAAGCATACTGTGTCCATAATAAGTATATAGGTTGTATGTTGGGAGCTTTTGGGAAAGAGCACAGTTAGACAGATATGGCATATAGAAGCAAACCGGATGGACATCATGAAAATTATCGGAGAGGTTGAGAGTAGAAGAAGTTCAGGAGCAAAAACAAATAAAATAGAATTATTGTAAAATTGACTGTGTCCATAAAATGTAGATAGTAAGTATAAGCTGGAAGTAGAGGCCTAAGCATTGTTGTTCAGTAATTTACCCCAAGTAGGGAAAGGATGGCGGGGTTGAAAAGTAATAAAGGGGAGTATATGTATAAAAAATATGGGGGATTGGAAGTGATGCAGACAATTACATTGATGGAAGTTACAATCTATCTGCAATATTAAGCTGATCAACCCCCCCCCCCACCCCCCCCCCCCCAAAAAAAAAATATATCAAAAAAAGATGCCTTAATAGAATTCTTCTCAAGTGAAAGTCACCCAGCAAAATACTACTTGAGTATATGGGATCTATTTTAATAAAAACCTAAAGTGAAGGTAATATCAGAAATATTTTAGCTCTTTTCACAACTGGAATAATGGGCGCATAGTTGGCGGTGGCGCTAAAGGGTTGAGTTTTGATAAATAAACAAGTTGTGGGACTGTCGAGGCATTGCCCCTCACTGGCCAATCAGAACGTGCTCCATGGCTAACTATGTGGTTGCGTGAAGTTGTGTATTTACATTATTTTATGTACTGTGTTCTCATCAACTCCATTTGGATTGATAGTCCTTTATAGCCTAGTTCGTTAAAATAGCATGCCCCATATTTGCTAAATATTTCGAACGTTTGCAGTCCATATTGTTCTAAACGCATTGCTTCAATACGAAAATACATTGTTAAACATAGGCTATAGTATTCACACTGAAATAGGGGCTAGGCCTACTGTAAGTTGCCAGCTGGGCATGGACTTGCCAAACATTGATAAGCTAGATTTAATTCACTCGGCTATTGATAAGGCCTAAAAAGACAGTGTGTTACGAACCCCGTGGCTTTAAAAGTCAAGGGTGGATGGAAGAGACCCGTAACATAACTCATGCGAATCAGAATATTGCCAAGGAACAGTGAGAACAAAATACGCCAACAACCATAACCTACCGTCAAACACCAAAATGTTTATTATAAAACACACGGTAAAGGTTTGGGGAAAAGGGGCTGAGCTGGACCCAAGGAATGAAACAATAAAGTCAAAACCCCCTAAACTGATCTTGTCTGCCTCATAAACTACTAAGCTTACTGCTAAACATACAAA
>NC_139995.1:56477657-56517358 GCF_964263955.1 Coregonus lavaretus
GGGCTGCTAGCTAGCTAGTGTCTGCTATCTGGCTGCACTTTTCTCAAATCAATCCATGAGAAACAAAAAGGATTCTAACAACATCAGTTAACACACTCAATGCTGAATACTCTCTCTCTCTATCTATCTATCTATCTATCTATCTATCTATCTAGCTATTGTAGTGAAATTGTTGCTAATAGCACACATGAGTTTTCATGTCAAGGTTGGTTCTCGTACAACGCTGTGTACTACTCCCTTCACAGAACAGCGCAAACTGGCTCTTACCAGAATAGAAAGAGGAGTGGGAGGCCCCGGTGCACAACTGAGCAAGAGGACAAATACATTAGAGTGTCTAGTTTGAGAAACAGGCGCCTCACAGGTCCTCAACTGGCAGCTTCATTAAATAGTACCCGCAAAACACCAGTCTCAACGTCAACAGTGAAGAGGCGACTCCGGGATGCTGACCTTCTAGGCAGAGTTGCAAAGAAAATGCCATATGTCAGACTGGCCATTTTAATATTTTATTTTTATGAGATATGGCTTTTTCTTTGCAACTCTGCCTAGAAGGTCAGCATCCCGGAGTCGCCTCTTCACCGAGAGATCGGCTGTTGACCTGGGCACACACATCCCTCACCGATGGACACCCAGGTATCACCCGCACTATCCAATCCCTTTCTGATAAATACTGGTGGCCCACTTTGGCACAGGACGTAGCCTACTATGTCAATTCATGTTTGGTTTGTGTTCAATCCAAATCCTGCCGCAAACGCTCCAGCAGGGAAACTCCTTCCCCTTCCCGTGACTCAGTGTCCCTGGTCTCATCTGTCCATTGACATTGTCACTGATCTCCCCTCTTCTGATGGTTTTACCACCATTTTGGTAATAATGGACAGATTCTCTAAATCATGCAGTTTCATCCCTCTCTCTGGGCTACCTACCGCTCTCCAGGTCGCTGAGGCACTGTTTCAGCAGGTCTTCTGTTACTATGGCCTTCCGAAGGATATCGTCTCCGACGACCGTGGCCCCCATCACGGGTATGGAAAGCCTTCATGGAGAAGCTGGGGGTCACGGTCAGCCTCACTTCTGCGTACCGGCGTCAGTCGAACGGGCAGGTGGAGAGGATGAACCAGGAGCTGGGGAGGTTCCTGAGGAGTCACTGTCAGGACCGGCAGGGGGAGTGGGCCCCTGAATACGCCCAGAATACGCCATTCCTCCACCGGGCTAACTCCGTTCCAGTGTGTTCTGGGTTATCAGCCAGCCCTGGCCCCATGGACTCTGAGCCAGACCGAAGCTCCTGCGGTGGATGAGTGGGTTAGGCGTGCAGAAGAGGTGTGGAACAATGCTTCACTCCCGCTCCTCCCCTCCGGCGTTCGACGTCGCCCGTCTACTAACCACCGGTCCTGGCAACCCATCTTCACGCACACCTGGCAACCACCATTATGCCCACCTGCGTCTTATCAGACACACCTGGACCTCATTACTTACCCTTCTCATAGCGGTCTTCTGTTAGTAGTCGTCAGGTAGTATTGTTTGTTTCCATGTCAGACGCTTCTCTTCTTTTGTATCGTTCCATGTTCATTGTTATTAAACTCACAAACTGCACCTGCTTCCTGACTCCCAGCGTCTACGTTACATGTTGTGAAGTACATAAACAGTATAGATATTATAGGAGATGTGTGAGGTACAGAGATATTATAGGAGATGTGTGAGGTACAGAGATATTATAGGAGATGTGTGAGGTGCAGAGATATTATAGGAGATGTTTGAGGTGCAGAGATATTATAGGAGATGTGTGAGGTACAGAGATATTATAGGAGATGTTTGAGGTGCAGAGATATTATAGCTCTATAGGAGTGTTTTCGCTAGTGTTGTGATGTACAGACTGTCTCTGCTGCCGTGTTCTAGCACTCCCATCACGTGGAATTCTACTGCTCCACTCACGTATATGTTCTATCCCACTGTCCCTTCATTCCATTAACACACAGAGATGTTCATGTTCTCTGTGTGTGTGTGTGTGTGTGTACACGTTCCAACACTGTAAACATTCCATCATCTTAGCTGTGTACAGTGCTCTTCCGCGGACTCAAATCCCATCTAATTCACACGAATGATAAAAGACATGCATGTCAGAAGATGACAACCGTCATCTCCAACCTCTCTTCTTTTACTCTCTTCACTGGGACATTCCTCTCTGTCTCTATATTTCTCTTTCTCTCTCTGTTTCTCTCATCCTCAATTTAACTGCTGGCCTTTCAAGCAGCATCATCACGGTATTATAATTTTTACGAGTTCCATCGTGAAGCGATCGGCCTGTCTGCCTCGACGCTGCACAAGCCCGGTCTCCACAGAGGAATGAGAGATTACTGACTGAGTGAATAGCTTCCCTATATTCACTGTGTCTAAAAATATACCCCATGGTCTGTACCGTACCGTGGAACAGGGAGAATTTCTCCCCATCAATAACACCACTGTGTGAACCCACCGTTCTGTACCGCTCTGCACCTCAGAAACACACACATGTAGAAACACCCACACACACATGCTCAGAGCCATGATAACATTGTATGTTTGTTGGTAGATAAAGCTGTATTGTTTGTGTGTGTGTGTGTGTGTGTGTGTGTGTGTGTGTGTGTGTGTGTGTGTGTGTGTGTGTGTGTGTGTGTGTGTGTGTGTGTGTGTGTGTGTGTGTGTGTGTGTGTGTGTGTGTGAACCCATCACTAGCTGGAGGGCATTATGTTGTGTAAAATACTGTTAAGGTTTGAAAACTGTTTTGATTCATACACCATGCTCTCTATAGGTTTCAGCCAAAGACATATTTAAACAAAATATTGTTGCTTGAATCACTGTTTAACTTTGATGTCATTTTGTTGTTTGCTCTCTTTACATTAGAATATCAATAGATGTAAATATAGCCAACTGGCTATAAATCAACTGACTATAAATGACTATAAATCAACTGGCTATAAATCAACTGACTATAAATCAACTGGCTATAAATCAACTGACTATACCAAAGTCAAGAACTGAACGTTTCAAGAGGTCGCCCATCCCATACTTCTGCTCATCAATTTTAATTTTGTTGTCCTCTTATCCATTATATATATATATATATATATATATATATATATATATATATATATATATATATATATTATTGTATGCTCATGAACTACAACTACCATCCTAATGTAAAAGGATCCGCCCTGCTGAGCACATCCCTGATCTCAAAGACAACATTTAAAAAAAGCTGAAAGCACCAACTCCTTTCAGCTTTTTAAGGAAGACTAAAACAAAGTGTTTACTCCGGTAGCTATTGATTTCTCACCGAACTAATCACAGCTTTGGATTGATCAATTGTTCTATTAATTCTTACAGTGTCTTTCCGATAAAGCCGTCGTCATCACGGACGGGTGAGATCGTAGTACGTGGCACAATTGAGCTTAGTTTATGTCCTGTGCTTAGCTGTTATTGAGTGGAAGTGTAGCGTAGTACACCCGTGGACCACCATTGTCTTTACAGCATATCACTAACATCTATAGTAGGAAGACTATAGGGAGGGTTGTTGTCTTACACACAGGCAGAGAGCTGAAAGACATTGCAGACATTTCAATCCAAAAGGATACTATTTTGATTAAAATCACAATTTTAGGTAATGTCCTATTCCCAAGGATCCTTACAATGCTGCCTTCTGAAGTCCCTCAACTTGGGCAATTGAGTGTTGTTCTCTTACACACAAGGAAGATCTCAATTGCATCCTCCTCGCATCCTCTGTCCTCGTGTCCTCTCTCCTCTTTCCTCATCTCCTTCTCAGAATCCATTGGATAAGAAAGCCAGAGGTCCCTCCCCTCTGACCTTTTCCTCCAGTGGGTTTTGAGAAGGAGACGAGGAGAGAGGACGCGAGGACACGAGGAGAGAGGACACGAGGAGAAAGGACGCGAGGATACGAGGAGAGAGGACGTGAGGACACAAGGAGAGAGGACACGAGGACACGAGGAGAAAGGACGCGAGGACACGAGGAGAGAGGACGCGAGGAGGATGCAATTGAAATATTCCCACAGGGAGGGAGCTCTAATACATTACAGCCATTCTAGCCTTCCATCGTCCCACACAACAGCTCTGTGATCTGGACTGTCTATCACCTAACCTATCACAGCTCTCATTATGAAAGCAGGAATGAAGATGCTCTTTAGTCCATGTCCCGGTGACCCAATCAGTCGTGATCTAGGGCTCTATTCAGTCTGTAAAGCTGAAGCGTTACAGATTCCGTTAATAGAAATGTTAAGGTAATTTCCAATTGAGCCGACATATGCAGTGTTTACTGTGAATGCAGTCTCCGCTAAAGCGGGAACATTGCCTTTAAATTTCAAACACGCTGTAAAGCTGAACTTCGGCGATGCGGATTGAATAGAGCCCCTACCGTTCTCCGATTAGTCTGAACTAATCTCTTCAAGTCTCTGGTCTTATTATAAATCCATGTTTTCAACCAGGCTGCTGTTAGGGCTGTTTTTACCAGCCAGGGTACAGAGACCTACCAAGGCAGAGAGCTACCCTGAGTCAACTCCTGTCTGACCTTCTAGCAACTCATAAAAGTGTGTGCCATACCTGCCAAAGTCCTGATTTAAATCACCTAGACTAGAAATTATGATCACAACACCTCCACATACCTTTCCCTTGGTGGTGGCTGTGTGCAAAGCACTGGAAAAGCACCAGGCTCTTTAGACAATGTGGCCGAGGGCTGATGGCTGAATTTTAACTGGAGCTCCACGCACATGTTATAATAAATGATGAATTCATGTCCAATCGATTAGAAAGATAACATGTCAAACTACCACTCAAACTCATAAGAAAACAAAAATAACCATAACAATATTCTGAAGTTTAGTCTTGTGTTCAATTCAGATTTTCAAAAATGACACAAAAAATACCCTTGACAGTAATGTTTGAATAAAATGTTATTTTCAATGTTAAACGTGGTGCTTTAAATAAAGAGTGATTTAGTTTGTTCGTGTCCTCAGTAGTACAGTAATGACATAGAACACTGTATCAGTAGTACAGTAATGACATAGAACATTGTCTCGGTAGTACAGTAATGACATAGAACACGGTCTCAGTAGTACAGTAATGACATAGAACACTGTCTCAGTAGTACAGTAATGACATAGAACACTGTATCAGTAGTACAGTAATGACATAGAACACTGTCTCAGTAGTACAGTAATGACATAGAACACCGTCTCAGTAGTACAGTAATGACATAGAACACCGTCTCAGTAGTACAGTAATGACATAGAACACCGTCTCAGTAGTACAGTAATGACATAGAACACCGTCTCAGTAGTACAGTAATGACATAGAACACTGTCTCAGTAGTACAGTAATGACATAGAACACTGTATCAGTAGTACAGTAATGACATAGAACACTGTTTCAGTAATACAGTAATGACATAGAACACTGTCTCAGTAGTACAGTAATGACATAGAACACTGTATCAGTAGTACAGTAATGACATAGAACACTGTCTCAGTAGTACAGTAATGACATAGAACACTGTCTCAGTAGTACAGTAATGACATAGAACACTGTCTCAGTAGTACAGTAATGACATAGAACACTGTCTCAGCAGTACAGTAAAGACATAGAACACTGTCTCAGCAGTACAGTAAAGACATAGAACACTGTATCAGTAGTACAGTAAAGACATAGAACACTGTCTGTTGATTGTATGGTCTATTCCCTCTGAACTTGTGATCAACAACAGCAGAGGCATGTTGCCATGTTATTCCACTATACAGCACACTAAACTAATGCTTGAGTTGGTTCGTTTTCACAGGCAGTGCCAATGAAAGGAATGTTATTTTTAGTGTGATGAGACATTACGAAATAAATGTGCAGCTTTGAGAGTGGAGAGTGCAATGACAATCTTTGTGTTGTTATTGATCTCAGTAGAACATTAGTTACATTCTGATGTCCTTCTTCTACAGCAGACTAAAACTGAGGCTTGTGTTCGTCTGAAGTCCATGGCATTATTATTATTATTATATTTATCATTATCACAGGGAATGATTTGGCCAGGCTTGTGTGCTGTGAGAACAAAAACAGAAATACGATCTGGATGTTCATGTAGGCAACACAGTGAAACCTACTAGGTAGGTCTGAGTTGTATGAGTTAGGTCTGTGTTGTTAGGTATGGCTGAGCTGTACAAGGTAGGTCTGTGTTGACAGCAGACTAAGCACACTGAGTTCTGTTGTTAGAATCTTCTCTGGGTGTCCATGTACACTCATATAGGCTACACCATGATATTAACCCAATAACAGAAACGGCCACAGCACAGTGTGTTGACTGATAAGCATGAATCAACGTCCCTCAGACATAACGTTTCTGAAAGGTCAGTCTACAGCAGAGAGAGGGGGCTCTATTCTCTTAGCCCGGGTAAACCAGATTGAATGATGGTCTCACCACTGAGCGCAGCATTCTGTCTAGTTTAACCAGGCTATTATCCATACAGATATACAATCTTAATTTGATCCAGTTTACTACAGCAGGAATGTAATCTTGCAGCAACAGGAATAGTGAAATGGTATGTGGATTACTTCAGAAGCCTTTTTAAACATCAAATACACTACACATTTGTTTTTCTTCTGCTGTGCAGGGAAATTCCTGCAACAAAAGGGTGATCAAATTAAGATCCTACATCTGTACATTGTGAGAAATATAGGCAGATGCTTGGTAAACAGTTCTTGTTTGTTCACATTTGCTGTCTCCTCCTCATCCTGCATACTGACTCCTCCTCATCCTGCATGATGTTTCCTCCTCATCCTGCATGCTGCCTCCTCCTCATCCTGCATACTGTCTCCTCCTCATCCTGCATACTGTCTCCTCCTCATCCTGCATACTGTCTCCTCCTCATCCTGCATGCTGTCTCCTCCTCATCCTGCATACTGTTTCCTCATCATCCTGCATACTGTCTCCTCCTCATCCTGCATGATGTTTCCTCCTCATCCTGCATGCTGTCTCCTCCTCATCCTGCATACTGTCTCCTCCTCATCCTGCATACTGTCTCCTCCTCATCCTGCATGCTGTCTCCTCCTCATCCTGCATACTGTCTCCTCCTCATCCTGCATGCTGTCTCCTCCTCATCCTGCATACTGTTTCCTCATCATCCTGCATACTGTCTCCTCCTCATCCTGCATGATGTTTCCTCCTCATCCTGCATGCTGTCTCCTCCTCATCCTGCATACTGTCTCCTCCTCATCCTGCATCCTGTCTCCTCCTCATCCTGCATGCTGTTTCCTCCTCATCCTGCATACTGTTTCCTCATCATCCTGCATACTGTTTCCTCATCATCCTGCATACTGTCTCCTCCTCATCCTGCATGCTGTCTCCTCCTCATCCTGCATGCTGTCTCCTCCTCATCCTGCATGCTGTCTCCTCCTCATCCTGCATACTGTTTCCTCCTCATCCTGCATGCTGTCTCCTCCTCATCCTGCATGCTGTCTCCTCCTCATCCTGCATGCTGTCTCATCCTTGCTCAGCTCTTTAGTGCTCTGGTGGTTTCAGCAGCTATACACTGTCACTGCTTTATCCTAATATAATCTGTCCTTGAGTCCATTATCAAGTGTGCCACAGACTATCCTGTCTTTCACTAGTGAGTTTTTCAGATAAAAAATTCACAATTTTTTCTCAGTGTGTTTAACTCAGCCAAGTACTGGTCTAAACTGATGACCTATTTCTGATCATGAGTGAAAAATGTGTATCTCTCAAATTAGATGTTCTGGCTTGGTACAAAGTACTCCTCAAAATTGAGCCATGAGCACAGTCAATTCCAAGTTTGCCTCATCTAGCTGAAAGCTATTGTAAATGTCCAATGCATCCTCTCCTAGAACATGCAGAACAATTTAAGCTTCAATTTGTCATCATCTTCCACTGCTCCACTGGCTGCTAGGTAGAATTGAACCTCTGCAGTGAAAATGTTTCCAATTGTAGGCTAGATTGCCCGTTAACTGCATAAGAGTAGGAGAACTAAGCCTGTCCATGACGGGGAGCACTCGGGGAACAGGTACCGTTTCAACTCTTACAGTATTTCATGTAGGTTGCTCATCAACTTTAATGTCAACAGATTCCGCTGCACCCTCGTTCTCGCTGCTGCGGCTCATTGCCATCACTCTTGCTAGCTAGTATTTTCCACTACTCACCTCACTTGAGTTGTGGTAGCTAGAATGTTATATTTTCGTCTCTGGAATTTTAAGAGTTATTACTTCCTCTTCTCTGTCTCTTCATAGCGACTACCAATCTGACACAATGTTATGTTTGCTCCCTGTTTAATGACAAACCGGGGCGTAGGTTTAACTACGTTTAATAACGATATAGTCGTTCGGCTAGCAATAGTACAGCTATGCAAGGCATACTCTCAACAACCAATGTGTGGGTGGAGCATTGCCTCGTGGGTAACATAGTCTTAATCAGTTGTGGAAAAAGTACCCAATTGTCATACTTGAGTAAAAGTAAAGATACCTTAATAGAAAACGACTCAAGTAAAAGTGAAAGTCACACAGTAAAATACTACTAGAGTAAAAGTCTGAAAGTACTTGTTTTTTAATATACTTAAGTATCAAAAGTAAATGTAATTTCAAAAATATACTTAAGTATCAAAAGTAAAAGTATAAATCTTTTCAAATTCCTCATATTATAAAAACCAGACAGCACCATTGTCTTTGATTTTTAAATTTACTGATAGCCAGGGGCATGCTCCAACACTCAGACATCATTTACAAACAAAGCATGTGTTTAGTGAGTCCGCCAGATCAGAAGCAGTAGGGATGACAATTAGACAATTTTTCTGTCCTGCTAACCATTCAAAATGTAACGAGTAATTTTGAGTGTCAGGGAAATGTATGGAGTAAAAAACAGATAATTATCTTTAGGAATGTAGTGAAGTAAAAGTAAAAGTTGTCAAAAATAAGAATAGTAAAGTAAATTACAGATACCCCAAAAAACTACTTAAGTAGTACTTTAAAGTATTTTTACTTAAGTACTTTACACCACTGGTCTTAATGTTATTAAGACATAACAACACAATAGTGTTATATTTCATTCTCTGTTCAGCCTCTGTTCAGCCTCTGTTCAGCCTCTGAACATCCTCTGTTTAGCCTCTGTTCAGGCCCTGTTCAGCCTCTGTTCAGCCTCTGTTCAGCCTCTGTTCAGCCTCTGTTCAGCCTCTGTTCAGCCTCTGTTCAGGCTCTGTTCAGCCTCTGTTCAGGCTCTGGCAAGTGGTGTTTGTTTGGTTGTTTAACTATGACAAGAGTCTACCTGGAGGAGTAGGACAGACTGTACTTAAAATTAAAGCCCTTTCATTTCCTAGCTAAACGTTTAGAAAATAAATCTTACACTTTGATGTGTTTGTTCGGAATCCTCATATTCCATGATGCCAACGGGGAGGTCATGGGTGGTTAGTGAGGTGGGGGAGGTCACAGGTGGTTTGTTAGGTGGGGGAGGTAACGGGTGGTTTGTTAGGTGGGGGAGGTCACGGGTGGTTAGTGAGGTGGGGGAGGTCACAGGTGGTTAGTGAGGTGGGGGAGGTAACGGGTGGTTAGTTAGGTGGGGGAGGTCACAGGTGGTTAGTTAGGTGGGGGAGATTACGGGTGGTTAGTTAGGTGGGGGAGGTCACGGGTGGCTAGTTAGTTGGGGGAGGTCACATGTGGTTAGTTAGGTGGGGGAAATTATGGTGGTTAGCTAGATGAGTCTATGGTGCTGTGGAACCATGCAACAAAACAATAGATGATCACTTCAGATCACAAGCAGAGAGAGAGAGAGAGAGAGAGAGAGAGGGGGGGGGGGGGGGTGAGACAAGGATGCAGCTTAAGCCCCACCCACTTCAACATATATATCAATGAATTGGCATGGGCACTAGAACAGTCTGCAACACCCGGCCTCACCCTACTAGATTCTAAAGTCAAATGTCTACTGTTTGCTGATGATGTGGTGCTTCTGTCCCCAACCAAGGAGGGCCTACAGCAGCACCTAGATCTTCTGCAAAGATTCTGTCAGAGCTGGGCCCTGACAGTTGCCAGCACCACAAATACAAATTCCATCTAGACACCATTGCCCTAGAGCACCCAAAAAACTATACATACCTCGGCCTAAACATCAGCGCCACAGGTAACTTCCACAAAGCTGTGAACGATCTGAGAGACAAGGCAAGAAGGGCCTTCTATGCCATCAAAAGGAAAATCAAATTTGACCTACCAATTAGGATCTTAGGATCTGGCTAAAAATACTTAAATCAGTTATAGAACCCATTGTTTATGGTTGTGAGGTCTGGGGTCCGCTCACAAACCAAGAATTCACAAAATGGGACAAACACCAAATTGAGGCTCTGCATGCAGAATTCTGCTAAAATATCCTCATTGTACAAAGTAAAACACCAAATAATGCATGCAGAGCAGAATTAGGCCGATACCCGCTAATTATTGAAATCCAGAAAAGAGCCGTTAAATTCTACAACCACCTAAAAGGAAGCGATTCCCAAACCTTCCATAACAAAGCCATCACCTACAGAGAAATGAACCTGGAGAAGAGTCCCCTAAGCAAGCTGGTCCTGGGGATCTGTTCACAAAGACAAACAGACCCCACAGAGCCCAAGGACAACAACACAATCAGACCCAACCAAATCATGAGAAAACGTTAAGATAATTAGTTGACACATTGGAAAGAATGTACAAAAAAAACAGAGCAAACTAGAACGCTATTTGGCCCTAAACAGAGATTACACAGTATTAGAATACCTGACCACTGTGACTGCCCCAAACTTAAGGAAGGCAGACCTGCCTCTCAGCAGAAGACACGCTATTTGCACACTGCCCGCAAAAAAATGTGGAAACTGAGCTGCACTTCCTAACTTCCTGCCAAATGTATGACCATATTAGATGCACATACAGTGGGGAGAACAAGTATTTGATACACTGCCGATTTTGCAGGTTTTCCTACTTACAAAGCATGAAGAGGTCTGTAATTTTTATCATAGGTACACTTCAACTGTGAGAGACGGAATCTAAAACAAAAATCCAGGAAATCACATTGTATGATTTTTAAGTAATTAATTTGCATTTTATTGCATGACATAAGTATTTGATCACCTACCAACCAGTAAGAATTCCAGCTCTCACAGACCTGTTAGTTTTTCTTTAACAAGCCCTCCTGTTCTCCACTCATTACCTGTATTAACTGCACCTGTTTGAACTCGTTACCTGTATAAAAGACACCTGTCCACAAACTGACTCCAACCTCTCCACAATGGCCAAGACCAGAGAGCTGTGTAAGGACATCAGGGATAAAATTGTAGACCTGCACAAGGCTGGGATGGGCTACAGGACAATAGGCAAGCAGCTTGGTGAGAAGGCAACAACTGTTGCCGCAATTATTAGAAAATGGAAGAAGTTCAAGATGACGGTCAATCACCCTCGGTCTGGGGTTCCATGCAAGATCTCACCTTGTGGGGCATCAATGATCATGAGGAAGGTGAGGGATCAGCCCAGAACTACACGGCAGAACCTGGTCAATGACCTGAAGAGAGCTGGGACCACAGTCTCAAAGAAAACCATTAGTAACACACTACGCAGTCATGGATTAAAATCCTGCAGCGCACGCAAGGTCCCCCTGCTCAAGCCAGCGCATGTCCAGGCCCATCTGAAGTTTGCCAATGACCATCTGGATGATCCAGAGGAGGAATGGGAGAAGGTCATGTGGTCTGATGAGACAAAAATAGAACTTTTTGGTCTAAACTCCACTCGCCGTGTTTGGAGGAAGAAGAAGGATGAGTACAACCCCAAGAACACCATCCCAACCGTGAAGCATGGAGGTGGAAACATCATTATTTGGGGATGCTTTTCTGCAAAGGGGACAGGACGACTGCACCGTATTGAGGGGAGGATGGAGGGGGCCATGTATCGCGAGATCTTGGCCAACAACCTCCTTCCCTCAGTAAGAGCATTGAAGATGGGTCGTGGCTGGGTCTTCCAGCCAGGGCAACTAAGGAGTGGCTCCGTAAGAAGCATCTCAAGGTCCTGGAGTGGCCTAGCCAGTCTCCAGACCTGAACCCAATAGAAAATCTTTGGAGGGAGCTGAAAGTCTGTATTGCCCAGCGTCAGCCCCGAAACCTGAAGGATCTGGAGAAGGTATGTATGGAGGAGTATGCCAAAATCCCTGCTGCAGTGTGTGCAAACCTGGTCAAGACCTACAGGAAACGTATGATCTCTGTAATTGCAAACAAAGGTTTCTGTACCAAATATTAAGTTCTGCTCTTCTGATGTATCAAATACTTATGTCATGCAATAAAATGCAAATTATTACTTAAAAATCATACAGTTGTGATTATCTGGATTTTTGTTTTAGATTCCGTCTCTCACAGTTGATGTGTACCTATGATAAAAATTACAGACCTCTACATGCTTTGTAAGTAGGAAAACCTGCAAAATCAAATATCAAATACTTGTTCTCCCCACTCTATTTCCCTCAGATTACACTGACCCACAAAGACTTCGAAAACAAATCCAATTTTGATAAACTCCCTTATCTACTGGGTGAAATACCACAGTGTGCCATCACAGCTGCAAGATGTGTGACCTGTTGCCACAACAAAAGGGAACCAGTGAACAGACACCATTGTAAATACCACCTATATTTATGTTTATTTATTTTCCCATTTGTACTTTAACTTTTTGCACATCGTTATAACACTATATTGATAGATGAAATTGTATGTTTATTATAATGACTAAAAAGATTCCACCCCAATACTGTATAAATGTGTAAACTGTGTTTAAGAGTTATAAGACAATAAACCCACTAACAGAGAAGGGGGTTAGAAACTGCTGAGACAAACATTCCAGGAGAAAGGAAACCTAGAAACTCAAAGTTAACCATTCAATACTGTGGAAACTTACAGGCTGCCTAAAGGGGGGCGGAGCAAAGTCCTTTGTGTGGACGCATATAAAAAGCCTGTGTGTGTTTTTAGCGCCAGAATAAAATTGCTGATCCATTGCAGACTGGATAATTTGTTTAATTCTTAATTAACTAGAGTCTTACCACCTCTGGGAATTATTCCAAGCTTGAGTATTAGAGATAGAAATTCTCGTGACATATATAGACATTATATGACGTTTGAAATGTCTTTATTCCTTTGGAACTTTTGTGAGTGTAATGTTTACTGTTAATTTTTTATTGTTTATTTCACTTTAGTTTATTATCTGTTTCACTTGCTTTGGCAACGTAAACATATGTTTCCCATGCCAATAAAGCCCTTAAATTGTGTCACGTCTCCTCCCGTTGCTCCCCTCCGGCGCTCTGATTCGCCGGTCTACTGAGCCACCGGTCTGAGCGCACCACCTCGGCAACACTGGAATGGAAACCCAACGCACCCTAATCACCTCCAGCGCACCTGCACCTCATCATCTCATCACCACCCTTATTTTATCCCTGGACTGTTCTGTAATATGTTGTGTGTGATTGTTTTTGCTTCGTGTCATGTACTCTCTCTTTGTTTATTCTCTTTGTCATTGTTTGAGTGAACCTTGACCTTGTTAGCTGCCTCTTTGTATCCTCAGTACTCGTCACAAATTGAAATGAATTGAGAGAGAGACAGAGATGGGGGGGAACTCAAGAAGGAAGACGGGGAGGGGAAAATACGAGAAGACCTGTTATTCCACTACCTCCTCTTCCTCCCTCCTCCCTCCCCTAGAACAGCTGTGTTGGGTGTTTACTCAGATGCTGCTGTGTGTGTGTGTGTGTGTGTGTGTGTGTGTGTGTGTGTGTGTGTGTGTGTGTGTGTGTGTGTGTGTGTGTGTGTGTGTGTGTGTGTGTGTGTGCGTGTGTGTGTGTGTGTGATACCGCCAGGTGCAGATGTCATTGAACAGATTGGGAGCTAAACAGTAGACTCTAATTGAAACCAAGAGACTCAGCTGAAAGTGCCTTAAATGAAGAAACAGGGAAGAGAAAGGAAGGGTTAGAGGAGTGGATAGTTGATCTGGTGATACGTAATGTGTGAAGTGATAATCACTAGTGATGATGACGCTAACTGGGAAAGCTGTGTACTGTGTTGGTTCCACAGGTATCAGAGTAAATTTCATGAATTTACAATCTATGTTATGAACTGTTGCTGCTATAGACCTTATTGAATTCCATAGTCACAGCTTACTATAGTTTGTACAAAAAAAAAACATTCATCTATCTGTCTACTACTCTCAGTAAATGTTTCTTGTGTGGGTGAATTTGACTCCTAAAGTAAGGGAGAGTCTAAGGTGGAGAGGTTCCAGATTACAGCACCCACTCTACATGAGGTGAGTCAGAAAGTCAGTTTGCCCAGCGAAGAGAGGCGTTGTAAGGACCAAAGGATCATGTGATGCTTTGATGTTCTTATTTCTCTCAACAGTACTAATACTGGTTTAATGGAGTATCTCTCTCTCTATCCGTCTGTCTCTCTATCTGTCTCTCTCTCTCTCTCTCTCTCTCTCTCTCTCTCTCTCTCTCTCTCTCTCTCTCTCTCTCTCTCTCTCTCTCTCTCTCTCTCTCTCTCTCTCTCTCTCTCTCCACACCACCATTTTCACTGTCCCCTACTGGGAATCTACCTTTGTTCTGTCTTACCCTATCTTACCCTCTCCTCTAGGAGCCTAACATCAGTTCACCATGGCCTTGTAGCCTACAAAGGGTTCACCATGGCCTTGTAGCCTACAAAGGTTTCGCCATGGCCTTGTAGCCTACAAAGGGTTCACCATGGCCTTGTAGCCTACAAAGGGTTCGCCATGGCCTTGTAGCCTACAAAGGGTTCGCCATGGCCTTGTAGCCTACAAAGGGTTCACCATGGCCTTGTAGCCTACAAAGGGTTCACCATGGCCTTGTAGCCTACAAAGGGTTCACCATGGCCTTGTAGCCTACAAAGGGTTCACCATGGCCTTGTAGCCTACAAAGGGTTCACCATGGCCTTGTAGCCTACAAAGGGTTCACCATGGCCTTGTAGCCTACAAAGGGTTCACCATGGCCTTATAGCCTACAAAGGGTTCACCATGGCCTTGTAGCCTACAAAGGGTTCACCATGGCCTTGTAGCCTACAAAGGGTTCACCATGGCCTTGTAGCCTACAAAGGGTTCACCATGGCCTTGTAGCCTACAAAGGGTTCGCCATGGCCTTGTAGCCTACAAAGGGGGTCATTTTTGTTTTAGCCTTAGCACTACACACCTGATTAAAATCATCAAAGCCTGATGATGAGTTGATCAGTTGAATCGGCTGTGTAGTGCAGTGGAGGCTGCTGAGGGGAGGACGGCTCATAATAATGGCTGGAATGGAGTGAAACGGAATGGCATCAAACACATGGAACCTGTGCAAATGCAGGAGATCAGAAATAGACTGGCACCCAGGCTAGTGTAGTGCTAGGGCAAAACCAAAAGACTGGCACCCAGGCTAGCGTAGTGCAAAGGCAAAATCAAAATATGCACCGCTTTCGGTCGCCAGGACTAGAATTAAGAATCACTGGTCTACAGTTCTATGGCAAGGGACCAGGCTAATGGGGTGCATGGTGTCACAGATCCCCCCGGTACTGCTGCTCATTCCGTTCACCAGTTCCGGAGGTCTACGTCATCAGCTTTCTAGGCGTCACTGACATGGATCATTACCACCAACCCCGGACTGTCTTGTCTCATTACGCACACCTGGTTCCCATTCCCCCTGATTAGTATGTGTATATATGTGCCCTCTGTTCCTCATTGTCCTTGTCGATTATTGTCCCATGTCCGTTGGTTTCGTGAGTACGGTGTATTGTGCTCTTGTTGTTTACGGGTCTCGTCCCGTGTATTGTGTAGAGGTTACACCTCACTCTTTGTTTGGGTTACATCCCTTTTGTATATAGACAGTGGGGAGAAGAAGTATTTGATACACTGCCGATTTTGCAGGTTTCCCTACTTACAAAGCATGTAGAGGTCTGTAATTTTTATCATAGGTACACTTCAACTGTGAGAGACGGAATCTAAAACAAAAATCCAGAAAATCACATTGTATGATTTTTAAGTAATGAATTTGCATTTTATTGAAAGTGCAGTCCCTCCAGTCTCCACTACCTGCCTCCGTCCCATTTGAGCCGGTCCGCGGGATACCCCTATTCCTCCTGGAGCGCTTTGGTGGCGCGCCAGCGAGATGCAAGAGATTCCTTCTGCAATGCGACCTGTACCTCGTCGCTACGCCGAGGCTGTCTCTGGGAGAGACAGGGTTGCCATAGTCATCTCGGCACTGACCGGAAGGGTACTGGACTGGGGTGCCGTGGTCTGGGAAACGGCGGACCCGAGGTCGAGTCCTACGAGCGCTTCACCCTCCTCTTCCGCTTGGTGTTTGATCATCCTGTAGAGGGGAGAAAGGAGGGTGAGCATCTTCTCCAACTACGCCAGGGATCTAGGACCGCCTCGGAGTTTGCCCTGGAGTTCCGGACCATTGCAGCCTCCACTGGATGGAACGAGTTGGTTCTGGTCACCGTTTTCCGCAGCGGACTACAGGAGTAGGTACAGATCGGGTTAGCCTGTCATGATGACAACCTGTCACTCGACCAGCTTATCAGCATGACGATCCGGTTGGACAACTCCTGCAGTCCCAACGAAGACCGGCGCGGAATCCGGAGCCCATGGCTACACTTGCTCCGTGGGCAGAGCTGATGGAGGTGGGCTCTGCACGTTTGCCCGAGGCAGAGCGTAGGAGGAATCTGGGTTGGTTGCAGGAGTGTCAGGGGAGGTGTCTCGAGGTGTCTGTCAACACCACTATGGTGGAAAGTCCGGACCACGCCACTCAAGTGGATTTACCAGAGGAATACCAGGATCTGGAATGGGTTTTCTCTAAGACCCAGGCTATATGCCTGCCTCCTCATCGACCCTGGGACTGTGCCATTGACCTGCTGTCTGACGCAGTTCTCACGAGAAGACACGTCTATCCCCTCTCACGGAGACCGAGGCCATGGAGACCCAGTAGAGTTTTATCCTCCCCTCTACGTCACCAGCCTCCTCTAGGTTATTTTTTGTTAAGAAGAAAGATGGGTGACTGCGCCCCTGCATTGATTATCAAACACTGAACAAAGCCACCATTAAGTTCAGCTATCCTTTACCCCTCATCACAACCATCATCGAACAAATGCACGGGGCGCAGTACTTCATGAAACTGGACTTGAGGAGTGCCTACAATCTGGTGCGCATTCGTGCAGGCGACGAATGGAAAACGGCCTTTTCTATGACCACGGGGCATTACGAGTATCTCGCAATGCCCTTTGGCCTGTCTAATGCTCCTTCAGTCCTCCAGGCCTTTATTAACTAAGTGTTTCGGGACATGCTGGGACGGGGTGTAGTGATTTACATAGACAACATTTCGGTCTATTCTGCTGACAGAGCCCAGCATGTCTCATTAGTCAGGTCTGTGCTGGGAAGACTGCTGGAGCATGGTTCCTGGGGTTCACCAACTATTTCCGGAGGTTCATCCGGGGCTTCAGCACGGTGGTCGCGCCTCTTACCTCCCTGCTGAGAGGAGGTCCCCAGCGGCTTCGTTGGACGCCGGAGGTGGAGAGGGCGTTCAAGACGCTGAAGGCACGCTTCACTACTGCTCCCGTGCTGGCTCATCCCGACCCCTCACTCCCCTTCATCGTCGAGGTGGATGCCTCTGAAGTAGGAGTCGGGGCAGTGCTGTCCCAGCGCACCAGAACCCCTCCAAGACTGCGGCCCTGCGCCTTCTACTCCAAGCAGCTGAGCCCTGCCCAGAGAAACTACAATGTAGGGGACGCAGTAGTCTTGGCGGTCAAGAAGGCTCTGAAGGCATGGAGGCACTGGCTGGAGGGGTCCAAACACCCTTTTCTGGTGTGGACGGACCACCACAACCTGGAGTACATCAGGGCAGCGGAGAGGCTAAACCCGAGACAGGCCAGGTGGGCTCTATTCTTTGCCAGGTTCCAATTCACACATTCCTATAGGCCAGGCTCGAAGAACGTGAAGGCGGACGCCCTGTCTCGCCTCTATGACGCAGGGAGAGGAGACCCCCATCGTGCCTCCGTTCCGTATCATCGCGTCAGTGGTGTGGGACATTGGACGCTGACATATGGCAGGCCCTGCGTACGGAACGCGCACCTGTACAGTGCCCAGGAGAACCTCGCCTACATGCCCACGGGTGTGCGGGACCGCCTCCTTTCCTGGGCGCACATGACGCCTGTGTCGGGTCATCCTGGGATAGGCCGTACGATCACCTGCCTGACAGAAGAACTGGTGGCCGACCTTGGCTATGGGGCGGCCGGGTTTATGTATTTTCCTGCTCCATCTGTGCCCAGTCTAAGACACCCAGACACCTCCCTCATGGAAAGCTCCTTCCCCTGCCGGTACCACAACGACCCTGGCCTCACCTCTCGGTGGACTTTGTCACTGACCTTCCCCCTTCCAGGGGAACACCACCGTTTTTGTCGTTGTGGACCGGTTTTCCAAAGCTTGTCACCTCCTTCCTCTGCCTGGGCTCACGTCGGCCAAGCAAACTGCGGAGGCTATTTTTACACACGTCTTCCGGCACTACGGGATCACGGAGGACGTTGTGTCAGACCGTGGTCCTCAGTTCACCTCACGTGTATGGAAAGCGTTCATGGAACGCCTGGGGGTCACGGTCAGTCTCAACTCCGGGTACCGTCCTCAAGCTAATGGGCAGGTGGAGAGGGTCAATCAGGAAGTGAGCAGGCTCCTGAGGTGTTACTGTCAGGAGTGGCCGGGGGAGTGGGAGGATTTTCTACCTTGGGCTGAGTACGCGTAGAATTCCCTCCGCCACTCCTCCACTAACCTCACTCCTTTGTAACGCGTGGGTGGGGAAGGGGTACTGTCCCGGATCCCCCCCGGTACTGCTAGTCATTCCATTCACCAGTTCCGGAGGTCTACGTCACCGGCTTTCTAGGCGTCACTGACATGGATCATTACCACCAACCCCAGACTGTCTTGTCTCATTATGCACACCTGGTTCCCATTCCCCCTGATTACTATGTGTATATATCAAATCAAATCAAATTTTACTTGCCATATGCGCCGAATACAACAGGTGTAGACATCACCGTGAAATGCTTACTTACAACCCTTAACCAACAATGCATAATTTTTTTTTATAAAAACAATAACAACAAACAAGTGTTGAGAAAAAAAGAGCAGAAGTAAAATAAAACAACAGTAGGGAGGCTATATACAGGGGGGTACCGGTGCAGAGTCAATGTGCGGGGGCACCGGCTAGTTGAGGTAGTTGAGGTAATATGTACATGTGGGTAGAGTTAAAGTGACTATGCATTAATAATTAACAGAGTAGCAGCAGCGTAAAAAGATGGGGTGGGGGTGGGGGGGCAGTGCAAATAGTCCGGGTAACCATGATTAGCTTTTCAGGAGTCTTATGGCTTGGGGGTAGAAGCTGTTGAGAAGCCTTTTGGACCTAGACTTGGCGCTCCGGTACCGCTTGCCATGCGGTAGCTGAGAGAACAGTCTATGACTAGGGTGGCTGGAGTCTTTGACAATTTTGAGGGCCTTCCTCTGACACCGCCTGGTATAGAGGTCCTGGATGGCAGGAAGCTTGGCCCCAGTAATGTACTGGGCCGTACGCACTACCCTCTGTAGTGCCTTGCGGTCGGAGGCCGAGCAGTTGCCATACCAGGCGGTGATGCAACCAGTCAGGATGCTCTCGATGGTGCAGCTGTATAACTTTTTGAGGATCTGAGGACCCATGCCAAATCTTTTCAGTCTCCTGAGGGGGAATAGGCTTTGTCGTGCCCTCTTCACGACTGTCTTGGTGTGTTTGGACCATGATAGTTCGTTGGTGATGTGGACACCAAGGAACTTGAAGCTCTCAACCTGTTCCACTACAGCCCCGTCGATGAGAATGGGGGCGTGCTCAGTCCTCTTTTTTTTCCTGTAGTCCACAATCATCTCCTTTGTCTTGGTCACGTTGAGGGAGAGGTTGTTGTCCTGGCACCACATGGCCAGGTCTCTGACCTCCTCCCTACAGGCTGTCTCATCGTTGTCGGTGATCAGGCCTACCACTGTTGTGTCGTCTGCAAATTTAATGATGGTGTTGGAGTCGTGCCTGGCCATGCAGTCATGGTTGAACAGGGAGTACAGGAGGGGACTGAGCACGCACCCCTGAGGGGCCCCTGTGTAGAGGATCAGTGTGGCAGATGTGTTGTTACCTACCCTTACCACCTGGGGGCGGCCCGTCAGGAAGTCCAGGATCCAGTTGCAGAGGGAGGTGTTTAGTCCCAGGATCCTTAGCTTAGTGATGAGCTTTAAGGGCACTAGGGTGTTGAACGCTGAGCTGTAGTCAATGAATAGCATTCGCACTCTTGTCAAGGTGGGAAAGGGCAGTGTGGAGTGCAATAGAGATTGCATCATCTGTGGATCTGTTGGGGCGGTATGCATATTGGAGTGGGTCTAGGGTTTCTGGGATAATGGTGTTGATGTGAGCCATGACCAGCCTTTCAAAGCACTTCATGACTACAGACGTCAGTGCTACATGTCGGTAGTCATTTAGAAAGGTTATCTTAGTGTCCTTGGGCACGGGGACTATGGTGGTCTGCTTGAAACATGTTGGTATTACAGACTCAGTCAGGAAAATGTCAGTGAAGACACTTGCCAGTTGGTCAGCACATGCTCGGAGTACCCGTCCTGGTAATCCGTCAGGCCCTGCGGCCTTGTGAATGTTGACCTGCTTAAAACTCTTACTCACATCGGCTATGGAGAGCGTGATCACATAGTCATCCGGAACAGCTGGTACTCTCATGCATGCTTCAGTTTTGCTTGCCTCGAAGCAAGCATAGAACACCCTGTCGTTCTCCGCTAACATGAAAGCGGTGACCCGATCCTGCAGGTTCATGCTCTACAACATTTGGAGAGTATGACCCTACCTTGCATAGAAAGTGGCACAGGTCCTAATCCAGGCACTTGTCATCTCCCGTCTGGATTACTGCAACTCACTGTTGGCTGGGCTTCCAGCCTGTGCCATTAAAACCTTACAACTTTACCAGAACGCTGCAGCCCGTCTGGTGTTCAACCTTCCCAAGTTGTCTCATGTCACCCCACTCCTCCGCACACTCCACTGGCTTCCAGTTGAGGCTCGCATCTACTACAAGACTATGGTGCTTGCCTACGGAGCTGTGAGGGGAATAGCACCTCCTTACCTTCAGGCTCTGATCCTACACCCAAACGAGGGCACTATGTTCATCCACCTCTGGCCTGCCAGCTCCCCTACCTCTACGGCAGCACAGTTCCTGCTCAGCCTAGTCAAAGCTATTCGCTGCTCTGGAACAAGCTCCCCCACGACGCCAGGACAGCGGAGTCACTGACCACCTTCCGGAAACACTTGAAACCTTACCTCTTTAAGGAATACCTGGAATAGTATAAAGTAATCCTTCTTCCCCCATCCTTCTTCCCCCACCCCCCATAATTTTTTTTTTTTTTAAGGTGGTTGTCCCACTGGCTATCATAAGTTGAATGCACCAATTTGTAAGTCGCTCTGGATAAGAGCGTCTGCTAAATGATGTAAATGTAAATGTAAATAGAAGTGGTTTAGCTCGTCTGGTAGGCTTGTGTCACTGGGCAGCTCGCGGCTGTGCTTCCCTTTGTAGTCTGTAATAGTTTTCAAGCCCTGCCACATCCGACGAGCGTCAGAGCCGGTGTAGTACGATTCAATCTTAGTCCTGTATTGACTCTTTGCCTGTTTGATGGTTTGTCGGAGGGCATAGCGGAATTTCTTATAAGCGTCCCGGTTAGAGTCCCGCTCCTTGAAAGAGGCAGCTCTACCCTTTAGCTCAGTGCGGATGTTGCCTGTAGTCCATAGCTTCTGGTTGGGGTATGTACGTACAGTCACTGTGGGGACGATGTCATCGATGCACTTATTGATGAAGCAAGTGACTGATGTGGTGTACTCCTCAATGCTATCTGAAGAATGTTCCAGTCTGTGCTAGCAAAACAGTCCTGTAGCTTAACATCTGCGTCATCTGACCACTTTTTTATTAACCGAGTCACTGGTGCCCTCTGTTCCCCATTGTCGATTATTGTCCCATGTCCGTTGGTTTCGTGAGTACCGTGTATTGTGCTCTTGTTGTTTACGGGTCTCGTCCCGTGTATTGGGTAGAGGTTACACCTCGCTCTTTGTTTGGGTTACATCCCTTTTGTATATATATATATATATATATATATATATATATATATATATATATATATATATATATATATATATATATATATATATATATATATATATATATATATATACGTGTTTGTGTTGGGTGGAGTAATAAAACCCCTAATACGTGTTCCTGCACCTGTCTTCAAGTCATTATACAACGTGACACATAAGACTATTTGTCACGATCGTTTATTGATGAGACGGACGAAGGCGCAGCGTGATAAGCGTACATTTTATTACATACTTAACACGACACAAAACAACAAACAAACGATACGTGAAGTCCTAGGTTACACAAAAAAAAAACTTAACGGAACAAGATCCCACCCAGACTGGTGCCAAACGGCTGCCTAAGTATGGGCCCCAATCAGAGACAACGAGCTACAGCTGCCTCTGATTGGGAACCACCCTGGCCAACATAGATCTACACGATCTAGAAAACACAACATAGAAAATATGACATAGAAACTCCACACCCTGGCTCAACATTTAAGAGTCCCCAGAGCCAGGGCGTGACAGTACCCCCCCCCCCCCCCCCCCCCCCCACCAAAGGCGCGGACTGCAACCGCGCCACACAAACACAACAGGGTAGGGGCCGGGTGGGCATTCCGCCTCGGAGGTGGATCCGGCTCCGGGCGTGACCACCACTTTCTCTCAAATCAAATCAAATCAAATTTAATTGGTCACATGCGCCGAATACAACAGGTGCAGACATTACAGTGAAATGCTTACCTACATCCCTTAACCAACAGTGCATTTATTTTTAACAAAAAAAGTAAAAATAAAACAACAACAAAAAAAGTGTTGAGAAAAAAAGAGCAGAAGTAAAATAAAATAACAGTAGGGAGGCTATATATACACAGGGGGGTACCGGTGCAGAGTCAATGTGCGGGGGCACCGGCTAGTTGAGATAGTTGAAGTAATATGTACATGTGGGTAGAGTTAAAGTGACTATGCATAAATAATTAACAGAGTAGCAGCAGCATAAAAAGGATGGGGTGGGGGGGCAGTGCAAATAGTCCGGGTAGCCATGATTAGCTGTTCAGGAGTCGTATGGCTTGGGGGTAGAAGCTCTTGAGAAGTCTTTTGGACCTAGACTTGGCACTCCGGTACCGCTTGCCGTGCGACGCGCACCACTACTTGGCGCGATGGACAGGAACAGGCGGGACCGGGCTGGCAACGCGCACCACTGGCTTGGTGCGAGGGACAGGAACAGGCCGGGCTGGACTGGGAACACGCACCACTGGCTTGGTGCGGGGAGCTGAAACAGGCCGGACAGGGCTGGCGACGCGCACCACTGGCTTGGTGCGAGGGGCAGGAACAGGCCGGACCGGGCTGGCGACGCGCACCACTGGCTTGGTGCGGGGAACAGGAACAGGCCGGGCTGGACTGGGAACACGCACCACTGGCTTGGTGCGGGGAGCAGGAACAGGCCGGGCTGGACTGTGAACACGCACCACTGGCTTGGTGCGGGGAGCAGGAACAGGCCGGACCGGGCTGGCGACGCGCACCACTGGCTTGGTGCGGGGAGCAGGAACAGGCCGGGCTGGACTGGGAACACGCACCACTGGTTTGGTGCGGGGAGCAGGAACAGGCCGGCTGGACTGGGAACACGCACCACTGGCTTGGTGCGGGGAGCCGGAACGGGCCGGGCCGGACTGTGGAGGCGGACTGGAGGTCTGGAGCGAAGAGCTGACACAACCCGTCCTGGCTGAATGCCTACTTCAACACAATACGTGTGAGGCATCAGCACAGGACGTACGGGGCTGTGCACTCGTACTGGCGCTACAGCACGTGGCACTGGCGCACGATATACGGGACCGAGGAGGCGTACTGGAGACCACGAGCGTTGAGCCGGCACACCCCGTCCTGGCTGAATGCCCATCTTTGCATGACACGTGCGTGGTGCTAGCACAGGACGTACAGGACTGTGCCGGAACACTCGCGGCACAGTACTTGGCTCTGCATAACACAGAGCCTGCCCAGTCACACGCTTCCTAGCCTGAGTACGGGGAGTTGGCTCTGCTCTAACTCTAGGCTCCGCCAACCACCCTTTTAGTCCTCCTTGGCCGGTACCCTCTGCGTTGCCGCTGCTCCTCTCTATAGCGCGCCTCCACAGTCTCCTCCCAAGGACGGCGATCCATTCTGGCCTGAATCTCCTCCCAAGTCCAGGATCCCTTCCCGTCCAGGATCTCCTCCCAGGTCCAGGCTGTCTGTTCCTGGACACGCTGCTTGGTCCTCTTTTGGTGGGATCTTCTGTCACGATCGTTTACTGATGAGACGGACCAAGGCGCAGCGTGATAAACGTACATTTTATTACGTACTTAACACAACACAAAACAACAAACAAACGATACGTGAATTCCTAGGTTACACAAAACAAACCTTTACGGAACAAGATCCCACCCAGACTGGTGCCAAACGGCTGCCTAAGTATTGTCCCCAATCAGAGACAACGAGCTACAGCTGCCTCTGATTGGGAACCACCCTGTTCAACATAGATCTACACGATCTAGAAAACACAACATAGAAAATATGACATAGAAACTCCACACCCTGGCTCAACATTTAAGAGTCCCCAGAGCCAGGGCGTGACAACTATGTAACGCTGTATAATATGTAGCTAGGGCAACAGGAGATAGTCATCACTGATGCTTAGTAATTTGCATACGTAATACTTTTAAAATGTCATAATTTGACAATGGCTGTGTATGAATGTAGTACATGTATTTAAGTAATCCTATTACCTCACGTTGTTGCTTAATATTTTAGGAATCAAAGAGATTCAGAAAAAGCTGATGTTGACTTTTTGTCTGTACATCAACAAGGAACTCATTATGCCGTCAGGAAATATTAGCATTATTACGCAATTTGCATTAGTCGTGTACCACACGTTATACAATTACCATTTTCAAAAGAATATTAATTACAGAAAAAAGTCTGGGAACACTTTGGTCCTGTCATAATGTATGTGTTAACACATCTCTTGACAATCCTTTTTATTTAAGTAGGTTGCTAGTGATGAGTTTATTACCCTACACAAAATGGAAAAAGGATTATCAGTGATCGTGATCGTTAGTTCCAATGGCTCAATAGCCTGGGGTTTGCAACACCTACGTTGTAGGTTCGATTCCCACATGAGCCACATTGAATTAACAGCGGCTTTGGATAATTGTTTCTATCAAACGGCCATATTATGATAACACTATTTACTACAATAAGATGTATGCGATGGGTCCACCCTATTACAATAGCATGGCTGTGATGTGATGGCTCTGTTTGCGTCCCAAATGGCACCCTATTGTCTCTGCAGTACACTACTTTTAACCAGGGCCCATAGGGAACCCCATAAGGTTACAATCAAAAGTAGTGCACTATGTAGGGAAAAGGGTGCCATTTGGGACACAGAATATACGACCAGGGGGTTAAACACATAGGATGCATCCCAAACGGCACCCTATTCCCTAAATAGTGCACTACTTTTGACCAGAGCCCTGTAGGGAACAGGGTGTCATTTGGGACACAGAATTGTGTTCTCCCACTCCTCCGGTTGGTCCCAGTAAAATGTTTATGGGCCCCAGCGCTGTGTCTCGTCATTTCATCCCGCATTCACCCTCTGAGCCCAGGCTGAAATTGATAGGTATTGCTGGGAGCACACCAGCTCTCCTCTCCTCACACAAACCCTCTGGCTGCTGATGGTATGTATGTGTGTGTTGACTGGCCACACGCTCACAGCGTACATTTTAGTCATTTAGCAGACGCTCTTATCCAGAGCGACTTACAGGAGCAATTAGGGTTAAGTGCCTTGCTTAAGGGCACATCGACAGATTTTTCACCTAGTCGGCTCGGGGATTAGAACCAGCGACCTTTCGGTTACTGGCACAATGCTCTTACCCCTAATTACCCACTAAGCTACCGTACCGCGTACGGTAGGCTAGCTACAGAATGAACCACAGGTACCAGTAAAATGACATGTCTCATTGTTGTCTGTCATTTCAGAGACATTCCTGATCCTATTGGTAATATAATGTATTATGTTCCGGTGCACTTTTTGTGCACTAACTTTGTCAATGATTTTAAAGAAGTCAGGTGAAAATACTTAATCTCCGATCGTCAGATATCATTGTCTCTTCTTTGTCGCTCTCTTTCTACCCTTTCTCAGAAACAATGAGAGAAATGCCAAAGCAGCTGAAAGCAGCTGGTGATTTAGGGAGAAACGACCCCCCCCCCCCCCCTCCACTTGTTCCCATGCATTCTTTCTCCTGGTGTGTGTGTGTGTGTGTGTGTGTGTGTGTGTTTGTGTGTTTGTGTGTGTGTGTGTGTGCGAACACTCGCTACCCTTTCCCTGGCATCCCCAGCAGTATTGCTGGCTGTTGGATTTATAACCAGCTAACCGCCTTCACTTTTTGCCAAATGGAATTTTAAGCTCCACTTGTGGTAAGCTTTGTCCTCCGTCATGCTACACAAACAAAGACACTGGGATTCCATTAGTTAGGATTCCATTCCTACCAACAGACTCCCCCTCAAAACACCACCTGCCACCATAGAGCTAGAAGGATAGGCTTTGAACCATGCATTTCCTCTTTCAAATATGTTACTCACCCTTTGTGACTGACTTCATTTTTCGAAAAATGGGACTGAAATGTGAATTAGTATATAATTCAAGGCATTGAGCCTGATTACTCACTCTAAAAACATGGTGAGCATGGCAAGAAACAATGTTGTTTTTCTGTACTCAACATCATCTGTACTCATCATCTGTACTCAACACCATCTGTACTCAATACCATCTGTACTCAACATCAACTGTACTCAACATTACATTTACATTTACATTTTTGTCATTTAGCAGACGCTCTTATCCAGAGCGACTTACAGGAGCAATTAGGGTTAAGTGCCTTGCTCAAGGGCACATTTACGTCATTTAGCAGATGCTCTTATCCAGAGCGACTTACAAATTGGTGCATTCACCCTATAGCCAGTGGGAAAACCACTTTACACTTTTTTTTTTTTTTTTTGGGGGGGGGGGGGGGGGGGGGGTAGAAGGATTACTTTATCCTATCCCATGTATTCCTTAAAGAGGTGGGGTTTCAAATGTCTCCGGAAGGTGGTGAGTGACTCCGCTGTCCTGGCGTCGTGAGGGAGCTTGTTCCACCATTGGGGTGCCAGAGCAGCGAACAGTTTTGACTGGGCTGAGCGGGAACTATGCTTCCGCAGAGGAAGGGGAGCCAGCAGGCCAGAGGTGGATGAACGCAATGCCCTCGTTTGGATGTAGGGACTGATCAGAGCCCGAAGGTACGGAGGTGCCGTTCCCCTCACTGCTCCATAGGCAAGCACCATGGTCTTGTAACGGATGCGAGCTTCAACTGGAAGCCAGTGGAGTGTGCGGAGGAGGGGGGTGACGTGAGAGAACTTGGGAAGGTTGAACACCAGACGGGATGCGGCATTCTGGATGAGTTGTAGGGGTTTAATGGCACAGGCAGGGAGGCCAGCCAACAGCGAGTTGCAGTAATCCAGACGGGAGATGACAAGTGCCTGGATTAGGACCTGTGCCGCTTCCTGTGTAAGGCAGGGTCGTACTCTCCGAATGTTGTAGAGCATGAACCTGCAGGATCGGGTCACCGCCTTGATGTTAGCGGAGAACGACAGGGTGTTGTCCAGGGTCACGCCAAGGCTCTTCGCACTCTGGGAGGAGGACACAACGGAGTTGTCAACCGTGATGGCGAGATCATGGAATGGGCAGTCCTTCCCCGGGAGGAAGAGCAGCTCCGTCTTGCCAGGGTTCAGCTTGAGGTGGTGATCCGTCATCCATACTGATATGTCTGCCAGACATGCAGAGATGCGATTCGCCACCTGGTTATCAGAAGGGGGAAAGGAGAAGATTAGTTGTGTATCGTCAGCGTAGCAATGATAGGAGAGGCCATGTGAGGATATGACAGAGCCAAGTGACTTGGTGTATAGGGAGAATAGGAGAGGGCCTAGAACTGAGCCCTGGGGGACACCAGTGGTGAGAGCACGTGGTGCGGAGACAGCTTCTCGCCACGCCACATGGTAGGAGCGACCGGTCAGGTAGGACGCAATCCAGGAGTGAGCCGAGCCGGAGATGCCCAGCTCGGAGAGGGTGGAGAGGAGGATCTGATGGTTCACAGTATCAAAGGCAGCAGACAGGTCTAGAAGGACAAGAGCAGAGGAGTGAGAGTTAGCTTTAGCAGTGCGGAGAGCCTCCGTGACACAGAGAAGAGCAGTCTCAGTTGAATGACCAGTCCTGAAACCTGACTGGTTTGGATCAAGAAGGTCATTCTGAGAGAGATAGCAAGAGAGTTGGCTAAAGACGGCACGCTCAATAGTTTTGGAAAGAAAAGAAAGAAGGGATACTGGTCTGTAGTTGTTGACATCAGTGGGATCGAGTGTTGGTTTTTTGAGAAGGGGTGCAACTCTCGCTCTCTTGAAGACGGAAGGGACATGGCCAGCGGTCAAGGATGAGTTGATCAGCGAGGTGAGGTAGGGGAGAAGGTCACCGGAGATGGTCTGGAGAAGAGAGGAGGGGATGGGGTCAAGCGGGCAGGTTGTTGGGCGGCCTGCAGTCACAAGTCGCAGGATTTTATCTGGAGGGAGAGGGGAGAAAGAAGTCAAAGCATAGGGTAGGGCAGTGTGAGTAGGACCAGCAGTGTCATTAGACTTAACAAACGAGGATCGGATGTCGTCAACCTTCTTTTCAAAGTGGGGGGGGGGGGGGGATTCAGCAGGGAGGAAAATGTGGCAAAGAGCTTCCTAGGGTTAGAGGCAGATGCTTGGAATTTAGAGTGGTAGAAAGTGGCCTTAGCAGCAGAAACAGATGAAGAAAATGTAGAGAGGAGGGAGTGAAAAGATGCCAGGTCGGCAGGGAGTTTAGTTTTCTTCCATTTCCGCTCCGCTGCCCGGAGCTCTGTTCTGTGAGCTCGCAATGAGTCATCAAGCCACGGAGCTGGAGGGGAGGACCGAGCCGGCCGGGAGGACAGGGGACACAGAGAGTCAAAGGATGCAGAAAGGGAGGAGAGGAGGGTTGAGGAGGCAGAATCAGGAGATTGGAGGGAGAAGGATTGAGCAGAGGGAAGAGATGATAGGATGGAAGAGGAGAGAGTAGTGGGAGAGAGAGCGAAGGTTGCGGCGGCGCATTACCATCTGTGTAGGGGCAGAGTGAGTAGTGTTGGAGGAGAGCGAGAGAGAAAAGAAAACAAAGTAGTGGTCGGAGACATGGAGGCAGTGGCGGCTCCTGAAAAAATTCTCAGGAGGGGCAATTTTTCTGATGATTTAGGTGACCTACACACATTTAAAAAAAGATATGTCCAGCAACAACATGAAGACAGGGGCAGCATATAAGTTAATACCAGAAGCATTTATTGACTGATCTCAAAAGTGTTGGCTTACCAGGGTTGGTGGAGCCCTCAGTTTCATCTTTGCCTCGCAAAGCTAACTCAAACACTCCGCAAAACTTCACACACTGGATTAGCCGGCTGAGGATGTGGCGGTTCTTGCTAATGTCGTAGTAAATATATTTGTTATAGTGAATATGGAATATGATATGTTGAGTAAAATGTTGTGCTAAGATCTATTTAGGTCCTATCCAATAACAATGGACAAAAGGGTCCTATCTTGTCAGCCTTGTCAGCAGGTGGCCAAGGACAACACCCACGCCATAGGCCTCTCAGTTCTTCCAACTCACGAGTTCTTGCTCTGAGGACACACACACACACAAACACACACACACACACATCATCACTGTTAAACACACACACACACACACACACACACACAAAAATCCCCTCTCTTAGGCTGAACATTTGAAGACAGAGAACCCGACTCAGAGCCAATGCAACAGTGACAGTAGCCTGGAGGGGACCTCGCCCAACTCATCAGGACCAATCAGAAGATCAGAACTACTAGATTGAACCTACTTCATTTATTGCATAAAATGTCTGCACACAATGTTTCGGGGCTCTCTTCAGATAATAATAATAATAATAATAATAATAATATGCCATTTAGCAGACGCTTTAATCCAAAGCGACTTACAGTCATGCGTGCATACATTTTTGTGTATGGGTGGTCCCGGGGATCGAACCCACTACCTTGGCGTTACAAGCACCATGCTCTACCAGCTGAGCTACAGAAAGTGGATACTCATGGATGCGCATTGCAATTGTAAAATGTCAACACAATTGGAGACACCACGTCATTTTTGGAGACATGTTATTGACAGTAAACTATTGTAGATGCGACTGCTAACTAAATAAAACATTTTAGCTGGCTAGCTAATCATCTTAGCTAAATGTGGGGCAAACAATTCAGTTATTTACCGTTAATTTGAGGGATTGGGGTGAAAGAAATCGAGTTACATAGTGATACTTTACGATATACTGTATTGACAATATCGCAATATTTTAGCGCTAGTTGGCTGTACCTGCACCAAAACACCATTATTGTTCCTTCATAGCTTGTTCTCAATCTTTTCACATTGGGAGCCAATTTGTTTTCAGCACTTTTATTTCCATGACTGATCAAAACTCGTTCTCATGGCTTTCTGATCCCTCTGCAACAGACATATGGTGCGCAATAAAATCACAGTATCGAATCGCAATACGTATAGAATCATGAGACTCGCAATGCTGATGCATATATCTTATCGTGAGGTTCCTGGCAATTCCCAGCCCAAGTTCATTTGCCACAGCAAATCTCTTCGCTAGCAAACGCGATGTCTTCTCCAAAACGGCAATGTGTCTCCAGCAATGTTTACTTTTTTGACGTTCTATGGCATCTCCACTTTCCAAGCATATATGACCACATGTAATATTTTGGTAAGTGATGCAAATAGTGAACTATGTAGGGCCAGGATGTAAAATATATGTAGCTGAGCAATTTCTCTTATCTGATATGGTAAGTAATGGGGCTTGATTTATAGCTCCCTAAGAGTTTGACGAACGGGTCCGTGAACGCGATTGCAGATATCTTTACCTCTGAATAAACTGCCTTATATTATACAATTATCCACCTTGTCCAAAAGTCTCTACTTTTTCTCCGTTCTCCAGTAAACTTGTTTTATCAACAATAGTAAGGTTCAATGACACAGAAAGCAGTTCAATGTCGGGGTACAGAGTCGCTCTCTTACCAGGATCGCGGTCCGCTCTGACCAGGGTGAAGGTGACCGGCTCCACCTCTCTGTCCGGGACTCTGTCATCCAGTCAAGTCTCCCAGCTGTATTGGGATTACAGCTGCCTGCAGCGTTTTCATTATTTAGTCCGTTCGTAGCGGGTATGTACACGATCAACAAGATCAGTCCAAAACCGAAGATCAGTCCAAAGCAGAATGTTTGCAGAATGTTTGTAAACTAAGTCTACAAATTAAAAACATAAAATAACGCCACACTGCAGGTCGCAACATAGACGCTGATAGCCGCCATTGTCTTAGTTACGTTCAACGTTACGTCACGTATGATGAAAGCGCGTAAGTGCATGCACACAGACACCCATAGAGAATGTATTGAAAGCTTTGAAATGTGAAAAAAATAGATTTTACATGACAGGCTATGAGAGACTTCTGGGCGATTTTCAACCTGACTGAAATCGCCCAAAAAACGGGCGGGGCCATTTGAAGCACGACTTTAGCCTGATTTGACATTTAGTGGCTGGCAGATCAGACGTGAACACTGATAACTGCTGTTGCCGTGATATAATTTTTTATAAATTTATTTTAAAAAAAATATAATATTTTTTTTTTTTTTTTTTTTATAATTGATTAGAAAAAAAATCCCTTCCTTTTCCCGTTTGGCAGTGCGTCGCCCATATCGCCCTATTGAACAAGCCGTCCCTGCATGGAGGAGAGTTGCAGTGAGATTAGTAGAAGAGCAGCATCTAGTAAAGATGAGGTCAAGCGTATTGCCTGCCTTGTGAGTAGGGGGGGACGGTGAGAGGGTGAGGTCAAAAGAGGAGAGGAGTGGAAAGAAGGAGGCAGAGAGAAATGAGTCAAATGTGGACGTAGGGAGGTTGAAATCCCCCAAAACTGTGAGGGGTGAGCCATCCTCAGGAAAGGAACTTATCAAGGCGTCAAGCTCATTGATGAACTCTCCAAGGGAACCTGGAGGGCGATAGATGACAAGGATATTAAGCTTAAATGGGCTAGTGACTGTGACAGCATGGAATTCAAATGAGGAGATAGACAGATGGGTTAGGGGAAAAATTGAGAATGTCCACTTGGGAGAGATGAGGATTCCTGTGCCACCACCCCTCTGACCAGATGCTCTCGGGGTATGCGAGAACACATGGTCAGACGAGGAGAGAGCAGTAGGAGTAGCAGTGTTTTCAGTGGTAATCCATGTTTCCGTCAGCGCCAGGAAGTCGAGGGACTGGAGGTTAGCATAGGCTGGGATGAAGTCAGCTTTGTTGGCAGCAGAACGGCAGTTCCAGAGGCTGCCTGAGACCTGGAACTCCAGGTGTGGGGTGCGTGCAGGGACCACCAGGTTAGAGAGGCAGCAGCCACGCGGTGTGAGGCGTTTGTGTAGCCTGTGCAGAGAGGAGAGAACAGGGATAGGCAGAGGCATAGTTGACAGGCTGTAGCAAATGGCTACAATAATGCAGAGGAGATCGGAATGAAATGAACTAAACATCTGGGAGAGGAGAGAGCAGGGCCTCCCTCACCAAAACTTCCACCTCAGAAACTATAATTGTTTCACTGAACCACCCGAACAAAAACTCTCCCAACTTCCACCTTTAGAAATCAGAATTGTTGTGAACCACAGTGGTTCAATGTTTCAAGGAATAGACTCAACCCACTTTATTCAGCTAGCTAACTATGACACCATAGCTAACTAGCATGCTAGCATCCAATAACACACAGTTTAGCACCAACACTTGGTCACAACAAACCACCAATAGTGTGTTAACACACTAAACAGATAATTCGTGTCCGTGTCTAGTTCCTTTCATAACGCAGCAATAATTAAACGTTGGCTAGCTAGCACAAATAAACTGTATTTAGCTGCCACAGTACAGCACACAATGGCTACTGTGTTGACTCTGTTCGAAAAACGGCTAGCTAGCTAGCTTCGTGCTACACCCGGCACCGCAGAAAACAATGCTAACCTACAATAACTACCCACAACAGCCCACGATGCCTAACTATGACACCATAGCTAACTAGCATGCTAGCATCCAATAACACACAGTTTAGCACCAATACTTGGTTACAACAAACTACCAATAGTGTGTTAACACATTAAACAGATAATTTGTGTCCGTGTCTAGTTCCTTTCATAACGCAGCAATAATTAAACGTTGGCTAGCTAGCACAAGTATATTGTATTTAGCTACTACAGTACAGTTAGCTGGTCGTGTTGGCTAGCTAGCAATGGCTACTGTGTTGACTTTGTTTGAAAAACGGCTAGCTAGCTAGCTTCGTGCTACACCCGGCACCGCCGAAAACAATGCTAACCTACAATAACTACCCACAACAGCCCACGATGCCTAACTATGACGCCATAGCTAACTAGCATGCTAGCATCCAATAACACACAGTTTAGCACCAATACTCGGTTACAACAAACTACCAATGGTGTGTTAACACACTAAACAGATAATTCGTGTCCGTGTCTAGTTCCTTTCATAACGCAGCAAAAATTAAACGTTGGCTAGCTAGCAGAAATATATTGTATTTAGCTACTGCAGTACAGTTAGCTGGTCGTGTTGGCTAGCTAGCAATGGCTACTGTGTTGACTTTGTTTGAAAAAATGGCTAGCTAGCTAGCTTCGTGCTGCGGGCCTATCTACAATACCTAACTACAATCTAAATACATAATTAAGCCTTACTCGACAAAGCCCAAGCTATGTATAACGCCAAACTTACCCGACGCCAGCTAACATTTGTCTTCTGCAATCAGTAGGTGTAATTAAGTACAGTAGCTACTAACTACCTAACGTTGATGGCTCAGATAATGAGGTTAGAAAAACGGCTGAATGGTAGGTAGCTAGCTGGCTTAATTACAGGTACTCTTAAGCGTGAAATAACATTGGAAACAACTCTCCACCGTTGCTAAACGTTACCAGTAGCTACCCGCTAGCTAGCTAGCCTCGTGCTTCGCCGGGCTCCGCCGTAAACAATACTTACCTACAATAATTACCTACGGAAACCTACAATAACTACCTAAATAACTACCTAAATAAACTACCTACAATACCTAACTACAACTACCTACCTACGATCTAAATACATGGTTTAAGCTTTACTCAACACCATATAAGAAGCCAAGCTTACCTCCTGCATGAGAAAACACAACCTCTCCCGACCACACCCCGACCCACAACATCATCTGTACTCAACACCATCTGTACTCAACATCAACTGTACTCAACATCATCTGTACTCAACACCATCTGTACTCAACATCATCTGTACTCAACACCATCTGTACTCAACATCATCTGTACTCAACACCATCTGTACTCAACATCAACTGTACTCAACACCATCTGTACTCAACATCAACTGTACTCAACATCATCTGTACTCAACACCATCTGTACTCAACATCATCTGTACTCAACACCATCTGTACTCAACATCATCTGTACTCAATATCATCTGTACTCAACACCATCTGTACTCAACACCATCTGTACTCTACACATACTGTCTACTATCCATCCTACACATACTGTCTACTATCCATCCTACACATACTGTCTACTATCCATCCTACACATACTGTCTACTATCCATCCTACACATACTGTCTACTATCCATCCTACACATACTGTCTACTATCCATCCTACACATACTGTCTACTATCCACCCTACACATACTGTCTACTATCCATCCTACACATACTGTCTACTATCCATCCTACACATACTGTCTACTATCCATCCTACACATACTGTCTACTATCCATCCTACACATACTGTCTACTATCCATCCTACACATACTGTCTACTATCCATCCTACACATACTGTCTACTATCCATCCTACACATACTGTCTACTATCCATCCTACACATACTGTCTACTATCCATCCTACACATACTGTCTACTATCCACCCTACACATACTGTCTACTATCCATCCTACACATGTACAAAAAAAAAGACAAAATATTCTCACACTGCCAAGGCTGCACGTTATCTTGGTACAGATGCCGTATCTTAATTTGATAATCTTTGTAGTGTATTTAAGGTTTTAAAAGGCTTCTAAGGTTTGTAATTTCCGCTTTAAAATGTCAGACTTGATTTACCCTAAAAAAAGAAATGTGTCAACTCCTACAAAAAAAAATCCCATTAATTACAATCCATATAACAATTCACATTTCCTGTTGCCTCAGGATTATGTTCCTGCTGTGTGAAACGGGTTCAAATTAAGATATGGCACCTGCAGACAGAAAACTCTGCAACTGCCAAGGCTGCATATTATCTTTTGTTCAATAGAGCTTATTTCTTTTCCAACAGGAGGATAGAGGAGGATGAGGCATGTGCCACTGGAGAATTGCTGTCAGAGAGGAGAGAACTGTGTGAAATACATGTTATTTAAAGTATAGGTCTCTGTTCCAAAGGAAGCTTGCCAAAATCAAGGACATTGATGGACAAGAAGAGAAAAGACGCACGGACGCACGGACGCACGGACACACGCACGCACGGACGCACGGACACACACACGCACACACATGCTTCGTGTGACGAACAAGAAACACAGCCTTGCAGCAAAGATGAATCAGGTTCTGTGTCTTAAATACCCTATTCCTTACATAATGCACTTCTTTCACATTTTAGTTATTTAGCAGACGCTCTTATCCAGAGCGACTTCAAGAAGTGAATGCGCATATTTTCATACTGGTCTCCAGTGGGAATCGAACCCCACAGTCCTGGTGCTGTGAGCTCCATTACCTGAGCCATGTAGTGCACAGCTGATCAAAACAAGTTCACAATATATGGGTATAGTGTACCAATTGGAACAGACAGGATGATTGTAATGGACAGAAGCACTGCAGCCAGATGAATGGCACATTAGCATACAGTATGTAGTTTATGTCTTAAAAACATTGCTGCTGTAAAATGGGTATAACTTGAAGAAAATAAAGAAAACATTTCTCATAATGCTGATATAGATAGATTAGATAGATAGATAGATAGATAGATAGATAGATAGATAGATAGATAGATAGATAGATAGATAGATAGATAGATAGATAGATAGATAGATAGATAGATAGATAGATAGATAGATAGATAGATAGATAGATAGATAGATAGATAGATAGATAGATAGATAGATAGATAGATAGATAGATATATAGATAGATAGATAGATAGATAGATAGATAGATAGATAGATAGATAGATAGATAGATAGATAGATAGATAGATAGATAGATAGATAGATAGATAGATAGATAGATAGATATATAGATAGATAGATAGATAGATAGATAGATAGATAGATAGATAGATAGATAGATAGATAGATAGATAGATAGATAGATAGATAGATAGATAGATAGATAGATAGATAGATAGATAGATAGATAGATAGATAGATAGATAGATAGATAGATAGATAGATAGATAGATAGATAGATAGATAGATAGATAGATAGATAGATAGATAGATAGATAGATAGATTAGATAGATAGATAGATAGATAGATAGATCCTTTGGCCAGAGGAGCCAGAGAGCAATGGAATATGGATGATGAGATGAAAGTGATATAGCCTATCAGGCCAAAGAATAATGAAGGAAAAGAGTGCTGCCATTTTGACAGGGCAAAGCAATCAGGCGTTGCCTGGGTAACTGTGTGGCTAGGCTGTGACCTCACTTGGCCTGTTGGAGAGAGGAGGAAGAGGGGGAGGTGAGAGGGAGGAGGAGGCAGAGAGAGGGGGATGAGAGAGCTATCACTGCTCTGAGTGTGTGTGTGTGTGTGTGTGTGTGTGGGAGGCTTGACCTTTGAAATTAAAAGGCATAGTTCCAAACCCTCCCTGACTGTCACGTATTCGTTTTCTCTGTCCTTAACCACAACTATCAACCATAGCAACCTTTTTTCAAATCAAATCTCGTTTTTATTTATCACATGCGCCGAATACAACAGGTGTAGACTTTACCGTGAAATGCTTACTCGCGAGCCCCTTTCCAAACAATGCACAGTTAAAAAGGAAGAAAATGAGCAAATAAATAAATAAATAAGTATAAACAGTGTTGCTTTGCTGTACATAGTTTAAACATGAATGTGATAGTGTGACCTTGTTTTGAGGAGTGGTATCGCACACCGACGGAGTGTTCCATTGCAATAAACACGTGAATGGGAATAAACTGTAAACACCTTTTGTAGCCACAGCTTTCTAGTTAAACCACCTGGTGCTAAATCAGATCAGTTTGTCGGGGAACGTTGGGTGGTGAAAATGCTACGAGTAAGTAAGTGTCTCGTATTGAGAATCTGTGTGTGTGTGTGTGTGCTTGCGTGTGTGTGTGTGTGTGTGTGTGTGTGTGTGCGTGCGTGCGTGCTTGTGTGTGTGGGTATACGTGCATTGCATGTGTTAGTGAATCCATATCAGTGGCGGTCAGTGCCGTTTAAGATTAGGGAGGAATATATATATATTTTTTTTATGAGCATGGATTTATTTCTATTACAGCATATTGGATGACTGTCATTCATATTCCATTTACCCAGTTCAATGTAACATTGATAGGTTTAGGCTACTACATGATACTCACATTTGCCCTACACCCATCATGAGGTTGCTACAACCTAGCATGCAAATGAAGTATGAAAATGTATGCACTCACTAACTGTAAGTCGCTCTGGATAAGAGCGTCTGCTAAATGACAAAAAAAATAAAAAAAATAAAAAAAATAATGGAAGCTTATAACACAGGTCGAGAGACAAATGTGAGGTTACCGACAGTGACACATGGACAGACAGCGAGACATTCAATACCGCCTTGCACACTCTTGCCTGCATCTAGCTGATCTTAGTGTGAACAGTTTTGCAACTAAAACAAGAGTTTCTATTGGACAAATTCAGGTACAGTAGGTCCATCCGTTTGCTTCCGTTTGCTTCCGTTTAAGAATAGTTTTGTAACAGAATCGGTGAAATGAATACACCCCTGATCAGCCTCAAACACAGTTCACTTTCATAGCAGCCACATACAGCATCATCACTTGTATAATTCCTTCTCGCATTTACGCGCTCTCCTCCTCTCACCTTTTCCCTTCGCTTGTCGCCAGTCGAAAAAAATCTCTCCATGCTAAACCTTCATACCATAACCACTACACAGTGGTATAAAGTACTTAAGTAAAAATACTTTTAAGTACTACTGAAGTATTTTGGGGGTATCTGTACTTTACTTTACTATTTATATTTTTGACAACTTTTACTTTAACTTCATTACATTCCTAAATAAAATAATGTACTTTTTACTCCATCCATTTTCCCTGACACCCAAAAGCACTTATTACATTTTGAATGCTTATCAGGACAGGAAAATGGTCCAATTCACACACTTATCAAGAGAACATCCCTGGTCATCCCTACTGCCTCTGATCTGGTGGACTCACTAAACACAAATGCTTCATTTGTAAATGATGTCTGAGTGTTGGAGTGTGTCCCTGGCAATCCTCAAATGAAAAGAAAATAAGGAAAATGGTGCTGTCTGGCTTAATGATTTATACTTCAACTTTTGATACTTAAGTATATTTTAGTAATTACATTTACTTTTCAGACTTAAGTATATTTAAAACCAAGGGGGGGGGGGGGGGGGCTGAGGAGTATTTCAGTCTGTAATAAAGCCCTTTTGTGGGGAAAAACTCATTCTGGCTCCCCAGTGGGTGGACCTGGCTCCCAAGTGGGTGTCATGTAAAATCCATAGATTAGGGCCTAACAAATTGTTTCAATTGACTGATTTCCTTCTATGAACTGTAACTCAGTAAAAATCTTTGAAATTGTTGCATGTTGTGTTTATATTTCTGTTCAGTATAAATTACTATAGTATAGTTTTATAGGCAGTATAAAAGGATAACTTTAATGTTTCAAATGAATTTTTATTCACAGAGTAGGATGGTTCTCTTCTTCTTCCTCTGAGGAGCCTCCACTGATCCATTACGTGTTTCCTGTAAGCTTCTTCAATACTTGGTCTCCTCCACTGATCTGATGTGATCTGATGTGATCTGATGTCTGAAGTTTAGTTACCAGAGGAGAAGGAATGTATTAAGGCGTTTGTTTGTTCTCATCTGATGTTTCATAAAATCAAAGTGTGTGTGCGTGCCTGCGTGTGTGTGTGTGTGTGTGTGTGTGTGTGTGTGCGTCTGATGTCTCCTAGAGTCCGAGTCATGCTTTCACATGATCTACATGGTGCTATGGAGACCAACGCAGAAGTGTGTGTGTGTGTGTGTGCCTACGTGCGTGGTTTTGTGCGGGGTGGTTGTGTGTGCAGGGTGGTTGTGTGCAGGGTGGTTGGTTGTGTTAGGGGTGGTTGTGTTTTTCCGGGGTGGGTTT
>NC_139995.1:56517558-56555633 GCF_964263955.1 Coregonus lavaretus
GTCTATGAAATACAATCAGTTGACATCTCACATCACTCCAAGGTGTTTTGTGAAGGTCTATGAATTACAATCAGTTGACATCTCACATCATTCCAAGGTGTTTTGTGAAGCTCTATGAATTACAATCAGTTGACATCTCACATCATTCCAAGGTGTTTTTGTGAAGTTCTATGAATTACAATCAGTTGACATCTCACATCATTCCAAGGTGTTTTGTGAAGGTCTATGAATTACAATCAGTTGACATCTCACATCATTCCAAGGTGTTTTGTGAAGGTCTATGAATTACAATCAGTTGACATCTCACATCATTCCAAGGTGTTTTGTGAAGGTCTATGAATTACAATCAGTTGACATCTCACATCACTTCCAAGGTGTTTTGTGAAGGTCTATGAATTACAATCAGTTGACATCTCACATCATTCCAAGGTGTTTTGTGAAGGTCTATGAATTACAATCAGTTGACATCTCACATCACTCCAAGGTGTTTGTGAAGGTCTATGAATTACAATCAGTTGACATCTCACATCATTCCAAGGTGTTTTGTGAAGGTCTATGAATTACAATCAGTTGACATCTCACATCATTCCAAGGTGTTTTGTGAAGGTCTATGAATTACAATCAGTTGACATCTCACATCACTTCCAAGGTGTTTTGTGAAGGTCTATGAATTACAATCAGTTGACATCTCACATCACTTCCAAGGTGTTTTGTGAAGGTCTATGAATTACAATCAGTTGACATCTCACATCATTCCAAGGTGTTTTGTGAAGGTCTATGAATTACAATCAGTTGACATCTCACATCATTCCAAGGTGTTTTGTGAAGGTCTATGAATTACAATCAGTTGACATCTCACATCATTCCAAGGTGTTTTGTGAAGGTCTATGAATTACAATCAGTTGACATCTCACATCATTCCAAGGTGTTTTGTGAAGTCTATGAATTACAATCAGTTGACATCTCACATCATTCCAAGGTGTTTTGTGAAGGTCTATGAATTACAATCAGTTGACATCTCACATCATTCCAAGGTGTTTTGTGAAGGTCTATGAATTACAATCAGTTGACATCTCACATCATTCCAAGGTGTTTTGTGAAGGTCTATGAATTACAATCAGTTGACATCTCACATCACTCCAAGGTGTTTTGTGAAAGGTCTATGAATTACAATCAGTTGACATCTCACATCATTCCAAGGTGTTTTGTGAAGGTCTATGAATTACAATCAGTTGACATCTCACATCAATCCAAGGTGTTTTGTGAAGGTCTATGAATTACAATCAGTTGACATCTCACATCACTCCAAGGTGTTTTGTGAAGGTCTATGAATTACAATCAGTTGACATCTCACATCATTCCAAGGTGTTTTGTGAAGGTCTATGAATTACAATCAGTTGACATCTCACATCATTCCAAGGTGTTTTGTGAAGGTCTATGAATTACAATCAGTTGACATCTCACATCATTCCAAGGTGTTTTGTGAAGGTCTATGAATTACAATCAGTTGACATCTCACATCATTCCAAGGTGTTTTGTGAAGGTCTATGAATTACAATCAGTTGACATCTCACATCATTCCAAGGTGTTTTGTGAAGGTCTATGAATTACAATCAGTTGACATCTCACATCATTCCAAGGTGTTTTGTGAAGGTCTATGAATTACAATCAGTTGACATCTCACATCACTTCCAAGGTGTTTTGTGAAGGTCTATGAATTACAATCAGTTGACATCTCACATCATTCCAAGGTGTTTTGTGAAGGTCTATGAATTACAATCAGTTGACATCTCACATCATTCCAAGGTGTTTTGTGAAGGTCTATGAATTACAATCAGTTGACATCTCACATCATTCCAAGGTGTTTTGTGAAGGTCTATGAATTACAATCAGTTGACATCTCACATCACTCCAAGGTGTTTTGTGAAGGTCTATGAATTACAATCAGTTGACATCTCACATCATTCCAAGGTGTTTTGTGAAGGTCTATGAATTACAATCAGTTGACATCTCACATCATTCCAAGGTGTTTTGTGAAGGTCTATGAATTACAATCAGTTGACATCTCACATCATTCCAAGGTGTTTTGTGAAGGTCTATGAATTACAATCAGTTGACATCTCACATCATTCCAAGGTGTTTTGTGAAGGTCTATGAATTACAATCAGTTGACATCTCACATCAATCCAAGGTGTTTTGTGAAGGTCTATGAATTACAATCAGTTGACATCTCACATCACTCCAAGGTGTTTTGTGAAGGTCTATGAATTACAATCAGTTGACATCTCACATCACTCCAAGGTGTTTTGTGAAGGTCTATGAATTACAATCAGTTGACATCTCACATCAATCCAAGGTGTTTTGTGAAGGTCTATGAATTACAATCAGTTGACATCTCACATCATTCCAAGGTGTTTTGTGAAGCTCTATGAATTACAATCAGTTGACATCTCACATCATTCCAAGGTGTTTTGTGAAGGTCTATGAATTACAATCAGTTGACATCTCACATCATTCCAAGGTGTTTTGTGAAGGTCTATGAATTACAATCAGTTGACATCTCACATCATTCCAAGGTGTTTTGTGAAGGTCTATGAATTACAATCAGTTGACATCTCACATAATTCCAAGGTGTTTTGTGAAAGTCTATGAATTACAATCAGTTGACATCTCACATCCTTCCAAGGTGTTTTGTGAAAGGTCTATGAATTACAATCAGTTGACATCTCACATCATTCCAAGGTGTTTTGTGAAGGTCTATGAATTACAATCAGTTGACATCTCACATCATTCCAAGGTGTTTTGTGAAGGTCTATGAATTACAATCAGTTGACATCTCACATCATTCCAAGGTGTTTTGTGAAGGTCTATGAATTACAATCAGTTGACATCTCACATCATTCCAAGGTGTTTTGTGAAGTCTATGAATTACAATCAGTTGACATCTCACATCATTCCAAGGTGTTTTGTGAAGGTCTATGAATTACAATCAGTTGACATCTCACATCACTCCAAGGTGTTTTGTAAGGTCTATGAATTACAATCAGTTGACATCTCACATCACTCCAAGGTGTTTTGTGAAGGTCTATGAATTACAATCAGTTGACATCTCACATCATTCCAAGGTGTTTTGTGAAGGTCTATGAATTACAATCAGTTGACATCTCACATCACTCCAAGGTGTTTTGTAAAGGTCTATGAATTACAATCAGTTGACATCTCACATCATTCCAAGGTGTTTTGTGAAAGTCTATGAATTACAATCAGTTGACATCTCACATCATTCCAAGGTGTTTTGTGAAGATCTATGAATTACAATCAGTTGACATCTCACATCACTCCAAGGTGTTTTGTAAAGGTCTATGAATTACAATCAGTTGACATCTCACATCACTCCAAGGTGTTTTGTGAAGGTCTATGAATTACAATCAGTTGACATCTCACATCATTCCAAGGTGTTTTGTGAAGGTCTATGAATTACAATCAGTTGACATCTCACATCACTCCAAGGTGTTTTGTAAAGGTCTATGAATTACAATCAGTTGACATCTCACATCATTCCAAGGTGTTTTGTGAAGATCTATGAATTACAATCAGTTGACATCTCACATCATTCCAAGGTGTTTTGTGAAGCTCTATGAATTACAATCAGTTGACATCTCACATCATTCCAAGGTGTTTTGTGAAGGTCTATGAATTACAATCAGTTGACATCTCACATCATTCCAAGGTGTTTTGTGAAGGTCTATGAATTACAATCAGTTGACATCTCACATCACTCCAAGGTGTTTTGTGAAGGTCTATGAATTACAATCAGTTGACATCTCACATCACTCCAAGGTGTTTTGTGAAGGTCTATGAATTACAATCAGTTGACATCTCACATCACTCCAAGGTGTTTTGTGAAGGTCTATGAAATACAATCAGTTGACATCTCACATCACTCCAAGGTGTTTTGTGAAGGTCTATGAATTACAATCAGTTGACATCTCACATCATTCCAAGGTGTTTTGTGAAGCTCTATGAATTACAATCAGTTGACATCTCACATCATTCCAAGGTGTTTTGTGAAGTTCTATGAATTACAATCAGTTGACATCTCACATCATTCCAAGGTGTTTTGTGAAGGTCTATGAATTACAATCAGTTGACATCTCACATCATTCCAAGGTGTTTTGTGAAGGTCTATGAATTACAATCAGTTGACATCTCACATCATTCCAAGGTGTTTTGTGAAGGTCTATGAATTACAATCAGTTGACATCTCACATCACTCCAAGGTGTTTTGTAAAGGTCTATGAATTACAATCAGTTGACATCTCACATCATTCCAAGGTGTTTTGTGAAGGTCTATGAATTACAATCAGTTGACATCTCACATCATTCCAAGGTGTTTTGTGAAGGTCTATGAATTACAATCAGTTGACATCTCACATCACTCCAAGGTGTTTTGTGAAAGGTCTATGAATTACAATCAGTTGACATCTCACATCACTCCAAGGTGTTTTGTGAAAGTCTATGAATTACAATCAGTTGACATCTCACATCATTCCAAGGTGTTTTGTGAAGGTCTATGAATTACAATCAGTTGACATCTCACATCATTCCAAGGTGTTTTGTGAAGGTCTATGAATTACAATCAGTTGACATCTCACATCATTCCAAGGTGTTTTGTGAAGGTCTATGAATTACAATCAGTTGACATCTCACATCATTCCAAGGTGTTTTGTGAAGGTCTATGAATTACAATCAGTTGACATCTCACATCACTCCAAGGTGTTTTGTGAAGGTCTATGAATTACAATCAGTTGACATCTCACATCACTCCAAGGTGTTTTGTGAAGGTCTATGAATTACAATCAGTTGACATCTCACATCATTCCAAGGTGTTTTGTGAAGGTCTATGAATTACAATCAGTTGACATCTCACATCACTCCAAGGTGTTTTGTGAAGGTCTATGAATTACAATCAGTTGACATCTCACATCACTCCAAGGTGTTTTGTGAAAGTCTATGAATTACAATCAGTTGACATCTCACATCATTCCAAGGTGTTTTGTGAAGTCTATGAATTACAATCAGTTGACATCTCACATCATTCCAAGGTGTTTTGTGAAGGTCTATGAATTACAATCAGTTGACATCTCACATCATTCCAAGGTGTTTTGTGAAGGTCTATGAATTACAATCAGTTGACATCTCACATCATTCCAAGGTGTTTTGTGAAGTCTATGAATTACAATCAGTTGACATCTCACATCATTCCAAGGTGTTTTGTGAAGATCTATGAATTACAATCAGTTGACATCTCACATCACTCCAAGGTGTTTTGTGAAAGGTCTATGAATTACAATCAGTTGACATCTCACATCATTCCAAGGTGTTTTGTGAAGGTCTATGAATTACAATCAGTTGACATCTCACATCATTCCAAGGTGTTTTGTGAAGGTCTATGAATTACAATCAGTTGACATCTCACATCATTCCAAGGTGTTTTGTGAAGGTCTATGAATTACAATCAGTTGACATCTCACATCATTCCAAGGTGTTTTGTGAAAGTCTATGAATTACAATCAGTTGACATCTCACATCATTCCAAGGTGTTTTGTGAAGATCTATGAATTACAATCAGTTGACATCTCACATCACTCCAAGGTGTTTTGTAAAGGTCTATGAATTACAATCAGTTGACATCTCACATCACTCCAAGGTGTTTTGTGAAGGTCTATGAATTACAATCAGTTGACATCTCACATCATTCCAAGGTGTTTTGTGAAGGTCTATGAATTACAATCAGTTGACATCTCACATCACTCCAAGGTGTTTTGTGAAAGGTCTATGAATTACAATCAGTTGACATCTCACATCATTCCAAGGTGTTTTGTGAAGTCTATGAATTACAATCAGTTGACATCTCACATCATTCCAAGGTGTTTTGTGAAGCTCTATGAATTACAATCAGTTGACATCTCACATCATTCCAAGGTGTTTTGTGAAGGTCTATGAATTACAATCAGTTGACATCTCACATCATTCCAAGGTGTTTTGTGAAGGTCTATGAATTACAATCAGTTGACATCTCACATCACTCCAAGGTGTTTTGTGAAGGTCTATGAATTACAATCAGTTGACATCTCACATCAATCCAAGGTGTTTTGTGAAGGTCTATGAATTACAATCAGTTGACATCTCACATCACTCCAAGGTGTTTTGTGAAGGTCTATGAATTACAATCAGTTGACATCTCACATCACTCCAAGGTGTTTTGTGAAGGTCTATGAATTACAATCAGTTGACATCTCACATCATTCCAAGGTGTTTTGTGAAGGTCTATGAATTACAATCAGTTGACATCTCACATCATTCCAAGGTGTTTTGTGAAGGTCTATGAATTACAATCAGTTGACATCTCACATCATTCCAAGGTGTTTTGTGAAGGTCTATGAATTACAATCAGTTGACATCTCACATCATTCCAAGGTGTTTTGTGAAGGTCTATGAATTACAATCAGTTGACATCTCACATCATTCCAAGGTGTTTTGTGAAAGGTCTATGAATTACAATCAGTTGACATCTCACATCCTTCCAAGGTGTTTTGTGAAAGGTCTATGAATTACAATCAGTTGACATCTCACATCATTCCAAGGTGTTTTGTGAAGGTCTATGAATTACAATCAGTTGACATCTCACATCATTCCAAGGTGTTTTGTGAAGGTCTATGAATTACAATCAGTTGACATCTCACATCACTCCAAGGTGTTTTGTGAAGGTCTATGAATTACAATCAGTTGACATCTCACATCACTCCAAGGTGTTTTGTGAAAGTCTATGAATTACAATCAGTTGACATCTCACATCATTCCAAGGTGTTTTGTGAAGGTCTATGAATTACAATCAGTTGACATCTCACATCATTCCAAGGTGTTTTGTGAAAGTCTATGAATTACAATCAGTTGACATCTCACATCATTCCAAGGTGTTTTGTGAAGATCTATGAATTACAATCAGTTGACATCTCACATCACTCCAAGGTGTTTTGTAAAGGTCTATGAATTACAATCAGTTGACATCTCACATCACTCCAAGGTGTTTTGTGAAGGTCTATGAATTACAATCAGTTGACATCTCACATCATTCCAAGGTGTTTTGTGAAGGTCTATGAATTACAATCAGTTGACATCTCACATCACTCCAAGGTGTTTTGTAAAGGTCTATGAATTACAATCAGTTGACATCTCACATCATTCCAAGGTGTTTTGTGAAGGTCTATGAATTACAATCAGTTGACATCTCACATCACTTCCAAGGTGTTTTGTGAAGCTCTATGAATTACAATCAGTTGACATCTCACATCATTCCAAGGTGTTTTGTGAAGGTCTATGAATTACAATCAGTTGACATCTCACATCATTCCAAGGTGTTTTGTGAAGGTCTATGAATTACAATCAGTTGACATCTCACATCACTCCAAGGTGTTTTGTGAAGGTCTATGAATTACAATCAGTTGACATCTCACATCACTCCAAGGTGTTTTGTGAAGGTCTATGAATTACAATCAGTTGACATCTCACATCACTCCAAGGTGTTTGTGAAGGTCTATGAATTACAATCAGTTGACATCTCACATCACTCCAAGGTGTTTTGTGAAGGTCTATGAATTACAATCAGTTGACATCTCACATCATTCCAAGGTGTTTTGTGAAGCTCTATGAATTACAATCAGTTGACATCTCACATCATTCCAAGGTGTTTTGTGAAGTTCTATGAATTACAATCAGTTGACATCTCACATCATTCCAAGGTGTTTTGTGAAGGTCTATGAATTACAATCAGTTGACATCTCACATCATTCCAAGGTGTTTTGTGAAGGTCTATGAATTACAATCAGTTGACATCTCACATAATTCCAAGGTGTTTTGTGAAAGTCTATGAATTACAATCAGTTGACATCTCACATCCTTCCAAGGTGTTTTGTAAAGGTCTATGAATTACAATCAGTTGACATCTCACATCATTCCAAGGTGTTTTGTGAAGGGTCTATGAATTACAATCAGTTGACATCTCACATCATTCCAAGGTGTTTTGTGAAGGTCTATGAATTACAATCAGTTGACATCTCACATCACTCCAAGGTGTTTTGTGAAAGTCTATGAATTACAATCAGTTGACATCTCACATCACTCCAAGGTGTTTTGTGAAAGTCTATGAATTACAATCAGTTGACATCTCACATCATTCCAAGGTGTTTTGTGAAGGTCTATGAATTACAATCAGTTGACATCTCACATCATTCCAAGGTGTTTTGTGAAAGTCTATGAATTACAATCAGTTGACATCTCACATCATTCCAAGGTGTTTTGTGAAGATCTATGAATTACAATCAGTTGACATCTCACATCACTCCAAGGTGTTTTGTGAAGGTCTATGAATTACAATCAGTTGACATCTCACATCACTCCAAGGTGTTTTGTAAAGGTCTATGAATTACAATCAGTTGACATCTCACATCACTCCAAGGTGTTTTGTGAAGAGTCTATGAATTACAATCAGTTGACATCTCACATCATTCCAAGGTGTTTTGTGAAGGTCTATGAATTACAATCAGTTGACATCTCACATCATTCCAAGGTGTTTTGTAAGGTCTATGAATTACAATCAGTTGACATCTCACATCATTCCAAGGTGTTTTGTGAAGGTCTATGAATTACAATCAGTTGACATCTCACATCACTCCAAGGTGTTTTGTGAAGATCTATGAATTACAATCAGTTGACATCTCACATCACTCCAAGGTGTTTTGTAAAGGTCTATGAATTACAATCAGTTGACATCTCACATCACTCCAAGGTGTTTTGTGAAGGTCTATGAATTACAATCAGTTGACATCTCACATCATTCCAAGGTGTTTTGTGAAGGTCTATGAATTACAATCAGTTGACATCTCACATCACTCCAAGGTGTTTTGTGAAGGTCTATGAATTACAATCAGTTGACATCTCACATCATTCCAAGGTGTTTTGTGAAGGTCTATGAATTACAATCAGTTGACATCTCACATCATTCCAAGGTGTTTTGTGAAGCTCTATGAATTACAATCAGTTGACATCTCACATCATTCCAAGGTGTTTTGTGAAGGTCTATGAATTACAATCAGTTGACATCTCACATCATTCCAAGGTGTTTTGTGAAGCTCTATGAATTACAATCAGTTGACATCTCACATCATTCCAAGGTGTTTTGTGAAGGTCTATGAATTACAATCAGTTGACATCTCACATCATTCCAAGGTGTTTTGTGAAGGTCTATGAATTACAATCAGTTGACATCTCACATCATTCCAAGGTGTTTTGTGAAGGTCTATGAATTACAATCAGTTGACATCTCACATAATTCCAAGGTGTTTTGTGAAAGTCTATGAATTACAATCAGTTGACATCTCACATCCTTCCAAGGTGTTTTGTAAAGGTCTATGAATTACAATCAGTTGACATCTCACATCATTCCAAGGTGTTTTGTGAAGGTCTATGAATTACAATCAGTTGACATCTCACATCATTCCAAGGTGTTTTGTGAAGGTCTATGAATTACAATCAGTTGACATCTCACATCACTCCAAGGTGTTTTGTGAAAGTCTATGAATTACAATCAGTTGACATCTCACATCACTCCAAGGTGTTTTGTGAAAGTCTATGAATTACAATCAGTTGACATCTCACATCATTCCAAGGTGTTTTGTGAAGGTCTATGAATTACAATCAGTTGACATCTCACATCATTCCAAGGTGTTTTGTGAAAGTCTATGAATTACAATCAGTTGACATCTCACATCATTCCAAGGTGTTTTGTGAAGATCTATGAATTACAATCAGTTGACATCTCACATCACTCCAAGGTGTTTTGTAAAGGTCTATGAATTACAATCAGTTGACATCTCACATCACTCCAAGGTGTTTTGTGAAGGTCTATGAATTACAATCAGTTGACATCTCACATCATTCCAAGGTGTTTTGTGAAGGTCTATGAATTACAATCAGTTGACATCTCACATCACTCCAAGGTGTTTTGTAAAGGTCTATGAATTACAATCAGTTGACATCTCACATCATTCCAAGGTGTTTTGTGAAGGTCTATGAATTACAATCAGTTGACATCTCACATCATTCCAAGGTGTTTTGTGAAGCTCTATGAATTACAATCAGTTGACATCTCACATCACTCCAAGGTGTTTTGTGAAGGTCTATGAATTACAATCAGTTGACATCTCACATCATTCCAAGGTGTTTTGTGAAGAGTCTATGAATTACAATCAGTTGACATCTCACATCACTCCAAGGTGTTTTGTGAAGGTCTATGAATTACAATCAGTTGACATCTCACATCACTCCAAGGTGTTTTGTGAAGGTCTATGAATTACAATCAGTTGACATCTCACATCACTCCAAGGTGTTTTGTGAAGGTCTATGAATTACAATCAGTTGACATCTCACATCACTCCAAGGTGTTTTGTGAAGGTCTATGAATTACAATCAGTTGACATCTCACATCATTCCAAGGTGTTTTGTGAAGCTCTATGAATTACAATCAGTTGACATCTCACATCATTCCAAGGTGTTTTGTGAAGGTCTATGAATTACAATCAGTTGACATCTCACATCATTCCAAGGTGTTTTGTGAAGGTCTATGAATTACAATCAGTTGACATCTCACATCATTCCAAGGTGTTTTGTGAAGGTCTATGAATTACAATCAGTTGACATCTCACATCATTCCAAGGTGTTTTGTGAAGGTCTATGAATTACAATCAGTTGACATCTCACATCATTCCAAGGTGTTTTGTGAAGGTCTATGAATTACAATCAGTTGACATCTCACATCATTCCAAGGTGTTTTGTGAAGGTCTATGAATTACAATCAGTTGACATCTCACATCATTCCAAGGTGTTTTGTGAAGGTCTATGAATTACAATCAGTTGACATCTCACATCACTCCAAGGTGTTTTGTGAAAGTCTATGAATTACAATCAGTTGACATCTCACATCACTCAAGGTGTTTTGTGAAAGGTCTATGAATTACAATCAGTTGACATCTCACATAATTCCAAGGTGTTTTGTGAAGGTCTATGAATTACAATCAGTTGACATCTCACATCATTCCAAGGTGTTTTGTGAAGTCTATGAATTACAATCAGTTGACATCTCACATCATTCCAAGGTGTTTTGTGAAGGATCTATGAATTACAATCAGTTGACATCTCACATCACTCCAAGGTGTTTTGTGAAAGGTCTATGAATTACAATCAGTTGACATCTCACATCACTCCAAGGTGTTTTGTGAAGGTCTATGAATTACAATCAGTTGACATCTCACATCATTCCAAGGTGTTTTGTGAAGGTCTATGAATTACAATCAGTTGACATCTCACATCATTCCAAGGTGTTTTGTGAAGGTCTATGAATTACAATCAGTTGACATCTCACATCATTCCAAGGTGTTTTGTGAAGGTCTATGAATTACAATCAGTTGACATCTCACATCACTCCAAGGTGTTTTGTGAAGTCTATGAATTACAATCAGTTGACATCTCACATCATTCCAAGGTGTTTTGTGAAGGTCTATGAATTACAATCAGTTGACATCTCACATCACTCCAAGGTGTTTTGTGAAGGTCTATGAATTACAATCAGTTGACATCTCACATCACTCCAAGGTGTTTTGTGAAGGTCTATGAATTACAATCAGTTGACATCTCACATCATTCCAAGGTGTTTTGTGAAGGTCTATGAATTACAATCAGTTGACATCTCACATCACTCCAAGGTGTTTTGTGAAGGTCTATGAATTACAATCAGTTGACATCTCACATCATTCCAAGGTGTTTTGTGAAAGTCTATGAATTACAATCAGTTGACATCTCACATCATTCCAAGGTGTTTTGTGAAGCTCTATGAATTACAATCAGTTGACATCTCACATCACTCCAAGGTGTTTTGTAAAGGTCTATGAATTACAATCAGTTGACATCTCACATCACTCCAAGGTGTTTTGTGAAGGTCTATGAATTACAATCAGTTGACATCTCACATCATTCCAAGGTGTTTTGTGAAGGTCTATGAATTACAATCAGTTGACATCTCACATCACTCCAAGGTGTTTTGTAAAGGTCTATGAATTACAATCAGTTGACATCTCACATCATTCCAAGGTGTTTTGTGAAGATCTATGAATTACAATCAGTTGACATCTCACATCATTCCAAGGTGTTTTGTGAAGCTCTATGAATTACAATCAGTTGACATCTCACATCATTCCAAGGTGTTTTGTGAAGGTCTATGAATTACAATCAGTTGACATCTCACATCATTCCAAGGTGTTTTGTGAAGGTCTATGAATTACAATCAGTTGACATCTCACATCACTCCAAGGTGTTTTGTGAAGGTCTATGAATTACAATCAGTTGACATCTCACATCACTCCAAGGTGTTTTGTGAAGGTCTATGAATTACAATCAGTTGACATCTCACATCACTCCAAGGTGTTTTGTGAAGGTCTATGAATTACAATCAGTTGACATCTCACATCACTCCAAGGTGTTTTGTGAAGGTCTATGAATTACAATCATTTGACATCTCACATCATTCCAAGGTGTTTTGTGAAGCTCTATGAATTACAATCAGGTTGACATCTCACATCATTCCAAGGTGTTTTGTGAAGTTCTATGAATTACAATCAGTTGACATCTCACATCATTCCAAGGTGTTTTGTGAAGGTCTATGAATTACAATCAGTTGACATCTCACATCATTCCAAGGTGTTTTGTGAAGGTCTATGAATTACAATCAGTTGACATCTCACATCATTCCAAGGTGTTTTGTGAAGCTCTATGAATTACAATCAGTTGACATCTCACATCATTCCAAGGTGTTTTGTGAAGGTCTATGAATTACAATCAGTTGACATCTCACATCATTCCAAGGTGTTTTGTGAAGGTCTATGAATTACAATCAGTTGACATCTCACATCACTCCAAGGTGTTTTGTGAAGGTCTATGAATTACAATCAGTTGACATCTCACATCACTCCAAGGTGTTTTGTGAAGGTCTATGAATTACAATCAGTTGACATCTCACATCACTCCAAGGTGTTTTGTGAAGGTCTATGAAATACAATCAGTTGACATCTCACATCACTCCAAGGTGTTTTGTGAAGGTCTATGAATTACAATCAGTTGACATCTCACATCATTCCAAGGTGTTTTGTGAAGCTCTATGAATTACAATCAGTTGACATCTCACATCATTCCAAGGTGTTTTGTGAAGTTCTATGAATTACAATCAGTTGACATCTCACATCATTCCAAGGTGTTTTGTGAAGGTCTATGAATTACAATCAGTTGACATCTCACATCATTCCAAGGTGTTTTGTGAAGGTCTATGAATTACAATCAGTTGACATCTCACATAATTCCAAGGTGTTTTGTGAAAGTCTATGAATTACAATCAGTTGACATCTCACATCCTTCCAAGGTGTTTTGTAAAGGTCTATGAATTACAATCAGTTGACATCTCACATCATTCCAAGGTGTTTTGTGAAGGTCTATGAATTACAATCAGTTGACATCTCACATCATTCCAAGGTGTTTTGTGAAGGTCTATGAATTACAATCAGTTGACATCTCACATCACTCCAAGGTGTTTTGTGAAAGTCTATGAATTACAATCAGTTGACATCTCACATCACTCCAAGGTGTTTTGTGAAAGGTCTATGAATTACAATCAGTTGACATCTCACATCATTCCAAGGTGTTTTGTGAAGGTCTATGAATTACAATCAGTTGACATCTCACATCATTCCAAGGTGTTTTGTGAAGGTCTATGAATTACAATCAGTTGACATCTCACATCATTCCAAGGTGTTTTGTGAAGATCTATGAATTACAATCAGTTGACATCTCACACCACTCCAAGGTGTTTTGTAAAGGTCTATGAATTACAATCAGTTGACATCTCACATCACTCCAAGGTGTTTTGTGAAGGTCTATGAATTACAATCAGTTGACATCTCACATCATTCCAAGGTGTTTTGTGAAGGTCTATGAATTACAATCAGTTGACATCTCACATCACTTCCAAGGTGTTTTGTAAAGGTCTATGAATTACAATCAGTTGACATCTCACATCATTCCAAGGTGTTTTGTGAAGGTCTATGAATTACAATCAGTTGATATCTCACATCATTCCAAGGTGTTTTGTGAAGCTCTATGAATTACAATCAGTTGACATCTCACATCATTCCAAGGTGTTTTGTGAAGGTCTATGAATTACAATCAGTTGACATCTCACATCATTCCAAGGTGTTTTGTGAAGGTCTATGAATTACAATCAGTTGACATCTCACATCACTCCAAGGTGTTTTGTGAAGGTCTATGAATTACAATCAGTTGACATCTCACATCACTCCAAGGTGTTTTGTGAAGGTCTATGAATTACAATCAGTTGACATCTCACATCACTCCAAGGTGTTTTGTGAAGGTCTATGAAATACAATCAGTTGACATCTCACATCACTCCAAGGTGTTTTGTGAAGGTCTATGAATTACAATCAGTTGACATCTCACATCATTCCAAGGTGTTTTGTGAAGGTCTATGAATTACAATCAGTTGACATCTCACATAATTCCAAGGTGTTTTGTGAAGGTCTATGAATTACAATCAGTTGACATCTCACATCACTCCAAGGTGTTTTGTGAAGGTCTATGAAATACAATCAGTTGACATCTCACATCACTCCAAGGTGTTTTGTGAAGGTCTATGAATTACAATCAGTTGACATCTCACATCATTCCAAGGTGTTTTGTGAAGCTCTATGAATTACAATCGGTTGACATCTCACATCATTCCAAGGTGTTTTGTGAAGGTCTATGAATTACAATCAGTTGACATCTCACATCATTCCAAGGTGTTTTGTGAAGGTCTATGAATTACAATCAGTTGACATCTCACATCATTCCAAGGTGTTTTGTGAAGGTCTATGAATTACAATCAGTTGACATCTCACATCATTCCAAGGTGTTTTGTGAAGCTCTATGAATTACAATCAGTTGACATCTCACATCATTCCAAGGTGTTTTGTGAAGGTCTATGAATTACAATCAGTTGACATCTCACATCATTCCAAGGTGTTTTGTGAAGGTCTATGAATTACAATCAGTTGACATCTCACATCACTCCAAGGTGTTTTGTGAAGGTCTATGAATTACAATCAGTTGACATCTCACATCACTCCAAGGTGTTTTGTGAAGGTCTATGAATTACAATCAGTTGACATCTCACATCACTCCAAGGTGTTTTGTGAAGGTCTATGAAATACAATCAGTTGACATCTCACATCACTCCAAGGTGTTTTGTGAAGGTCTATGAATTACAATCAGTTGACATCTCACATCATTCCAAGGTGTTTTGTGAAGCTCTATGAATTACAATCAGTTGACATCTCACATCATTCCAAGGTGTTTTGTGAAGTTCTATGAATTACAATCAGTTGACATCTCACATCATTCCAAGGTGTTTTGTGAAGGTCTATGAATTACAATCAGTTGACATCTCACATCATTCCAAGGTGTTTTGTGAAGGTCTATGAATTACAATCAGTTGACATCTCACATAATTCCAAGGTGTTTTGTGAAAGTCTATGAATTACAATCAGTTGACATCTCACATCCTTCCAAGGTGTTTGTAAAGGTCTATGAATTACAATCAGTTGACATCTCACATCATTCCAAGGTGTTTTGTGAAGGTCTATGAATTACAATCAGTTGACATCTCACATCATTCCAAGGTGTTTTGTGAAGGTCTATGAATTACAATCAGTTGACATCTCACATCACTCCAAGGTGTTTTGTGAAAGTCTATGAATTACAATCAGTTGACATCTCACATCACTCCAAGGTGTTTTGTGAAAGTCTATGAATTACAATCAGTTGACATCTCACATCATTCCAAGGTGTTTTGTGAAGGTCTATGAATTACAATCAGTTGACATCTCACATCATTCCAAGGTGTTTTGTGAAAGTCTATGAATTACAATCAGTTGACATCTCACATCATTCCAAGGTGTTTTGTGAAGATCTATGAATTACAATCAGTTGACATCTCACATCACTCCAAGGTGTTTTGTAAAGGTCTATGAATTACAATCAGTTGACATCTCACATCACTCCAAGGTGTTTTGTGAAGGTCTATGAATTACAATCAGTTGACATCTCACATCATTCCAAGGTGTTTTGTGAAGGTCTATGAATTACAATCAGTTGACATCTCACATCACTCCAAGGTGTTTTGTAAAGGTCTATGAATTACAATCAGTTGACATCTCACATCATTCCAAGGTGTTTTGTGAAGGTCTATGAATTACAATCAGTTGATATCTCACATCATTCCAAGGTGTTTTGTGAAGGCTCTATGAATTACAATCAGTTGACATCTCACATCATTCCAAGGTGTTTTGTGAAGGTCTATGAATTACAATCAGTTGACATCTCACATCATTCCAAGGTGTTTTGTGAAGGTCTATGAATTACAATCAGTTGACATCTCACATCACTCCAAGGTGTTTTGTGAAGGTCTATGAATTACAATCAGTTGACATCTCACATCACTCCAAGGTGTTTTGTGAAGGTCTATGAATTACAATCAGTTGACATCTCACATCACTCCAAGGTGTTTTGTGAAGGTCTATGAAATACAATCAGTTGACATCTCACATCACTCCAAGGTGTTTTGTGAAGGTCTATGAATTACAATCAGTTGACATCTCACATCATTCCAAGGTGTTTTGTGAAGGTCTATGAATTACAATCAGTTGACATCTCACATAATTCCAAGGTGTTTTGTGAAAGTCTATGAATTACAATCAGTTGACATCTCACATCCTTCCAAGGTGTTTTGTAAAGGTCTATGAATTACAATCAGTTGACATCTCACATCATTCCAAGGTGTTTTGTGAGGGTCTATGAATTACAATCAGTTGACATCTCACATCATTCCAAGGTGTTTTGTGAAGGTCTATGAATTACAATCAGTTGACATCTCACATCATTCCAAGGTGTTTTGTGAAGGTCTATGAATTACAATCAGTTGACATCTCACATCATTCCAAGGTGTTTTGTGAAGCTCTATGAATTACAATCAGTTGACATCTCACATCATTCCAAGGTGTTTTGTGAAGGTCTATGAATTACAATCAGTTGACATCTCACATCATTCCAAGGTGTTTTGTGAAGGTCTATGAATTACAATCAGTTGACATCTCACATCACTTCCAAGGTGTTTTGTGAAGGTCTATGAATTACAATCAGTTGACATCTCACATCACTCCAAGGTGTTTTGTGAAGGTCTATGAATTACAATCAGTTGACATCTCACATCACTCCAAGGTGTTTTGTGAAGGTCTATGAAATACAATCAGTTGACATCTCACATCACTCCAAGGTGTTTTGTGAAGGTCTATGAATTACAATCAGTTGACATCTCACATCATTCAAGGTGTTTTGTGAAGCTCTATGAATTACAATCAGTTGACATCTCACATCATTCCAAGGTGTTTTGTGAAGTTCTATGAATTACAATCAGTTGACATCTCACATCATTCCAAGGTGTTTTGTGAAGGTCTATGAATTACAATCAGTTGACATCTACATCATTCCAAGGTGTTTTGTGAAGGTCTATGAATTACAATCAGTTGACATCTCACATAATTCCAAGGTGTTTTGTGAAAGTCTATGAATTACAATCAGTTGACATCTCACATCCTTCCAAGGTGTTTTGTAAAGGTCTATGAATTACAATCAGTTGACATCTCACATCATTCCAAGGTGTTTTGTGAAGGTCTATGAATTACAATCAGTTGACATCTCACATTATTCCAAGGTGTTTTGTGAAGGTCTATGAATTACAATCAGTTGACATCTCACATCACTCCAAGGTGTTTTGTGAAAGTCTATGAATTACAATCAGTTGACATCTCACATCACTCCAAGGTGTTTTGTGAAAGTCTATGAATTACAATCAGTTGACATCTCACATCATTCCAAGGTGTTTTGTGAAGGTCTATGAATTACAATCAGTTGACATCTCACATCATTCCAAGGTGTTTTGTGAAAGTCTATGAATTACAATCAGTTGACATCTCACATCATTCCAAGGTGTTTTGTGAAGATCTATGAATTACAATCAGTTGACATCTCACATCACTCCAAGGTGTTTTGTAAAGGTCTATGAATTACAATCAGTTGACATCTCACATCACTCCAAGGTGTTTTGTGAAGGTCTATGAATTACAATCAGTTGACATCTCACATCATTCCAAGGTGTTTTGTGAAGGTCTATGAATTACAATCAGTTGACATCTCACATCACTCCAAGGTGTTTTGTAAAGGTCTATGAATTACAATCAGTTGACATCTCACATCATTCCAAGGTGTTTTGTGAAGGTCTATGAATTACAATCAGTTGATATCTCACATCATTCCAAGGTGTTTTGTGAAGCTCTATGAATTACAATCAGTTGACATCTCACATCATTCCAAGGTGTTTTGTGAAGGTCTATGAATTACAATCAGTTGACATCTCACATCATTCCAAGGTGTTTTGTGAAGGTCTATGAATTACAATCAGTTGACATCTCACATCACTCCAAGGTGTTTTGTGAAGGTCTATGAATTACAATCAGTTGACATCTCACATCACTCCAAGGTGTTTTGTGAAGGTCTATGAATTACAATCAGTTGACATCTCACATCACTCCAAGGTGTTTTGTGAAGGTCTATGAAATACAATCAGTTGACATCTCACATCACTCCAAGGTGTTTTGTGAAGGTCTATGAATTACAATCAGTTGACATCTCACATCATTCCAAGGTGTTTTGTGAAGGTCTATGAATTACAATCAGTTGACATCTCACATAATTCCAAGGTGTTTTGTGAAAGTCTATGAATTACAATCAGTTGACATCTCACATCCTTCCAAGGTGTTTTGTAAAGGTCTATGAATTACAATCAGTTGACATCTCACATCATTCCAAGGTGTTTTGTGAGGGTCTATGAATTACAATCAGTTGACATCTCACATCATTCCAAGGTGTTTTGTGAAGGTCTATGAATTACAATCAGTTGACATCTCACATCACTCCAAGGTGTTTTGTGAAAGTCTATGAATTACAATCAGTTGACATCTCACATCACTCCAAGGTGTTTTGTGAAAGTCTATGAATTACAATCAGTTGACATCTCACATCATTCCAAGGTGTTTTGTGAAGGTCTATGAATTACAATCAGTTGACATCTCACATCATTCCAAGGTGTTTTGTGAAAGTCTATGAATTACAATCAGTTGACATCTCACATCATTCCAAGGTGTTTTGTGAAGATCTATGAATTACAATCAGTTGACATCTCACATCACTCCAAGGTGTTTTGTAAAGGTCTATGAATTACAATCAGTTGACATCTCACATCACTCCAAGGTGTTTTGTGAAGGTCTATGAATTACAATCAGTTGACATCTCACATCATTCCAAGGTGTTTTGTGAAAGTCTATGAATTACAATCAGTTGACATCTCACATCATTCCAAGGTGTTTTGTGAAGCTCTATGAATTACAATCAGTTGACATCTCACATCATTCCAAGGTGTTTTGTGAAGGTCTATGAATTACAATCAGTTGACATCTCACATCACTCCAAGGTGTTTTGTGAAAGTCTATGAATTACAATCAGTTGACATCTCACATCACTCCAAGGTGTTTTGTGAAAGTCTATGAATTACAATCAGTTGACATCTCACATCATTCCAAGGTGTTTTGTGAAGGTCTATGAATTACAATCAGTTGACATCTCACATCATTCCAAGGTGTTTTGTGAAGGTCTATGAATTACAATCAGTTGACATCTCACATCATTCCAAGGTGTTTTGTGAAGGTCTATGAATTACAATCAGTTGACATCTCACATCATTCCAAGGTGTTTTGTGAAAGTCTATGAATTACAATCAGTTGACATCTCACATCATTCCAAGGTGTTTTGTGAAGATCTATGAATTACAATCAGTTGACATCTCACATCACTCCAAGGTGTTTTGTAAAGGTCTATGAATTACAATCAGTTGACATCTCACATCACTCCAAGGTGTTTTGTGAAGGTCTATGAATTACAATCAGTTGACATCTCACATCATTCCAAGGTGTTTTGTGAAGGTCTATGAATTACAATCAGTTGACATCTCACATCACTCCAAGGTGTTTTGTAAAGGTCTATGAATTACAATCAGTTGACATCTCACATCATTCCAAGGTGTTTTGTGAAAGTCTATGAATTACAATCAGTTGACATCTCACATCATTCCAAGGTGTTTTGTGAAGATCTATGAATTACAATCAGTTGACATCTCACATCACTCCAAGGTGTTTTGTAAAGGTCTATGAATTACAATCAGTTGACATCTCACATCACTCCAAGGTGTTTTGTGAAGGTCTATGAATTACAATCAGTTGACATCTCACATCATTCCAAGGTGTTTTGTGAAGGTCTATGAATTACAATCAGTTGACATCTCACATCACTCCAAGGTGTTTTGTAAAGGTCTATGAATTACAATCAGTTGACATCTCACATCATTCCAAGGTGTTTTGTGAAGATCTATGAATTACAATCAGTTGACATCTCACATCATTCCAAGGTGTTTTGTGAAGCTCTATGAATTACAATCAGTTGACATCTCACATCATTCCAAGGTGTTTTGTGAAGGTCTATGAATTACAATCAGTTGACATCTCACATCATTCCAAGGTGTTTTGTGAAGGTCTATGAATTACAATCAGTTGACATCTCACATCACTCCAAGGTGTTTTGTGAAGGTCTATGAATTACAATCAGTTGACATCTCACATCACTCCAAGGTGTTTTGTGAAGGTCTATGAATTACAATCAGTTGACATCTCACATCACTCCAAGGTGTTTTGTGAAGGTCTATGAAATACAATCAGTTGACATCTCACATCACTCCAAGGTGTTTTGTGAAGGTCTATGAATTACAATCAGTTGACATCTCACATCATTCCAAGGTGTTTTGTGAAGCTCTATGAATTACAATCGGTTGACATCTCACATCATTCCAAGGTGTTTTGTGAAGTTCTATGAATTACAATCAGTTGACATCTCACATCATTCCAAGGTGTTTTGTGAAGGTCTATGAATTACAATCAGTTGACATCTCACATCATTCCAAGGTGTTTTGTGAAGGTCTATGAATTACAATCAGTTGACATCTCACATCATTCCAAGGTGTTTTGTGAAGGTCTATGAATTACAATCAGTTGACATCTCACATCACTCCAAGGTGTTTTGTGAAAGTCTATGAATTACAATCAGTTGACATCTCACATCACTCCAAGGTGTTTTGTGAAAGTCTATGAATTACAATCAGTTGACATCTCACATCATTCCAAGGTGTTTTGTGAAGGTCTATGAATTACAATCAGTTGACATCTCACATCACTCCAAGGTGTTTTGTGAAAGTCTATGAATTACAATCAGTTGACATCTCACATCACTCCAAGGTGTTTTGTGAAAGTCTATGAATTACAATCAGTTGACATCTCACATCATTCCAAGGTGTTTTGTGAAGGTCTATGAATTACAATCAGCTGACATCTCACATCATTCCAAGGTGTTTTGTGAAGGTCTATGAATTACAATCAGTTGACATCTCACATCATTCCAAGGTGTTTTGTGAAGGTCTATGAATTACAATCAGTTGACATCTCACATCATTCCAAGGTGTTTTGTGAAAGTCTATGAATTACAATCAGTTGACATCTCACATCATTCCAAGGTGTTTTGTGAAGATCTATGAATTACAATCAGTTGACATCTCACATCACTCCAAGGTGTTTTGTAAAGGTCTATGAATTACAATCAGTTGACATCTCACATCACTCCAAGGTGTTTTGTGAAGGTCTATGAATTACAATCAGTTGACATCTCACATCATTCCAAGGTGTTTTGTGAAGGTCTATGAATTACAATCAGTTGACATCTCACATCACTCCAAGGTGTTTTGTAAAGGTCTATGAATTACAATCAGTTGACATCTCACATCATTCCAAGGTGTTTTGTGAAGGTCTATGAATTACAATCAGTTGACATCTCACATCATTCCAAGGTGTTTTGTGAAGGTCTATGAATTACAATCAGTTGACATCTCACATCACTCCAAGGTGTTTTGTGAAAGTCTATGAATTACAATCAGTTGACATCTCACATCACTCCAAGGTGTTTTGTGAAAGTCTATGAATTACAATCAGTTGACATCTCACATCATTCCAAGGTGTTTTGTGAAGGTCTATGAATTACAATCAGTTGACATCTCACATCATTCCAAGGTGTTTTGTGAAAGTCTATGAATTACAATCAGTTGACATCTCACATCATTCCAAGGTGTTTTGTGAAGATCTATGAATTACAATCAGTTGACATCTCACATCACTCCAAGGTGTTTTGTAAAGGTCTATGAATTACAATCAGTTGACATCTCACATCACTCCAAGGTGTTTTGTGAAGGTCTATGAATTACAATCAGTTGACATCTCACATCATTCCAAGGTGTTTTGTGAAGGTCTATGAATTACAATCAGTTGACATCTCACATCACTCCAAGGTGTTTTGTAAAGGTCTATGAATTACAATCAGTTGACATCTCACATCATTCCAAGGTGTTTTGTGAAGGTCCATGAATTACAATCAGTTGATATCTCACATCATTCCAAGGTGTTTTGTGAAGCTCTATGAATTACAATCAGTTGACATCTCACATCATTCCAAGGTGTTTTGTGAAGGTCTATGAATTACAATCAGTTGACATCTCACATCATTCCAAGGTGTTTTGTGAAGGTCTATGAATTACAATCAGTTGACATCTCACATCACTCCAAGGTGTTTTGTGAAGGTCTATGAATTACAATCAGTTGACATCTCACATCCTCCAAGGTGTTTTGTGAAGGTCTATGAATTACAATCAGTTGACATCTCACATCACTCCAAGGTGTTTTGTGAAGGTCTATGAAATACAATCAGTTGACATCTCACATCACTCCAAGGTGTTTTGTGAAGGTCTATGAATTACAATCAGTTGACATCTCACATCATTCCAAGGTGTTTTGTAAAGGTCTATGAATTACAATCAGTTGACATCTCACATCATTCCAAGGTGTTTTGTGAAGGTCTATGAATTACAATCAGTTGACATCTCACATCATTCCAAGGTGTTTTGTGAAGGTCTATGAATTACAATCAGTTGACATCTCACATCACTCCAAGGTGTTTTGTGAAAGTCTATGAATTACAATCAGTTGACATCTCACATCACTCCAAGGTGTTTTGTGAAAGTCTATGAATTACAATCAGTTGACATCTCACATCATTCCAAGGTGTTTTGTGAAGGTCTATGAATTACAATCAGTTGACATCTCACATCATTCCAAGGTGTTTTGTGAAGGTCTATGAATTACAATCAGTTGACATCTCACATCATTCCAAGGTGTTTTGTGAAGGTCTATGAATTACAATCAGTTGACATCTCACATCATTCCAAGGTGTTTTGTGAAAGTCTATGAATTACAATCAGTTGACATCTCACATCATTCCAAGGTGTTTTGTGAAGATCTATGAATTACAATCAGTTGACATCTCACATCACTCCAAGGTGTTTTGTAAAGGTCTATGAATTACAATCAGTTGACATCTCACATCACTCCAAGGTGTTTTGTGAAGGTCTATGAATTACAATCAGTTGACATCTCACATCATTCCAAGGTGTTTTGTGAAGGTCTATGAATTACAATCAGTTGACATCTCACATCACTCCAAGGTGTTTTGTAAAGGTCTATGAATTACAATCAGTTGACATCTCACATCATTCCAAGGTGTTTTGTGAAAGTCTATGAATTACAATCAGTTGACATCTCACATCATTCCATTTACATTTACATTTACATTTTAGTCATTTAGCAGACGCTCTTATCCAGAGCGACTTACATGAGCAATTAGGGTTAAGTGCCTTGCTCAAGGGCACATCGACAGATTCTTCACCTAGTCGGCTCTGGGGATTAGAACCAGCGACCTTTCGGTTACTGGCACAACGCTCTTAACCACTAAGCTACCTGCCGCCCCAAGGTGTTTTGTGAAGATCTATGAATTACAATCAGTTGACATCTCACATCACTCCAAGGTGTTTTGTAAAGGTCTATGAATTACAATCAGTTGACATCTCACATCACTCCAAGGTGTTTTGTGAAGGTCTATGAATTACAATCAGTTGACATCTCACATCATTCCAAGGTGTTTTGTGAAGGTCTATGAATTACAATCAGTTGACATCTCACATCACTCCAAGGTGTTTTGTAAAGGTCTATGAATTACAATCAGTTGACATCTCACATCATTCCAAGGTGTTTTGTGAAGATCTATGAATTACAATCAGTTGACATCTCACATCATTCCAAGGTGTTTTGTGAAGCTCTATGAATTACAATCAGTTGACATCTCACATCATTCCAAGGTGTTTTGTGAAGGTCTATGAATTACAATCAGTTGACATCTCACATCATTCCAAGGTGTTTTGTGAAGGTCTATGAATTACAATCAGTTGACATCTCACATCACTCCAAGGTGTTTTGTGAAGGTCTATGAATTACAATCAGTTGACATCTCACATCACTCCAAGGTGTTTTGTGAAGGTCTATGAATTACAATCAGTTGACATCTCACATCACTCCAAGGTGTTTTGTGAAGGTCTATGAAATACAATCAGTTGACATCTCACATCACTCCAAGGTGTTTTGTGAAGGTCTATGAATTACAATCGGTTGACATCTCACATCATTCCAAGGTGTTTTGTGAAGCTCTATGAATTACAATCGGTTGACATCTCACATCATTCCAAGGTGTTTTGTGAAGTTCTATGAATTACAATCAGTTGACATCTCACATCATTCCAAGGTGTTTTGTGAAGGTCTATGAATTACAATCAGTTGACATCTCACATCATTCCAAGGTGTTTTGTGAAGGTCTATGAATTACAATCAGTTGACATCTCACATCATTCCAAGGTGTTTTGTGAAGGTCTATGAATTACAATCAGTTGACATCTCACATCACTCCAAGGTGTTTTGTGAAAGTCTATGAATTACAATCAGTTGACATCTCACATCACTCCAAGGTGTTTTGTGAAAGTCTATGAATTACAATCAGTTGACATCTCACATCATTCCAAGGTGTTTTGTGAAGGTCTATGAATTACAATCAGTTGACATCTCACATCATTCCAAGGTGTTTTGTGAAGGTCTATGAATTACAATCAGTTGACATCTCACATCATTCCAAGGTGTTTTGTGAAGGTCTATGAATTACAATCAGTTGACATCTCACATCATTCCAAGGTGTTTTGTGAAAGTCTATGAATTACAATCAGTTGACATCTCACATCATTCCAAGGTGTTTTGTGAAGATCTATGAATTACAATCAGTTGACATCTCACATCACTCCAAGGTGTTTTGTAAAGGTCTATGAATTACAATCAGTTGACATCTCACATCACTCCAAGGTGTTTTGTGAAGGTCTATGAATTACAATCAGTTGACATCTCACATCATTCCAAGGTGTTTTGTGAAGGTCTATGAATTACAATCAGTTGACATCTCACATCACTCCAAGGTGTTTTGTAAAGGTCTATGAATTACAATCAGTTGACATCTCACATCATTCCAAGGTGTTTTGTGAAGGTCTATGAATTACAATCAGTTGACATCTCAAATCACTCCAAGGTGTTTTGTGAAGGTCTATGAATTACAATCAGTTGACATCTCACATCACTCCAAGGTGTTTTGTGAAGGTCTATGAATTACAATCAGTTGACATCTCACATCACTCCAAGGTGTTTTGTGAAGGTAGCCTATAGCTCTAATAGGGGCTAGACCGTCTCGAAGGCTTACAGAATGTGTGTTTTATACCTGATATTATATTAAGTCAAACTTGACTTCACGTAGATAGTATAGTATAGTATGTAGTTAGCATAGTTTAGATAGTATATGATCGTATTTTTTTAGGTTACCGTAACCAGACCGAGACAATATCTGTGGAAGCGTTGTTGCTGAATAACTTCAATCAAAATTCCCATTTGAGAGCAGCAAACAGTAAGCAGATATTTTCTTTTCATTGCTGTTGTTTTGTCCAGTCGTACACCATGTTTGGATGGATGTAGTTATTCCTTCCGATGTTACATTGCAGTTGGAAACACACATTACTAAAGTAGAAGCCTTTATGGATGATGTATGCAGTACTTTAAATATATGATAGTAAAGATAAATCATTGATTGAGATGATGATGTTTGTTCCATTTCAGTGGGCTCAGTCATGGATTCTCCACCCCGGTGAGGATGGGGTTCTGGTCAGCAGGGCCCTGGTCCCTAGATCTCTTCCAGAAACACCAGGATCAGCAAGTCTTTCTGCTTTCCAAACAGACGGAAGCCGGAGAGACCAGAGGAGAGAGTAGAGGTAGGTTGGGTGTGTGTGTGTGCACAAAAGAGAGTACAGTCTTCATTAACCCAAATGAATCTATATTTTGTTCAGTTGGCTAACACGGTCTTGAATCAGGCAGACGACCTGGGTTCGATACCCGTTTTGGTCACCTTAGTTTGAATAGTAGAAAAGGAGACCCACCTGGCCACCTGTACCTTTCTGGCCACCAGTATCTCTCTGGCCACCTGTACCTTTCTGGTCACCTGTATCTCTCTGGCCACCTGTGTCTCTCTGGCCACCTGTATCTCTCTGGCCACCTGTATCTCTCTGGCCACCTGTATCTCTCTGGCCACCTGTATCTCTCTGGTCACCTGTATCTCTCTGGCAACCTGTATCTCTCTGGCCACCTGTATCTCTCTGGCCACCTGTGTCTCTCTGGCCACCTGAATCTCTCTGGCCACCTGTGTCTCTCTGGTCACCTGTATCTCTCTGGCCACCTGTGTCTCTCTGGTCACCTGTGTCTCTCTGTTCACCTGTATCTCTCTGGCCACCTGTATCTCTCTGGCCACCTGTGTCTCTCTGGTCACCTGTATCTCTCTGGCCACCTGTGTCTCTCTGGTCACCTGTATCTCTCTGGCCACCTGTATCTCTCTGGCCACCTGTATCTCTCTGGCCACCTGTATCTCTCTGGCTACCTGTGTCTCTCTGGTCACCTGTATCTCTTTGGCCACCTGTGTCTCTCTGGCTACTTGTGTCTCTCTGGCCACCTGTATCTCTCTGGCCACCTGTATCTCTCTGGTCACCTGTGTCTCTCTGGCCACCTGTATCTCTCTGGCCACCTGTATCTCTCTGGCCACCTGTATCTCTCTGGCCACCTGTATAGATGTAGATGGCGTATGTATCTCTCTGGCCACCTGTATCTCTCTGGCCACCTGTATAGATGTAGATGGCGTATGTATCTCTCTGGCCACCTGTATCTCTCTGGCTACCTGTGTCTCTCTGGTCACCTGTATCTCTTTGGCCACCTGTGTCTCTCTGGCTACTTGTGTCTCTCTGGCCACCTGTATCTCTCTGGCCACCTGTATCTCTCTGGCCACCTGTATCTCTCTGGTCACCTGTGTCTCTCTGGCCACCTGTATCTCTCTGGCCACCTGTATCTCTCTGGCCACCTGTATCTCTCTGGCCACCTGTATAGATGTAGATGGCGTATGTATCTCTCTGGCCACCTGTATCTCTCTGGCCACCTGTATAGATGTAGATGGCGTATGTATCTCTCTGGCCACCTGTATCTCTCTGGCCACCTGTATCTCTCTGGCTACCTGTATCTCTCTGGCCACCTGTGTCTCTCTGGCCACCTGTGTCTCTCTGGCCACCTGTATCTCTCTGGCCACCTGTGTCTCTCTGGCCACCTGTGTCTCTCTGGCCACCAGTGTCTCTCTGGCCACCTGTATCTCTCTGGCCACCTGTATTTCTCTGGCCACCTGTATCTCTCTGGCCACTTGTATCTCACTGGTCACCTGTAAATCTCTGGCCACCTGTATCTCTCTGACCACCTATATCTCTCTGGCCACCTGTATAGATGTAGATTGTGTATGTATCTCTCTGGCCACCTGTATCTCTCTGGCCACCTCTATAGATGTAGATGGCGTATGTATCTCTCTGGCAACCTGTATCTCTCTGGCACCTGTACCTCTCTGGCCACCTGTATCTCTCTGGCCACCTGTGTCTCTCTGGCCACCTGTGTCTCTCTGGCCACCTGTGTCTCTCTGGCCACCTGTATCTCTCTGGCCACCTGTGTCTCTCTGGCCACCTGTGTCTCTCTGGCCACCTGTATAGATGTTGATGGCGTCTGTCATGTTGTCTACGATAGATTTGCCTGTGGAATACAGTTACTAACAAATATTTTGTAAATCGCAAAGCATTGATAAAGACCATGTTCAATTACCACATAAACACACCATCAATTCCAAGTGTTGCAGTAAATTTGTGGCACAAGGACATCCCAGACCATGTGTCATGGGTGATTGAAAGACCACCTAACCACATTTCTGTGTAGTGTGTAGCCTAACAATGCACTGATATGCAAACTCTGGCACGGCACCACAGGACGTAGACACTTGTGAACTGCCAAATTTGCATTGAATAGTCCCTTGTCCGATTGGGCGACTGAAAATCCACAAATGTCGGGCAACAGTTCATCCTCAACACAGACTTTCATAGTAACTTACGAAAATAATACTCAATGCCAACTTGCTGCAGTCACAGGTGAAAGGGTTGCCTTGCATGCCCAGGTAAGTTAAGGCAGGAAAAAAATCTAGCGCTGTCTCATTGATCTCTGTCAACTCATTCTGCCTCACCTGTAAGAGACTGAGTTGGTTGAGGTTGACTTGAAATCCAAAGACTGAAGCTTAAGTTTTTCTAATCTAGGAATTGGGTGAAACAACTCTGATGGGAGGGCAAATAAGTAATTTTAGCTAAAATCATTATCGCTGATGTTATAAAGTCTTCTATTCCAATATAGTTTATTTTATTTATTCTCAAATCCAAGCTCTCTAGTTTCCTTGAAAGGATCACCCAAATTCAAGTTTCAGGGTCTTCAAGGTCCGCAAATCCTGGAAAACCCAGCTTTCGAAGGTTTGGAATTTTATTGTTGTAAAAATAGAGTTCTGTTAGAGTTGTGAGATTGGTGAAATCAAAACAGCCTCGTTTTTTTTAGGCTATTGTCGCTGAGATCCAGAATATTCAGGTGGGGAGATTCCTTGTGGCGTTTGACACAGAAGACAATGTGTTGCAGCTCAGTGACAGAGTTCTCAGGTCCTTTATTGATCTGAAAGAGAACTCAGTTCTGTATTCTGTATGCATCACGATTCTTACATGTATTGTGATTAGATTCTGCAATAGGGTTGAACTGAGGGTTGTTGTAATGCATTACATTTTAAATAATGAGGTCTTTTAAATCTTGCCAGGAAGAAAACGATCAAATATCATGTTTCACCACTAATTGAATAAGCACAGGAATGCAAAAAGTAGCAACACAATTACCACAAAATGATTTTTTTTCTAAGATCCTTAATAAAAGGTTAAGGAAGTTGTGTCTTCTGGGTCTAGGAGTTGTTTCTGTAAGTGTGACATTTTACCTCTGTAAAACTGCACTGAACTGCAAATAATACATTTTCTCATGTAGTGGGATTGACCTTGTAACTTCATTTTGTAATGATTGTTCTTTGATATTAACTTAATGCTAGAATCCTTAGTTGCTACATCCATTTTTTGGACGTATAAATTCATGACATATACCCATTGATTCTTGAAGAATATAAATTATAAATGCCTCATAAGCTTAGTTCAACTTTCGTACCCAATCAGAACCCAAAATATGAGCTAGTTTTACATCAATGTTTGTAAACAAAGTAAATGTAAACACACACTGTATAGCCTGTATATTTTGGGCCTGTGGTCGAACTCCAGGTGCTCGGCTGGTCTCAAGAGGGCCAGTTTTGTTGATTCTTTGATCGGCACAACGGTTTTCAGCTGTGCTGGCATGATTGCTGGTGGGGGGTGGGGGGGGGGTTCTTGTGATCAATTGGCCTTTTGGAATGGTGAACTTGGATTGGCGAACGCGGCGTGCCGTTGGAGCACAGGACTGCTGGTTGCTGATGTTGGGCCTCTGTACGCCTATGTGGATGTTCCATTGGGGATCGGCCGTTTCCAGCTGTAATAGCCGTTTGCAGCATTGGCAATGTCTACACTGTCTTTCTGATCGGTTTTATGTTGTTTTGATGGACAGGAAGGTTGCTTTTCTTTTGAGGACACGGGGGTTTCTGGGTGACCCCAAGCTTTTGAACGGTGGTGTGTATATAAAAATATATATATATACAGTGGGGAAAAAAAGTATTAGTCAGCCACCAATTGTGCAAGTTCTCCCACTTAAAAATATGAGAGAGGCCTGTAATTTTCATCATAGGTACACGTCAACTATGACAGACAAAAAAATCCAGAAAATCACATTGTAGGATTTTTTATGAATTTATTTGCAAATTATGGTGGAAAGCAAGTATTTGGTCAATAACAAAAGTTACTCAATACTTTGTTATATACCCTTCGTTGACACAGGTCAAACGTTTTCTGTAAGTCTTCACAAGGTTTTCACACACTGTTACTGGTATTTTGGCCCATTCCTCCATGCAGATCTCCTCTAGAGCAGTGATGTTTTGGGGCTGTCGCTGGGCAACACGGACTTTCAACTCCCTCCAAAGATTTTCTATGGGGTTGAGATCTGGAGACTGGCTAGGACCTTGAAATGCTTCTTACGAAGCCACTCCTTCGTCGTCGGTGTTTTTGGGATCATGGTCATGCTGAAAGACCCAGCCATGTTTCATCTTCAATGCCCTTGCTGATGGAAGGAGGTTTTCACTCAAAATATCACGATACATGGCCCCATTCATTCTTTCCTTTACACGGATCAGTCATCCTGGTCCCTTTGCAGAAAAACAGCCCAAAGCATGATGTTTCCACCCCCATGCTTCACAGTAGGTATGGTGTTCTTTGGATGCAACTCAGCATTCTTTGTCCTCCAAACACGACGAGTTGAGTTTTTACCAAAAAGTTATATTTTGGTTTCATCTGACCATATGACATTCTCCCAATCCTCTTCTGGATCATCCAAATGCACTTTAGCAATCTTCAGACGGGCCTGGACATGTACTGGCTTAAGCAGGGGGACACGTCTTGCACTGCAGAATTTGAGTCCCTGGCGGGGTAGTGTGTTACTGATGGTAGGCTTTGTTACTTTGGTCCCAGCTCTCTGCAGGTCATTCACTAGGTCCCCCCGTGTGGTTCTGGGATTTTTGCTCACCGTTCTTGTGATCTTGCGTGGAGCCCCAGATCGAGGGAGATTATCAGTGGTCTTGTATGTCTTCCATTTCCTAATAATTGCTCCCACAGTTGATTTCTTCAAACCAAGCTGCTTACCTATTGCAGATTCAGTCTTCCCAGCCTGGTGCAGGTCTACAATTTTGTTTCTGGTGTCCTTTGACAGCTCTTTGGTCTTGGCCATAGTGGAGTTTGGAGTGTGACTGTTTGAGGTTGTGGACAGGTGTCTTTTATACTGATAACAAGTTCAAACAGGTGCCATTAATACAGGTAACGAGTGGAGGACAGAGGAGCCTCTTAAAGAAGAAGTTACAGGTCTGTGAGATCCAGAAATCTTACTTGTTTGTAGGTGACCAAATACTTATTTTCCACCATAATTTGCAAATAAATTCATTAAAAATCCTACAATGTGATTTTCTGGATATTTTTTTCTCAATTTGTCTGCCATAGTTGATGTGTACCTATGATGAAAATTACAGGCCTCTCATCTTTTTAAGTGGGAGAACTTGCACAATTGGTGGCTGACTAAATACTTTTTTCCCCACTGTATATATATATATATTTGCGAGATAAAAAAAAAACATATGGGGGATTGGAAGTGATGCAGACAATCACATTGATGGAAGTTACAATCTATCTGCATTATTAAAGCTGATCTACCCCCCCCCCCCCAAAAAAAAATATTTTTTTTTATAATAATAATATAATAATTATAATAACAATTACAAGAAATAATACACAAAAATACATATAGCCTCAAAACATGGTTAACCATGTCCGCACCCCGGCGGAAATATATTTAGCATAATAAATTAAGAAAACGTAGAGATCTGTCAGTTTAAGCTAGAGATATCTGCATCGGATACGTCTCAAGCTACCGCATCCGCCAATGTAACACTTCCATATCTGCGGTGAAAGGTGACAGAGCTAGAGCGGTGTTGGTCAGACCATGAGGCATCCCGAAAATCGGTCTTCTCACAAAATCGTCTGTGGCGTCCGAACTTTTCAATTTTGGGGGGTAAATACAGTTTAATATATTGATAAAAGTCACCTTGGCCTAGAGATTTACACGGTTATCAAAACTTCACGCCAGGGTAAACCTACACAAAACACAGCCCTTATTTTAAGTATTTCTAAAATCCCCTATGGGAAAAGTTTATGTTGGAAAAATGATTGGAACTATTTCCCTGTTTGACCGCTAGATTTTATGGGTACAGATGTGAAAAAAGTATTTCATCCCCTCCTGATTTTGTAAGTTTGCCCACTGACAAAAAAATGATCAGTCTATAATTTTAATGGTAGGTTTTTTTGAACAGTGAAAGACAGAATAACAACAAAAAAATCCAGAAAAACGCATGTCAAAAATGTTATAAATTGATTTGCATTTTAATGAAGGAAATAAGTATTTGACCCCTCTGGCAAAACCCTTGTTGGCAATCACAGAGGTCAGACATTTCTTGTATTTGGCCACCAGGTTTGTACATATCTCAGGAAGGATTTTGTCCCACTCCTCTTTGCAGATCTTCTCCAAGTCATTACGTTTTCGAGGCTGACGTTTGGCAACTCGAACCTTCAGCTCCCTCCACAGATTTTCTATGGGATTAAGGTCTGGAGACTGGCTAGGCCACTCCATGACATTAATGTGCTTCTTCTTGAGCCACTCCTTTGTTGCCTTGGCCGTGTGTTTTGGGTCATTGTCATGCTGGAATACCCATCCACGACCCATTTTCAATGCCCTGGCTGAGGGAAGGAGGTTCTCACCCAAGATTTGACGTACATGGCCCCGTCCATCGTCCCTTTGATGCGGTGAAGTTGTCCTGTCCCCTTAGCAGAAAAACACCTCCAAAGCATAATGTTTCCACATGTTTGACGGTGGGGATGGTGTTCTTGGGGTCATAGGCAGCATTCCTCCTCCTCCAAACACGGCGAGTTGAGTTGATGCCAAAGAGCTCCATTTTGGTCTCATCTGACCACAACACTTTCACTCAGTTCTCCTCTGAATCATTCAGATGTTCATTGGCAAACTTCAGACGGGCATGTATATGTGCTTTCTTGAGCAGGGGGACCTTGCGGGCGCTGCAGGATTTCAGTCCTTCACGGCGTACTGTGTTACCAATTGTTTTCTTGGTGACTATGGTCCCAGCTGCCTTGAGATCATTGACAAGATCCTCCCGTGTAGTTCTGGGCTGATTCCTCACCGTTCTCATGATCATTGCAACTCCACGAGGTGAGATCTTGCATGGATCCCCAGGCCGAGGGAGATTGACAGGTCTTTTGTGTTTCTTCCATTTGCGAATAATCGCACCTACTGTTGTCACCTTCTCACCAAGCTGCTTGGCGATGGTCTTGTAGCCCATTCCAGCCTTGTGTAGGTCTACAATCTTGTCTCTGACATCCTTGGAGAGCTCTTTGGTCTTGGCCATGGTGGAGAGTTTGGAATCTGATTGATTGATTGCTTCTTTGGACAGGTGTCTTTTATGCAGGTAACAAGATGAGATTAGGAGCACTCCCTTTAAGAGTGTGCTCCTAATTTCAGCTTGTTACCTGTATAAAAGACACCTGGGAGCCAGAAATCTTTCTGATAGAGAGGGGGTCAAATGCTTATTTCCCTCATTAAAATTCATATCAATTTATAACATTTTTGACATGCGTTTTTCTGGATTTATTTTATTTTATTCTGTCTCTCATTCTTCAAATAAACCTACCATTAAAATTATAGACTGATCATTTCTTTGTCAGTTGGCAAACGTACAAAATCAGCAGGGGATCAAATACTTTTTTTCCCTCACTGTATTATAACACCTCCACTGGGGCTCTAGTGAGACATTGAGATTGTGTATGTGTGCCATTCAGAGGGTGAATGGGCAAGACAAAAGATTGAAGTGCCTTTGAACGGGGTATGGTAGTAGGTGCCAGGCGCACTGGTTTGAGTGTGACGAGAACTGCAACGCTAGTGGGTTTTTCACGCTCAACAATTTCCTGTGTGTATCAAGAATGGGCCACCATCCAAAGGACATCCAGCCAACTTGACACAACAAAGGGATGCATTGCAGTCAACTACTCAGTGTATATAATGGATGGTCAGTCCGTGCATCCATAGCTCTGTCTATAGATTTGAGAGTGTTTACATTTCGCCAGGCCCATCCCTCAGCTTTTAAACAAAAAATAAGTATTTGTTATTGTATCAATTAAGGATTCTAGCTTTAAGTCAGCATATAGGCAGATAGGAGAAGTAACAGAGACAGACAGACAGACAGACAGACAGACAGACAGACAGACAGACAGACAGACAGACAGACAGACAGACAGACAGACAGACAGACAGACAGACAGACAGACAGACAGACAGACAGACAGACAGACAGGACAGACAGACAGACAGACAGACAGACAGACAGACAGAGAGAGAGAGAGACAGAGAGAGAGAGAGAGAGAGAGAGTAGAGAGAGAGAGAGAGAGAAGAGAGAGAGAGAGAGAGAGAGAGAGAGAGAGGAGAGAGAGAGAGAGAGAGAGAGAGAGAGAGAGAGAGAGAGAGAGAGAGAGAGAGAGAGAGAGAGATGGACTTGAGATGTGGAAGAAAAGGTCCCTCCCAAAAGATAGAATTGTTAGATAACTGGCCCTCTTTTTGGGACTCCCCCCACAAACAGACCAGGCCTGTTGTGAGGGACTCTATCCTAGCTGGAGGGGTGCTCTCGTCTTATCTATCAACGTAGGACAGGGCTCTAACTCCTCTAGCTCCACAATGAGATAGGGTGCAGGCCAGGCAGCAGGCTGTTAGCCAGCCTGCCAGATTAGTGGAGTCTGCCCCTAGCACAGTCAGTGTAGTCGGCTGGCCCTCCTATGTTGAACATAATAAACGGCTCCTTATCCTCCGGACACTCACTAAAAGTGGCAGTAAAATAGCCTCTCCTGAAAAAGCCAAACCTTGACCTGAAATGTTTTACAACTGTTCTCCTATATCAAATCTCCCATTCCTCTCATTTTTTTGTTGTTGAAAAAGCTGTTGCTCAGCAACTCACTGCCTTCCTGAAGACAAATAATGTATATGAAATGCTCCAGGCTGGTTTTCGACCCCATCATAGTACTGAGACCACAGTCGTGAATGTGGTAAATTACCTTTTAATGGCGTCAGACCAAGGCTCTGCATCTGTTCTCGTGCTCCGAGAGACTTAGTGCTGCTTTTGACGCCATCGATCACACCCTAATTGGTCTACGCGGACAAGCTCTTGCCTGGTTTAGATCTTATCTGTCTAAAAGATATCAGTTCATCTCTCTGGATGGTTTGTCCTCTGACAAATCAACATTCAGTTTCAGTGTTCCTCAAGGTACCATACTAGGACCTCTATATTTTTTTCACTATATACAAAGTAGTATTTCCTGCTTGAAAAATGCATAAATTAAAGAAAGCATAAAATAAAATAAAAGTAAAACATATTATGATGTCAACCCAAAACATATTCTATGCATTCGGAAAGTATTCAAACCCCCTTCCTTTTTTCACATTGTGTTAAGTTACAGCCTTATTCTGAATTATATTAAATCAATTCTATGGCCACCCCTCAGAGCCTAATTCCTCTATAGATCTTTTCCTAGGTTCCTGCCTTTCTAGGGAGTTTTTTTCCTAGCCACCGTGCCTCTACATCTGCATTGCTTGCTGTTTGTGGTTTTAGGCTGGGTTTCTGTATAAGCACTTTGTGACATCTGCTGAAGGTAAAAAGGGCTTTATAAATTCATTTGATTGATTGATTTGATTGATAGATTGATTGATGAATGGGTAAGTGAGAAAGTGATGCGGCCCAATTTAAATTAACTGAAATAAATACCTCAAGGATGTTTGTTACCTCAATAATGTTTTTTTTCTTTTCAATTGAAGACTAGACAAAGTTTTAGACAATGTGTTCCATGACTAACATCTTCATATTTTTCAGACTTAGTTTTAAACGGTTAAAATATATTGTCACATTGTTTGTTTTATGCTTCTCGTGAGGTAGAGACACAAAGCTATCAGCCAATGTCTCCAACAAGCGAATTAACAGTCAATGGAAAATGTCTTGGCAAATAGCTTTTACATCTGACAAACAATTTGATTATCATTAGGCAGGTTTCCATTCGACAAAAGCAATGTCACAAAAAAAAAAAAATCAGTGTATTGGAAACTGCAGATATAAGAGAAGGGGTGGATTATTCTTTATTGATGATGGGAAATGGTGTCTTTCGATTGAATGATGATTGCTGAATAATTTTGAAGGTACACGGGGCATCTGACGTCATCCAGTAAATGTAAAGCTCCACTCCACATTCTAATGCATAGGGCTTGCAAAATATATATTTTTTTAACTACACATCTTTTTTTTTTGCTTCTTTCCAGGACATGGATTGTCCTAACTTTCAAGAACGCCTGAATTGCTTCATTTCTGGTTGTTTCATCATCCAATTATTTCTGATCTACAAGAGTGCAAGTTTCACCATGGCGATACGTTGGCACATGAGAATTATTAGAATACGGCAAATATGACTCAATTCTTGCGTTCTATCCATGCTGGCTTTTGCGGGCTATACCTGAGCAATGAAACAGTAGGCGGGAGGGCATGCAGGCTGTCGCTAATTTATTAATGCGCAATTTGTCTGAACCACTTTTTTAGGTAGGTTTTTGCAAAATAATGTTTTATTTTAGGTATGTCATTACGTCCAGTTGTTTTTCTCAACACAAGATAGGTCAATGGAAACACACCCGAGCAGGCAATTGTCACATCTATTTTCTATGAAAGCTTTCTAAATGTTGACAAGAAATCACGGGATAAGTTAATGGAAACTGTTACTGTTAATCCTACTAAACAATTCCATTCTTCGTCAATCTTACAGATTGCTTTGAAGAGGTAGGTTTTCAGACATTTTCGGAAGATGGGCTGGGACTCAGCTGTCCTGATGTTAGGGCAAAGCTTGTTCCACCATTGGGTGGACAGAGAAAAGCTTTGATTGAGAAGACCAGGATCCAGCCCATTGTAGGGATGGGATCCTCTCCCTCCCCTCGCTCTCCCTCATTTTCTCTCTCTGCTCCCTCACTCCTTCCCTCCGTCCATCCATCTTTCCTCTCTCTCTGTTTCACCTGGTCATGATTACAACAGCTCTTTTGCCATGTCAAAGTTAGAAGTCCCAACGGCTAAACTCTGCCCTTTACAGATAGCCAGAAAATCCTTACGAACGATGGTTTCATGTTCTGTTTTTCTCCTGCCCTATATCATGTTCTGTTTTTCTCCTGCCCTATATCATGTTCTGTTTTTTTCCTGCCCTCTATCATTTTCTCTCTCATCCTGCCTCTTTTTCTCTCTTGATCTCTCTTTCCTTCTCCATCCCTTCCTCCCTCCCAATCTCTCTCATTCTCTTCTTACCACTAACACTCTCCCTCCATCCTTCTCTCTCTCTCTCTCTCTCTCTCTCTCTCTCTCTCTCTCTTCTCTCTCTCTCCTCTCTCTCTCTCTCTCTCTCTCTCTCTCTCTCTCTTTCTCTCTCTCTCTCTCTCTCTCTCTCTTCTCTCGCAATCAATACAATATATTTTATAAAGCCCTTTCTACATCAGCAGTTGTCACAAAGTGCTATACAGATACCAGCCTTAAACCCCAAAGAGCAAGCGATG
>NC_139995.1:56555833-56650833 GCF_964263955.1 Coregonus lavaretus
CTTTATGGAACACAAAGCCTTCACTATCTCATCCTGGAATATCCAAGGCCTGAGGTCATCTGCCTTTGGCCTAAAGAGCAGGAACCTGGACTTCACCAAAGAAATCGGAAATACAGACATTGTCATCCTACAAGAAACATGGTATAGAGGAGACGGACCCACTGGTTGCCCTCTAGGTTACAGAGAGCTGGTAGTCCCATCCACCAAACAACTAGGTTTGAAAGAGGGAAGGGACTCAGGGGGTATGCTAATTTGGTATAGAGCAGACCTAACTCACTCTATTAAATGAATCAAAACAGGAACATTTTACATTTGGCTAGAAATTCAAAAGGAAATGATCTCAACAGAGAAAAATGTCCTCCTGTGCACTACCTATATCCCCCCACTAGAATCCCCATACTTTAATGAAGACAGCTTCTCCATCCTGGAGGGGGAAATCAATCATTTCCAGACCCAGGGACATGTACTAGTCTGTGGCGACCTAAATTCCAATTGGCTATACTTAAACTCTCTAACATCATCCTTAGCTCTGGCATCTTCCCCAATATTTGGAACCAAGGACTGATCACCCCAATCCACAAAAGTAGAGACAAATTTGACCACAATAACTACCGTGGGATATGCGTCAACAGCAACCTTGGGAAAATCCTCTGCATTATCATTAATAGCAGACTAGTTAATATCCTCAGTGAAAACAATGTACTGAGCAAATGTCAAGTAGGCTTTTTACCAAATTACCATACGAGAGACCACGTATTCACCTTGCACACCCTAATTGACAAACAAACAAACCAAAACAAAGGCAAAGTCTTCTCATGCTTTTTTGATATAAAAAAAGCTTGTGACTCAATTTGGCATGAGGGTCTTCTATACAAATTGATGGAAAGTGGTGTTGGGGTAAAAACATACAACATTATAAAATGTACAGAAACAACAAGTGTTGTTGGCAAAAAACACACACATTACTTTCCACAGGGCCATGGGGTGAGACAGGGATGCAGTTTAAGCCCCACCCTCTTCAACATATATATCAACGAATTAGCGATGGCACTAGAACAGTCTGCAGCACCCGGCCTCACCCTACTAGAATCTGAAGTAAAATGTCTAATGTTTGCTGATGATCTGGTGTGGCCCGATAATAGTGTTCCAAAAAAGGTCCATTTGTCAGGACCACAAATGCAAATTCCATCTAGACACCGTTGCCCTAGAACACACAAAAAACTATACATACCTCGGCCTAAACTTCAGCGCCACAGGTAACTTCCACAAAGCTGTGAACGATCTGAGAGACAGGGCAAGAAGGGCCTTCTATGCAATCAAAAGGAACATACAATTCGACATACCAAATAGGATCTGGCTAAAAATACTTTAATCAGTTATAGAACCCATTGCCCTTTATGGTTGTGAGGTCTGGGGTCTGCTCACCAACCAAGAATTCACAAAATGGGACAAACACCAAATTCAGACTCTGCATGCAGAATTTTGCAAAATTATCCCCAGTGTAAAACGAAAAACACCAAATAATGCATGCAGAGCAGAATTAGGCCAATACCCGCTAATTATCAAAATCCAGAAAAGAGACGTTCAATTCTATAACCACTTCAAAGGAAGCGATTCCCAAACCTTCCATAACAAAGCCATCACCTACAGAGAGATGAACTTGGAGAAGAGTCCCCTAAGCAAGCTGGTCCTGTGGCTCTGTTCACAAACACAAACAGACCCCACAGAGTCCCAGGACAACAACACAATTAGACCCAACCAAATCATGAGAAAACAAAAAGAGAAATACTTGACACATTGGAAAGAATTAACAAAAAAACTGAGCAAACTAGAATGCTATTTGGCCCTAAACAGCGATTACACAGTGGCAGAATACCTGACCACTGTGACTAACCCAAACTTAAGGAAAGCTTTGACTATGTACAGACTCAGTGAGCACAGCCTTGCTATTGAGAATGGCCGCAGTAGGCAGACCTGGCTCTCAAGAGAAGACAGGCTATGTGCACAATGCCCACAAAATGAGGTGGCTGAGCTGCACTTCCTAACCTCCTGCCAAATGTATGACCATATTAGAGACACATATTTCCCTCAGATTTCACAGATCCACAAAGAATTTGAAAACAAACCCAATTTTGATAAATTCCCTTATCTACTGGGTGAAATACCATAGTGTGCCATCACAGCAGCAAGATTTGTGACCTGTTGCCACAAGAAAAGGGCAACCAGTGAAGAACAAACACCATTGTAAATACAACCCATATTTATGTTTATTTATTTTCCCATTTGTACTATAACTATTTGCACATTGTTACAACGCTGTATATATACATAATATGACATTATAATGTCTTTATTCTTTTGGAACTTCTGAGTGTAATGTTTCCTGTTAATATTTATTGTTTATTTCACTTTTGTTTGCTATCTACTTCACTTGCTTTGGCAATGTTAACATACGTTTCCCATGCCAATAAAGCCCTTAAATTGAATTGAATTGAATTGAGTGTGTGGGGGAAAGAGAGAGAGAGAGTGAGAGAGAGAGATAGAGTGGGGGAAAGATGATGTGCAGTATTATGGAACATGGCTAGTATGTGACATATCAAATAAGCAATGCTTCCACTTGGTGGGAGGAAGTAGAATACAAAATCCATCTGTATCTGGTCTCTCACAAAATACTGCACATTAATAGGACGTAATACTGTTTTCTCCCATAAAAGACTGCACTTCACTAGGATGTAATACTGTAGTCTCCCACATAATACTGTACATTAATAGGACGTAATACTGTATTCTCCCACAAAATACTTCACATTAGTAGTACGTAATACTGTATTCTCCCACAAAATACTGCACATTAATAGTACGTAATACTGTATTCTCCCACAAATACTGCACATCACTAGGATGTAATACTGTGTTCTCCCACAAAAATACTGCACATCACTAAGACGTAATACTGTGTTCTCCCACAAAAATACTGCACATCACTAAGACGTAATACTGTGTTCTCCCACAAATACTGCACATCACTAAGACGTAATACTGTGTTCTCCCACAAAAATACTGCACATCACTAAGACGTAATACTGTGTTCTCCCACAAAATACTGCACATCACTAAGACGTAATACTGTGTTCTCCCACAAAAATACTGCACATCACTAAGACGTAATACTGTATTCTCCCACAAAAATACTGCACATCACTAAGACGTAATACTGTGTTCTCCCACAAAAATACTGCACATCACTAAGACGTAATACTGTATTCTCCCACAAAAATACTGCACATCACTAAGACGTAATACTGTGTTCTCCCACAACAATACTGCACATCACTAAGACGTAATACTGTGTTCTCCCACAAAAATACTGCACATCACTAAGACGTAATACTGTGTTCTCCCACAAAAATACTGCACATCACTAAGACGTAATACTGTGTTCTCCCACAAAAATACTGCACATCACTAGGATGTAATACTGTAATCTTTCTTCTGACTGTGTTTGCCAGTTATGCTTTGCTGCCAATTTCGTCAATTTTACCTTGCTACCTACTTTGTCCCTTGTGATGTTGCCTGCTCCTACATTGTGTACCGTTGTTGCCATAGGTCTAATCATGTAGCGTTATGATATCCTTCTTGTCATGATGTCTCTGTCTACTGTGTTTTCTGTTTTCTTTACAATGTGTTGTGGTGGTGCCATAGGTCTCCCTTTACAATGTGTTGTGGTGGTGCCATAGGTCTCCCTTTACAATGTGTTGTGGTGGTGCCATATGTCTCCCTTTACAATGTGTTGAGTTGTTGCCATAGGTCTCCCTTTACAATGTGTTGTGGTGGTGCCATAGGTCTCCCTTTACAATGTGTTGTGGTGGTGCCATAGGTCTCCCTTTACAATGTGTTGTGGTGGTGCCATAGGTCTCCCTTTACAATGTGTTGAGTTGTTGCCATAGGTCTCCCTTTACAATGTTTTGTGTTGGTGCCATAGGTCTCCCTTTACAATGTGTTGTGGTGGTGCCATAGGTCTCCCTTTACAATGTGTTGTGTTGGTGCCATAAGGTCTCCCAATACAATGTGTTGAATTGTTGCCATAGGTCTCCCTTTACAATGTGTTTTGTTGGTGCCATAGGTCTCCATTTACATTGTGTTGGTGTCATCGATCTCCCTTTACATTGTGTTGGTGCCATAGGTCTCCCTTTACAATGTGTTGTGGTGGTGCCTTTTGTCTCCCTTTACAATGTGTTGAGTTGTTGCCATAGGTCTCCCTTTACAATGTTTTGTGGTGGTGCCATAGGTCTCCCTTTACAATGTGTTGAGTTGTTGCCATAGGTCTCCCTTTACAATGTTTTGTGTTGGTGCCATAGGTCTCCCTTTACAATGTGTTTTGTTGGTGCCATAGGTCTCCATTTACATTGTGTTGGTGTCATCGATCTCCCTTTACATTGTGTTGTTGCCATAGGTCTCCCTTTACAATGTTTTGTGGTGCTGCCATAGGTCTCCCTTTACAATGTGTTGAGTTGTTGCCATAGGTCTCCCTTTACAATGTTTTGTGTTGGTGCCATAGGTCTCCCTTTACAATGTGTTGTGTTGGTGCCATAGGTCTCCCTTTACAATGTGTTTTGTTGGTGCCATAGGTCTCCCTTTACAATGTGTTGTGGTGGTGCCATATGTCTCCCTTTACAATGTGTTGTGGTGGTGCCATAGGTCTCCCTTTACAATGTGTTGTGGTGGTGCCATAGGTCTCCCTTTACAATGTGTTGAGATGTTGCCATATGTCTCCCTTTACAATGTTTTGTGTTGGTGCCATAGGTCTCCCTTTACAATGTGTTGTGGTGGTGCCATAGGTCTCCCTTTACAATGTGTTGAGTTGTTGCCATAGGTCTCCCTTTACAATGTGTTATGGTGGTGCCATGGGTCTCCCTTTACCATGTGTTGTGGTGGTGCCATAGGTCTCCCTTTACAATGTGTTGTGGTGGTGCCATAGGTCTCCCTTTACAATGTGTTGAGTTGTTGCCATAGGTCTCCCTTTACAATGTTTTGTGTTGGTGCCATAGGTCTCCCTTTACAATGTGTTGTGGTGGTGCCATAGGTCTCCCTTTACAATGTGTTGTGGTGGTGCCATAGGTCTCCCTTTACAATGTGTTGAGTTGTTGCCATAGGTCTCCCTTTACAATGTGTTGTGGTGGTGCCATAGGTCTCCCTTTACAATGTGTTGTGGTGGTGCCATAGGTCTCCCTTTACAATGTGTTGTGGTGGTGCCATAGGTCTCCCTTTACAATGTGTTGAGTTGTTGCCATAGGTCTCCCTTTACAATGTTTTGTGTTGGTGCCATAGGTCTCCCTTTACAATGTGTTGTGGTGGTGCCATAGGTCTCCCTTTACAATGTGTTGAGTTGTTGCCATAGGTCTCCCTTTACAATGTGTTGTGGTGGTGACATAGGTCTCCCTTTACAATGTGTTGTGGTGGTGCCATAGGTCTCCCTTTACAATGTGTTGTGGTGGTGCCATAGGTCTCCCTTTACAATGTGTTGAGTTGTTGCCATAGGTCTCCCTTTACAATGTTTTGTGTTGCTGCCATAGGTCTCCCTTTACAATGTGTTGTGGTGGTGCCATAGGTCTCCCTTTACAATTTGTTGTGGTGGTGCCATAGGTCTCCCTTTACAATGTGTTGTGGTGGTGCCATAGGATCTCCCTTTACAATGTTTTGTGTTGCTGCCATAGGTCTCCCTTTACAATGTGTTGTGGTGGTGCCATAGGTCTCCCTTTACAATTTGTTGAGTTGTTGCCATAGGTCTCCCTTTACAATGTTTTGTGTTGGTGCCATAGGTCTCCCTTTACAATGTGTTTTGTTGGTGCCATAGGTCTCCATTTACATTGTGTTGGTGTCATCGATCTCCCTTTACATTGTGTTGTTGCCATAGGTCTCCCTTTACAATGTTTTGTGGTGCTGCCATAGGTCTCCCTTTACAATGTGTTGAGTTGTTGCCATAGGTCTCCCTTTACAATGTTTTGTGTTGGTGCCATAGGTCTCCCTTTACAATGTGTTGTGTTGGTGCCATAGGTCTCCCTTTACAATGTGTTTTGTTGGTGCCATAGGTCTCCCTTTACAATGTGTTGTGGTGGTGCCATATGTCTCCCTTTACAATGTGTTGTGGTGGTGCCATAGGTCTCCCTTTACAATGTGTTGTGGTGGTGCCATAGGTCTCCCTTTACAATGTGTTGAGATGTTGCCATATGTCTCCCTTTACAATGTTTTGTGTTGGTGCCATAGGTCTCCCTTTACAATGTGTTGTGGTGGTGCCATAGGTCTCCCTTTACAATGTGTTGAGTTGTTGCCATAGGTCTCCCTTTACAATGTGTTATGGTGGTGCCATAGGTCTCCCTTTACAATGTGTTGTGGTGGTGCCATAGGTCTCCCTTTACAATGTGTTGTGGTGGTGCCATAGGTCTCCCTTTACAATGTGTTGAGTTGTTGCCATAGGTCTCCCTTTACAATGTTTTGTGTTGGTGCCATAGGTCTCCCTTTACAATGTGTTGTGGTGGTGCCATAGGTCTCCCTTTACAATGTGTTGTGTTGGTGCCATAAGGTCTCCCAATACAATGTGTTGAATTGTTGCCATAGGTCTCCCTTTACAATGTGTTTTGTTGGTGCCATAGGTCTCCATTTACATTGTGTTGGTGTCATCGATCTCCCTTTACATTGTGTTGGTGCCATAGGTCTCCCTTTACAATGTGTTGTGGTGGTGCCTTAGGTCTCCCTTTACAATGTGTTGAGTTGTTGCCATAGGTCTCCCTTTACAATGTTTTGTGGTGGTGCCATAGGTCTCCCTTTACAATGTGTTGAGTTGTTGCCATAGGTCTCCCTTTACAATGTTTTGTGTTGGTGCCATAGGTCTCCCTTTACAATGTGTTTTGTTGGTGCCATAGGTCTCCATTTACATTGTGTTGGTGTCATCGATCTCCCTTTACATTGTGTTGTTGCCATAGGTCTCCCTTTACAATGTTTTGTGGTGCTGCCATAGGTCTCCCTTTACAATGTGTTGAGTTGTTGCCATAGGTCTCCCTTTACAATGTTTTGTGTTGGTGCCATAGGTCTCCCTTTACAATGTGTTGTGTTGGTGCCATAGGTCTCCCTTTACAATGTGTTTTGTTGGTGCCATAGGTCTCCCTTTACAATGTGTTGTGGTGGTGCCATAGGTCTCCCTTTACAATGTGTTGAGATGTTGCCATATGTCTCCCTTTACAATGTTTTGTGTTGGTGCCATAGGTCTCCCTTTACAATGTGTTGTGGTGGTGCCATAGGTCTCCCTTTACAATGTGTTGAGTTGTTGCCATATGTCTCCCTTTACAATGTGTTATGGTGGTGCCATGGGTCTCCCTTTACCATGTGTTGTGGTGGTGCCATAGGTCTCCCTTTACAATGTGTTGTGGTGGTGCCATAGGTCTCCCTTTACAATGTGTTGAGTTGTTGCCATAGGTCTCCCTTTACAATGTTTTGTGTTGGTGCCATAGGTCTCCCTTTACAATGTGTTGTGGTGGTGCCATAGGTCTCCCTTTACAATGTGTTGTGGTGGTGCCATAGGTCTCCCTTTACAATGTGTTGAGTTGTTGCCATAGGTCTCCCTTTACAATGTGTTGTGGTGGTGCCATAGGTCTCCCTTTACAATGTGTTGTGGTGGTGCCATAGGTCTCCCTTTACAATGTGTTGTGGTGGTGCCATAGGTCTCCCTTTACAATGTGTTGAGTTGTTGCCATAGGTCTCCCTTTACAATGTTTTGTGTTGGTGCCATAGGTCTCCCTTTACAATGTGTTGTGGTGGTGCCATAGGTCTCCCTTTACAATGTGTTGAGTTGTTGCCATAGGTCTCCCTTTACAATGTGTTGTGGTGGTGACATAGGTCTCCCTTTACAATGTGTTGTGGTGGTGCCATAGGTCTCCCTTTACAATGTGTTGTGGTGGTGCCATAGGTCTCCCTTTACAATGTGTTGAGTTGTTGCCATAGGTCTCCCTTTACAATGTTTTGTGTTGCTGCCATAGGTCTCCCTTTACAATGTGTTGTGGTGGTGCCATAGGTCTCCCTTTACAATTTGTTGTGGTGGTGCCATAGGTCTCCCTTTACAATGTGTTGTGGTGGTGCCATAGGATCTCCCTTTACAATGTTTTGTGTTGCTGCCATAGGTCTCCCTTTACAATGTGTTGTGGTGGTGCCATAGGTCTCCCTTTACAATTTGTTGAGTTGTTGCCATAGGTCTCCCTTTACAATGTTTTGTGTTGGTGCCATAGGTCTCCCTTTACAATGTGTTTTGTTGGTGCCATAGGTCTCCATTTACATTGTGTTGGTGTCATCGATCTCCCTTTACATTGTGTTGTTGCCATAGGTCTCCCTTTACAATGTTTTGTGGTGCTGCCATAGGTCTCCCTTTACAATGTGTTGAGTTGTTGCCATAGGTCTCCCTTTACATTGTTTTGTGTTGGTGCCATAGGTCTCCCTTTACAATGTGTTGTGTTGGTGCCATAGGTCTCCCTTTACAATGTGTTTTGTTGGTGCCATAGGTCTCCCTTTACAATGTGTTGTGGTGGTGCCATATGTCTCCCTTTACAATGTGTTGTGGTGGTGCCATAGGTCTCCCTTTACAATGTGTTGTGGTGGTGCCATAGGTCTCCCTTTACAATGTGTTGAGATGTTGCCATATGTCTCCCTTTACAATGTTTTGTGTTGGTGCCATAGGTCTCCCTTTACAATGTGTTGTGGTGGTGCCATAGGTCTCCCTTTACAATGTGTTGAGTTGTTGCCATAGGTCTCCCTTTACAATGTGTTATGGTGGTGCCATAGGTCTCCCTTTACCATGTGTTGTGGTGGTGCCATAGGATCTCCCTTTACAATGTTTTGTGTTGCTGCCATAGGTCTCCCTTTACAATGTGTTGTGGTGGTGCCATAGGTCTCCCTTTACAATTTGTTGAGTTGTTGCCATAGGTCTCCCTTTACAATGTTTTGTGTTGGTGCCATAGGTCTCCCTTTACAATGTGTTTTGTTGGTGCCATAGGTCTCCATTTACATTGTGTTGGTGTCATCGATCTCCCTTTACATTGTGTTGTTGCCATAGGTCTCCCTTTACAATGTTTTGTGGTGCTGCCATAGGTCTCCCTTTACAATGTGTTGAGTTGTTGCCATAGGTCTCCCTTTACAATGTTTTGTGTTGGTGCCATAGGTCTCCCTTTACAATGTGTTGTGTTGGTGCCATAGGTCTCCCTTTACAATGTGTTTTGTTGGTGCCATAGGTCTCCCTTTACAATGTGTTGTGGTGGTGCCATATGTCTCCCTTTACAATGTGTTGTGGTGGTGCCATAGGTCTCCCTTTACAATGTGTTGTGGTGGTGCCATAGGTCTCCCTTTACAATGTGTTGAGATGTTGCCATATGTCTCCCTTTACAATGTTTTGTGTTGGTGCCATAGGTCTCCCTTTACAATGTGTTGTGGTGGTGCCATAGGTCTCCCTTTACAATGTGTTGAGTTGTTGCCATAGGTCTCCCTTTACAATGTGTTATGGTGGTGCCATAGGTCTCCCTTTACCATGTGTTGTGGTGGTGCCATAGGTCTCCCTTTACAATGTGTTGTGGTGGTGCCATAGGTCTCCCTTTACAATGTGTTGAGTTGTTGCCATAGGTCTCCCTTTACAATGTTTTGTGTTGGTGCCATAGGTCTCCCTTTACAATGTGTTGTGGTGGTGCCATAGGTCTCCCTTTACAATTGGTTGTGGTGGTGCCATAGGTCTCCCTTTACAATGTGTTGAGTTGTTGCCATAGGTCTCCCTTTACAATGTGTTGTGGTGGTGCCATAGGTCTCCCTTTACAATGTGTTGTGGTGGTGCCATAGGTCTCCCTTTACAATGTGTTGTGGTGGTGCCATAGGTCTCCCTTTACAATGTGTTGAGATGTTGCCATATGTCTCCCTTTACAATGTTTTGTGTTGGTGCCATAGGTCTCCCTTTACAATGTGTTGTGGTGGTGCCATAGGTCTCCCTTTACAATGTGTTGAGTTGTTGCCATAGGTCTCCCTTTACAATGTGTTATGGTGGTGCCATGGGTCTCCCTTTACCATGTGTTGTGGTGGTGCCATAGGTCTCCCTTTACAATGTGTTGTGGTGGTGCCATAGGTCTCCCTTTACAATGTGTTGAGTTGTTGCCATAGGTCTCCCTTTACAATGTTTTGTGTTGGTGCCATAGGTCTCCCTTTACAATGTGTTGTGGTGGTGCCATAGGTCTCCCTTTACAATGTGTTGTGGTGGTGCCATAGGTCTCCCTTTACAATGTGTTGAGTTGTTGCCATAGGTCTCCCTTTACAATGTGTTGTGGTGGTGCCATAGGTCTCCCTTTACAATGTGTTGTGGTGGTGCCATAGGTCTCCCTTTACAATGTGTTGTGGTGGTGCCATAGGTCTCCCTTTACAATGTGTTGAGTTGTTGCCATAGGTCTCCCTTTACAATGTTTTGTGTTGGTGCCATAGGTCTCCCTTTACAATGTGTTGTGGTGGTGCCATAGGTCTCCCTTTACAATGTGTTGAGTTGTTGCCATAGGTCTCCCTTTACAATGTGTTGTGGTGGTGACATAGGTCTCCCTTTACAATGTGTTGTGGTGGTGCCATAGGTCTCCCTTTACAATGTGTTGTGGTGTTGCCATAGGTCTCCCTTTACAATGTGTTGAGTTGTTGCCATAGGTCTCCCTTTACAATGTTTTGTGTTGCTGCCATAGGTCTCCCTTTACAATGTGTTGTGGTGGTGCCATAGGTCTCCCTTTACAATTTGTTGTGGTGGTGCCATAGGTCTCCCTTTACAATGTGTTGTGGTGGTGCCATAGGATCTCCCTTTACAATGTTTTGTGTTGCTGCCATAGGTCTCCCTTTACAATGTGTTGTGGTGGTGCCATAGGTCTCCCTTTACAATTTGTTGAGTTGTTGCCATAGGTCTCCCTTTACAATGTTTTGTGTTGGTGCCATAGGTCTCCCTTTACAATGTGTTTTGTTGGTGCCATAGGTCTCCATTTACATTGTGTTGGTGTCATCGATCTCCCTTTACATTGTGTTGTTGCCATAGGTCTCCCTTTACAATGTTTTGTGGTGCTGCCATAGGTCTCCCTTTACAATGTGTTGAGTTGTTGCCATAGGTCTCCCTTTACAATGTTTTGTGTTGGTGCCATAGGTCTCCCTTTACAATGTGTTGTGTTGGTGCCATAGGTCCCTTTACAATGTGTTTTGTTGGTGCCATAGGTCTCCCTTTACAATGTGTTGTGGTGGTGCCATATGTCTCCCTTTACAATGTGTTGTGGTGGTGCCATAGGTCTCCCTTTACAATGTGTTGTGGTGGTGCCATAGGTCTCCCTTTACAATGTGTTGAGATGTTGCCATATGTCTCCCTTTACAATGTTTTGTGTTGGTGCCATAGGTCTCCCTTTACAATGTGTTGTGGTGGTGCCATAGGTCTCCCTTTACAATGTGTTGAGTTGTTGCCATAGGTCTCCCTTTACAATGTGTTATGGTGGTGCCATAGGTCTCCCTTTACCATGTGTTGTGGTGGTGCCATAGGATCTCCCTTTACAATGTTTTGTGTTGCTGCCATAGGTCTCCCTTTACAATGTGTTGTGGTGGTGCCATAGGTCTCCCTTTACAATTTGTTGAGTTGTTGCCATAGGTCTCCCTTTACAATGTTTTGTGTTGGTGCCATAGGTCTCCCTTTACAATGTGTTTTGTTGGTGCCATAGGTCTCCATTTACATTGTGTTGGTGTCATCGATCTCCCTTTACATTGTGTTGTTGCCATAGGTCTCCCTTTACAATGTTTTGTGGTGCTGCCATAGGTCTCCCTTTACAATGTGTTTTGTTGGTGCCATAGGTCTCCCTTTACAATGTGTTGTGGTGGTGCCATATGTCTCCCTTTACAATGTGTTGTGGTGGTGCCATAGGTCTCCCTTTACAATGTGTTGTGGTGGTGCCATAGGTCTCCCTTTACAATGTGTTGAGATGTTGCCATATGTCTCCCTTTACAATGTTTTGTGTTGGTGCCATAGGTCTCCCTTTACAATGTGTTGTGGTGGTGCCATAGGTCTCCCTTTACAATGTGTTGAGTTGTTGCCATAGGTCTCCCTTTACAATGTGTTATGGTGGTGCCATAGGTCTCCCTTTACCATGTGTTGTGGTGGTGCCATAGGTCTCCCTTTACAATGTGTTGTGGTGGTGCCATAGGTCTCCCTTTACAATGTGTTGAGTTGTTGCCATAGGTCTCCCTTTACAATGTTTTGTGTTGGTGCCATAGGTCTCCCTTTACAATGTGTTATGGTGGTGCCATAGGTCTCCCTTTACAATTGGTTGTGGTGGTGCCATAGGTCTCCCTTTACAATGTGTTGAGTTGTTGCCATAGGTCTCCCTTTACAATGTGTTGTGGTGGTGCCATAGGTCTCCCTTTACAATGTGTTGTGGTGGTGCCATAGGTCTCCCTTTACAATGTGTTGTGGTGGTGCCATAGGTCTCCCTTTACAATGTGTTGAGTTGTTGCCATAGGTCTCCCTTTACAATGTTTTGTGTTGGTGCCATAGGTCTCCCTTTACAATGTGTTGTGGTGGTGCCATAGGTCTCCCTTTACAATGTGTTGAGTTGTTGCCATAGGTCTCCCTTTACAATGTGTTGTGGTGGTGACATAGGTCTCCCTTTACAATGTGTTGTGGTGGTGCCATAGGTCTCCCTTTACAATGTGTTGTGGTGGTGCCATAGGTCTCCCTTTACAATGTGTTGAGTTGTTGCCATAGGTCTCCCTTTACAATGTTTTGTGTTGCTGCCATAGGTCTCCCTTTACAATGTGTTGTGGTGGTGCCATAGGTCTCCCTTTACAATTTGTTGTGGTGGTGCCATAGGTCTCCCTTTACAATGTGTTGTGGTGGTGCCATAGGATCTCCCTTTACAATGTGTTGTGGTGGTGCCATAGGTCTCCCTTTACAATGTGTTGAGATGTTGCCATATGTCTCCCTTTACAATGTTTTGTGTTGGTGCCATAGGTCTCCCTTTACAATGTGTTGTGGTGGTGCCATAGGTCTCCCTTTACAATGTGTTGAGTTGTTGCCATAGGTCTCCCTTTACAATGTGTTGTGGTGGTGCCATAGGTCTCCCTTTACAATGTGTTGTGGTGGTGCCATAGGTCTCCCTTTACAATGTGTTGTGGTGGTGCCATAGGTCTCCCTTTACAATGTGTTGAGTTGTTGCCATAGGTCTCCCTTTACAATGTTTTGTGTTGGGCCATAGGTCTCCCTTTACAATGTGTTGTGGTGGTGCCATAGGTCTCCCTTTACAATGTGTTGTGGTTGTGCCATATGTCTCCCTTTACAATGTGTTGAGTTGTTGCCATAGGTCTCCCTTTACAATGTGTTGTGGTGGTGCCATAGGTCTCCCTTTACAATGTGTTGTGGTGGTGCCATAGGTCTCCCTTTACAATATGTTGTGGTGGTGCCATAGGTCTCCCTTTACAATGTGTTGAGTTGTTGCCATAGGTCTCCCTTTACAATGTTTTGTGTTGGTGCCATAGGTCTCCCTTTACAATGTGTTGTGGTGGTGCCATAGGTCTCCCTTTACAATGTGTTGAGTTGTTGCCATAGGTCTCCCTTTACAATGTGTTGTGGTGGTGCCATAGGTCTCCCTTTACAATGTGTTGTGGTGGTGCCATAGGTCTCCCTTTACAATGTGTTGTGGTGGTGCCATAGGTCTCCCTTTACAATGTGTTGAGTTGTTGCCATAGGTCTCCCTTTACAATGTTTTGTGTTGCTGCCATAGGTCTCCCTTTACAATGTGTTGTGGTGGTGCCATAGGTCTCCCTTTACAATGTGTTGTGTTGGTGCCATAGGTCTCCCTTTACAATGTGTTGAGTTGTTGCCATAGGTCTCCCTTTACAATGTGTTTTGTTGGTGCCATAGGTCTCCATTTACATTGTGTTGGTGTCATCGATCTCCCTTTACATTGCGTTGGTGCCATAGGTCTCCCTTTACAATGTGTTGTGGTGGTGCCTTAGGTCTCCCTTTACAATGTGTTGAGTTGTTGCCATAGGTCTCCCTTTACAATGTTTTGTGGTGGTGCCATAGGTCTCCCTTTACAATGTGTTGAGTTGTTGCCATAGGTCTCCCTTTACAATGTTTTGTGTTGGTGCCATAGGTCTCCCTTTACAATGTGTTTTGTTGGTGCCATAGGTCTCCCTTTACAATGTGTTGTGGTGGGTCCATAGGTCTCCCTTTACAATGTGTTGTGGTGGTGCCATAGGTCTCCCTTTACAATGTGTTGTGGTGGTGCCATAGGTCTCCCTTTACAATGTGTTGAGATGTTGCCATATGTCTCCCTTTACAATGTTTTGTGTTGGTGCCTTAGGTCTCCCTTTACAATGTGTTGTGGTGGTGCCATAGGTCTCCCTTTACAATGTGTTGAGATGTTGCCATATGTCTCCCTTTACAAAGTTTTGTGTTGGTGCCATAGGTCTCCCTTTACAATGTGTTGTGGTGGTGCCATAGGTCTCCCTTTAAAATGTGTTGTGTTGGTGCCATAGGTCTCCCTTTACAATGTGTTGAGTTGTTGCCATAGGTCTCCCTTTCCCATGTTTTGTGTTGGTGCCATAGGTCTCCCTTTACAATGTGTTGTGTTGGTGCCATAGGTCTCCCTTTACAATGTGTTGTGGTGGTGCCATAGGTCTCCCTTTACAATGTGTTGTGGTGGTGCCATAGGCCTCCCTTTACAATGTGTTGTGTTGGTGCCATAGGTCTCCATTTACATTGTGTTGGTGCCATAGGTCTCCATTTACATTGAATTGGTGCCATAGGTCTCCATTTACATTGTGTTGGTGCCATATGTCTCCCTTTACATTGAATTGGTGCCATAGGTCTCCATTTACAATGTGTTGTGTTGGTGCCATAGGTCTCCATTTACAATGTGTTGTGTTGGTGCCATAGGTCGCCATTTACATGTTGTTGTTGCCATAGGTCTCCCTTTACATGGTGTTGTTGCCATAGGTATCCCTTCATGTTGTGTGGTGTCTCTCATGTTGTGCTTAGTTTCCCCAGTGTGTATTTTGCTGTTGTCAAGTGTCTTTCGTCTGTGTTGTCTGTCTTGGCTTAAAACAAAGCATTTAGTCCCCGTCCCCTGCCTCACCAAAGGCATTTTGCCTCTTGCCAGGCCATCATTGTATACTGAACAAAAATATAAATGCAAGTGTTGGTCCCATGTTTCATGAGCTGAAATAAAAAATCCCAGAAATGTTCCATACGGAATAACATATGTCTCTCCAATTTTGTGCACACATTTCTTTACATCCCTGTTAGTGAACATTTCTCCTTTGCCAAGATAATCCATCCACTTGACAGGTGTGGCATATCAAGAAGCTGATTAAACAGAATGATCATAACCTTGTAATAAATAAAAGGCCACTCTAAAATGTGCAGTTTTGTCACACAACACAATGCCACAGATGTCTCAAGTTTTGAGGGAGTGTGCAATTGGCATGCTGACTGCAGGAATGTCCACCAGAGCTATTGCCAGAGAATTGAATGTTAATTTCTTTACCATAAGCCGCCTCGAGCGTCGTTTTACAGAATTTGGCAGTATGTCCAACTGGCCTCGCAACTGCAGACCACGTGTAACCACACCAGCCCAGGAACTCCACATCCGGCTTCTTCACCTGTGGGATCATCTGAGACCATCCATCCGGACAGCCCATGAAACTGTGGGTTTGCACAACTAAAGAATTTCTGCACAAACTGTCAGAAACCGTCTCAGGGAAGCTCATCTGCATGATCGTAATCCTCACCAGGGTCTTGACCTGACTGTAGTTTGGCGTCGTAACTGCCTTCAGATGGCAAATGCTTAACTTCGATGGCGACTGGCACGCTGGAGAAGTGTGCTCTTCAAGGATGAATCCCGGTTTCAACTGTACTGGTCAGATGGCAGACAGCGTCTATGGCGTTTTGTGGGCAAGCGTTTTGCTGATGTCAACGTTGTGAACAGAGTGCCGCATGGTGACGGTGAGCTGAAAATGTTCAAGTTCTTCCAAGGCCTGCATACTCAGCATACATGTACGACAGAGTGTTCCAGTTTGCACAGCCATTGAGGAGGAGTGGGACAACATTCCACAGGCCACAATCAACAGCCTGATCAAATCTATGCGAAGGAGATGTGTCGCGTTGCTTGAGGAAAATGGTGGTCACACCAGATACTGACTGGTTTTCTTGTTTCTGTGACCAACAGATCTGTATTCCCAGTCATGTGAAATCAATAGATTAGGGCCTAATGAATTTATTTCAATTGACTGATTTCCTTATAAGAACTGTAACTCAGTAAAATCTTTGATATTGTTGCATGTTGCATTCATATTTTTGTTCAGTTGTAAATAATAATTTGCTCTTAATTTGAATTGCCTGGTAAAATAATGGTAGCATAAAGGTTAAATACAATAACATTGTTGGGAAACCCACTCTTCATAGATTTTTGTTTTGTTTTTTAGGGGGGAAAATCAGCTTTAATATTGCAGATAGATTGTAACTTCCATCAATGTAATTGTCTGCATCACTTCCAATCCCCCATATAGTTTTTTTCTCGCAAATATACATATATATATATACATATATATATACAGTGGGGAGAACAAGTATTTGATACACTGCCGATTTTGCAGGTTTTCCTACTTACAAAGCATGTAGAGGTCTGTAATTTTTATCATAGGTACACTTCAACTGTGAGAGACGGAATCTAAAACAGAAATCCAGAAAATCACATTGTATGATTTTTAAGTAATTAATTTGCATTTTATTGCATGACATAAGTATTTGATCACCTACCAACCAGTAAGAATTCCGGCTCTCACAGACCTGTTAGTTTTTCTTTAAGAAGCCCTCCTGTTCTCCACTCATTACCTATATTAACTGCACCTGTTTGAACTCGTTACCTGTATAAAAGACACCTGTCCACACACTCAATCAAACAGACTCCAACCTCTCCACAATGGCCAAGACCAGAGAGCTGTGTAAGGACATCAGGGATAGAATTGTAGACCTGCACAAGGCTGGGATGGGCTACAGGACAATAGGCAAGCAGCTTGGTGAGAAGGCAACAATTGTTGGCGCAATTATTAGAAAATGGAAGAAGTTCAAGATGACGGTCAATCACCCTCGGTCTGGGGCTCCATGCAAGATCTCACCTCGTGGGGCATCAATGATCATGAGGAAGGTGAGGGATCAGCCCAGAAAAACACGGCAGGACCTGGTCAATGACCTGAAGAGAGCTGGGACCACAGTCTCAAAGAAAACCATTAGTAACACACTACGCCGTCATGGATTAAAATCCTGCAGCACATGCATGGTCCCCCTGCTCAAGCCAGCGCATGTCCAGGCCCGTCTGAAGTTTGCCAATGACCATCTGGATGATCCAGAGGAGGAATGGGAGAAGGTCATGTGGTCTGATGAGACAAAAATAGAGCTTTTTGGTAAACTCCACTCGCCGTGTTTGGAGGAAGAAGAAGGATGAGTACAACCCCAAGAACACCATCCCAACCGTGAAGTGAGAGCCAGAATTCTTACTGGTTGGTAGGTGATCAAATACTTATGTCATGCAATATAATGCAAATTAATTACTTAAAAATCATACAATGTGATTTTCTGTTAATTTGGTTTAGATTCCGTCTCTCAGAGTTGAAGTGTACCTATGATAGAAATTGCAGACCTCTAAATGCTTTGTAAGTAGGAAAACCTGCAAAATCAGAAGTCTATCAAATACTTGTTCTCCCCACTGTACATACACATACATATACATACACATATACATATCCTTTTTAAAAACATATATACCTTTATTACTTTCCAACCCCCCCACCCCTTCCCTGATTGGGGTCAACTAGTGAACAACAATGCTTAGGCCTCTAATTCCTGCTTATACATACTATATACATTTTATGGACACAGTCAATTTTACAATAATTCAATTTTGTTTGTTTTTACTCCTGAACTTCCTCTACCCTCATCCTCTCCGATCATTTTCATGATGTCCATCCTGTTTGCTTCTATATGCCATATCTTTCTAACTGTGCTCTTTCACAAAAGCTCTCAACCTATATCCTATATACTTATTATGGACACAGTATGCTTTACATTATTATTAGTTGTTGTTATTAGTTGTTGTTAGTTGTTATTAGTCCCATCCTTCAAATTCATTCAACACCACCCATTACCAATAGCGGGTAGCTACTGGTAACTATTAGCAACTGTGGATAGTTGTTTCACGCTTGAGAGTACCTGTAATTACGCCAGCTAGCTGCCTACCATTCAGCTGTTTTTCTAACCTCATTGTCTGAAGCGTTGGCGTTAGGTAGTTAGTAGCTACTGTGCTCGAAATGTAGCTAGCTTGTTGCTACCTGGATAGCTAACTAAACAATAGCTGGAACGACCTAGCGAACAGACACGAACTGGCTGAGTCGATTCAGTGGATAGCTTTGCACTTGGCTGGCTAACAGTAGCTGCTAGGGGTAAGTTATAACCTACATTTGTGTTTTGTTTTTACTTACTGGTAACCAGAGTCGTTCAAGGGAATTCGAGACATGGGTGACTAGTTAACGTTAGCTTGGCTCTCTCTGTGTGTTTGTGCCGTGGGAGGATTATTTATTTATTTTTTCGTTGGCAGAGAGCAATGGCTAGCTAGTATGCTAACTGACTGAGTAAGTTGACGACGGACTCGCTCAAGCTGTCGGGACTAACCCAGAACATTACACAACGTTAGACACGGACACGAATGATCTGCTTGGCGTGTTGACACACTGGTGGTTTGTTGTGGCCGAGTATAGGTGCTAAACCGTGTTGTTGGAGGCTGGCATGAAAGTTGGCTGTGGCGTCATAGGATTCGGTGCCCTGGACGGTTTTCACTGAAGAATACTGTACCAAGTTAGCTAGCTGAATAAACTAAGATAGTCTATTCCTAGAAAACATTGAACCGCTGTAGTTTACAACAATTATAGTTTCTGAGGTGGAAGTTGGGAGAGTTATATTTGGGTGTTTCAGTGAAACGTAAGTGAGGGAGGCCCCGCTCTCTCGCTTTCCCAGATGTTTAGTTAATTTCATTCCGATCTCCTTTTCATTATTGTAGCCATTTTCTGTAGCCTGTCAACTATGCGTCTGTCTATCCCTGTTCTCTCCTCTCCGCACAGGCTATACAAACGCCTCACACCGCGTGGCTGCTGCCACTCTAACCTGGTGGTCACTGCACGCACGACCCACGTGGAGTTCCAGGTCTCCGGCAGCCTCTGGAACTGCTGTTCTGCGGCCAACAAGGCAGAGTTGATCTCAGCCTATGCTACCCTCCAGTCCCTCGACTTCTTGGCGCTGACGGAAACATGGATTACCACAGAAAACACTGCTACTCCTACTGCTCTCTCCTCGTCTGACCATGTGTTCTCGCATACCCCGAGAGCATCTGGTCAGCGGGGTGGTGGCACAGGAATCCTCATCTCTCCCAAGTGGACATTCTCTCTTTTTCCTCTGACCCATCTGTCTATCTCCACATTTGAATTCCATGCTGTCACAGTCACTAGCCCATTCAAGCTTAACATTCTTGTCATTTATCGCCCTCCAGGTTCCCTTGGAGAGTTCATCAATGAGCTTGAGGCCTTGATAAGATCCTTTCCTGAGGATGGCTCACCCCTCACAGCTCTGGGTGACTTTAACCTCCCTACGTCTACCTTTGACTAATTTCTCTCTGCCTCCTTCTTTCCACTCCTCTCCTCTTTTGACCTCACCCTCTCACCGTCCCCCCCTACTCACAAGGCAGGCAATACGCTTGACCTCATCTTGACGAGATGCTGTTCTTCTACTAATCTCACTACAACCCCTCCAAGTCCCCGACCACTACTGTGTATCCTTTTCTCTCTCGCTCTCCTCCAACACTACTCACTCTGCCCCTACTCAGATGGTAATGTGCCGTCGCAACCTTCGCTCTAACTCTTCCGCTACTCTCTCCTCTTCCATCCTATCATCTCTTCCCTCTGCTCAATCCTTCTCCCTCCAATCTCCTGATTCTGCCTCCTCAATCCTCCTCTCCTCCCTTTCTTCATCCTTCGACTCTCTATGTCCCCTATACTCCCGGCCGGCTCGGTCCCCCCCTCCTGCTCCGTGGCTTGACGACTCATTGCAAGCTCACAGAACAGGGCTCCAGGCAGCCGAGCGGAAATTGAGGAAAACTAGACTCCCTGCGGACCTGGCATCTTTTCACTCCCTCCTCTCTACATTTTCTTCCTCTGTTTCTGCTGCTAAAGCCACTTTCTACCACTCTAAATTCTAAGCGTCTGCCTCTAACCCTAGGAAGCTCTTTGCCACCTTCTCCTCCCTGCTGAATCCTCCTCCCCCTCCCCCCTCATCCCTCTCTGTGGATGACTTCGTCAACCATTTTGAAAAGAAGGTTGACGACATCCGATCCTCATTTGTTAAGTCAAATGACACTGCTGGTCCTGCTCACACTGCCCTACCCTATCCTTTGACTTCTTTCTCCCCTCTCTCTCCAGATTAAATCTTACTACTTGTGACGGCCGGCCGCCCAACAACCTGCGCACTTGACCCTATCCCCTCCTCTCTCCTCCAGACCATTTCCGGAGACCTTCTCCCTTACCTCACCTCGCTCATCAACTCATCCTTGACCGCTGGCTATGTCCTTCCATCTTCAAGAGAGCGAGAGTTGCACCCCTTCTCAAAAAACCTACACTCGATGCCTCCGATGTCAACAACTACAGACCAGCATCCCTTCTTTCTTTTCTCTCCAAAACTCTTGAGCGTGCCATCTTTAGCCAACTCTCTTGCTATCTCTCTCAGAATGACCTTCTTGATCCAAACCAGTCAGGTTTCAAGACTGGTCATTCAACTGTGACTGCTCTTCTCTGTGTCACGGAGGCTCTCCGCACTGCTAAAGCTAACTCTCTCTCCTCTGCTCTCGTCCTTCTAGACCTATCTGCTGCCTTTGATATTGTGAACCATCAGATCCTCCTCTCCACCCTCTCTGAGTTGGGCATCTCCGGCGCAGCTCACTCTTGGATTGCGTCCTACCTGACAGGTCGCTCCTACCAGGTGGCGTGGCGAGAATCTGTCTCCGCACCACGTGCTCTCACCACTGGTGTCCCCCAGGGCTCAGTTCTAGGCCCTCTCCTATTCTCGCTATACACCAAGTCACTTGGCTCTGTCATATCCTCACATGGCCTTTCCTATCATTGCTATGCAGACGACACACAATCAATCTTCTCCTTTCCCACTTCTGATAACCAGGTGGCAAATCGCATCTCTGCATGTCTGGCAGACATATCAGTGTGGATGACGGATCACCACCTCAAGCTGAACCTCGGCAATACGGAGCTGCTCTTCCTCCCGGGGAAGGACTGCCCGTTCCATGATCTCGCCATCACGGTTGACAACTCCGTTGTGTCCTCCTCCCAGAGTGCAAAGAGCCTTGGCGTGACCCTGGACAACACCCTGTCATTCTCCGCTAACATCAAGGCGGTGACCCGATCCTGTAGGTTCATGCTCTACAACATTCGCAGAGTACAACCCTGCCTTACACAGGAAGCAGCACAGGTCCTAATCCAGGCACTTGTCATCTCCCATCTGGATTACTATAATTCGCTGTTGGCTGGGCTCCCTGCCTGTGCCATTAAACCCCTACAACTCATCCAGAACGCCGCAGCCCGCCTGGTGTGCGACCTTCCTAAGTTCTCTCACGTCACCCCGCTCCTCCGCACACTCCACTGGCTTCCAGTTGAAGCTCGCATCTGCTACAAGACCATGGTGCTTGCCTATGGAGCTGTTAAGGGGAACGGCACCTCCGTACCTGATCAGTCTGATCAGTCCCTACACCCTAACGAGGGCACTACGTTCATCCACCTCTGGCCTGCTCGGTCCCAGCTTTGATGCACCTGCACTGACCTCACCTTCTGGATGATAGCGGGGTGAACAGGCAGTGGCTTGGGTGGTTGATGTCCTTGAAGATCTTTTTGGCCTTCCTGCGACATCGGGTGCTGTATGTGTCTTGGAGGGCGGGTAGTTTGCCACCGGTAATGCATTCGGCAGACCACACCACCCTCTGGAGAGCCCTACGGTTGTGGGCGGTGCAGTTGCCTTACCAGGCGGTGATACAGCCCGACAGGATGCTCTCAATTGTGCATCTGTAAAAGTTTTTGAGGGTTTTAGGTGATAAGCCAAATTGGTTCAGCCTCCTGAGGTTGAAGAGGCTCTGTTGGGCCTTCTTCACCACACTGTCTGCGTGGGTGGACTTGAAGCTTTCCACCTTCTCCACTGCAGTCCCGTCGATGTGGATGGGGGGTGCACCCTCTGCTGTTTCCTGAAGTCCACGATCATCTCCTTTATTTTGTTGATGTTGAGTGAAAGGTTATTTTCCTGGCACCACACTCCCAGAGCCCTCACCTCCTCCCTGTAGGCGGTCTCGTCATTGTTGGTAATCAAGCCTACTACTATTGTGTCATCTGCAAACTTGATGATTGAGTTGGAGGCGTGCTTGGCCACGCAGTCATGGGTGAACAAAGAGTACAGGAGGGGGCTGAGCACACACCCTTGTGGGGCCCCAGTGTTGAGGATCAGCGAAGTAGAGATGTTGTTTCCTACCTTCACCACCTGGGGGCGGCCCGTCAGGAAGTCCAGGACCCAGTTGCACAGGGTGGGGTTCAGACCCAGGGCCTCGAGCTTAATGATGAGCTTGGAGGGTACTATGGTGTTGAATGCTGAGCTATAGTCAATGAACAGCATTCTTACATAGGCATTCCTCTTGTCCAGATGGGATAGGGCAGTGTGCAGTGTGATGGCAATTGCATCTTCTGTGGATCTACTGGGGCGTTAAGCAAATTGAAGTGGGTCTAGGGTGACAGGTAAGGTAGAGGTGATATGATCCTTGACTAGTCTTTCAAAGCACTTCATGATGACAGAGGTGAGTGCTACAAGGTTCAGTTACCTTTGCTTTCTTGGGTACAGGAACAATGGTGGCCCTCTTGAAGCATGTGGGAACAGCAGACTGGGAAAGGGAGAGATTGAATATGTCCATGAACACACCAGCCAGCTGGTCTGCGCATGCTCTGAGGACGCGGCAAGGTATGCCATCTGGGCCGGCAGCCTTGCGGGGGTTAACATGCTTGAATGTATTAATCACGTCGGCCATGGAGAAGGAGAGGCCACAGTCCTTGGTAGTGGGCCTCGTCAGTGGCACTGTGTTATCCTCAAAGCGGGTGAAGAAGGTGTTTAGCTTGTCTGGAAGCGAGACATCGGTGTCGGCGACGTAGCTGGTTTTCTTTTTGTAGTCCGTGATTGTCTGTAGACCCTGCCACATACGTCTCGTGTCTGAGACGTTGAATTGCGACTCCAATTTGTCTCTATACTGATGTTTTGCCAGTTTAATTGCCTTGCGGAGTGAGTAGATAAACTGTTTGTATTCTGCCATATTCCCAGTCACCTTGCCATGGTTGAATGCGGTGGTTCGCAATTTCAGATTTGCGTGAATGCTGCCATCTATCCACGGTTTCTGGTTAGGGTAGGTTTTAATAGTCAGACCATTTTATTGGTAAACTACATGGTAATGTTACATTTTTATTTTTTTGTGATCCAATACGTAATATAGTACATTTATCATAATTTGGTTGTAATCCAGAGAGGTTAGAAAATTTATCTAGATCCTTTAAGAGGCTGTGGAGGGATTCAAGTTGTGGATTTAAAAGAAAACATGAATCATCAGCGTACAATGACACCTTTGTTTTTAAGCCCTGGATTTCTAATCCCTTGATATTATTGTTGGATCTGATTTTAATAGCTAACATCTCGATGGCCATAATAAATAGATATGCCGATAGTGGACAATCTTGTTTCACTCCTCTTGACAGTTTAAAACTTTCAGAGAAATAGCCATTATTTACTATTTTACACCTAGGGTTACTATACATGATTTTAACCCAATTTATAAGAAATTCTCCAAAATTGAAATGCTCCAGGCATTTATATATAAACCCCAGTCGTACTTTATCAAATGCCTTTTCGAAGTCTGCTATGAATAGCAGGCCTGGTTTCCCAGATTTTTCATAGTGATCTATTGTTTCCAGTACTTGCCTTATATAATCTTCAATGTATCGTCCATGTATAAAACCTGTCTGATTAGAATGAATAATGTCCGACAATACCTTTTTAACTCTATGCACTATACATTTTGCTAGAATTTTTGCATCACAACACTGAAGTGTAAGGGGCCTCCAATTTTTTAAATGGACTGGATCTTATATTTTCCACTTGTATCCTGTTTCAGTAATAATGAAATCAGACCTTCTTCTTGAGTGTCTGATAATCTACCATTTACATAGGAGTGGTTAAAACATGCTAATAACAGTCCTCTGTGTATATCAAAAAAGGTTTGGTATACCTCGACTGGTATGCCATCCAACCCTGGAGTTTTCCAAGACTTAAAGCATTTACAGTGGGGAAAAAAAGTATTTAGTCAGCCACCAATTGTGCAAGTTCTCCCACTTAAAAAGATGAGAGAGGCCTGTAATTTTCAACATAGGTACACGTCAACTATGATAGACAAATTGAGAATTTTTTTTCCAGAAAATCACATTGTAGAATTTTTTATGAATTTATTTGCAAATTATGGTGGAAAGTAAGTATTTGGTCACCTACAAACAAGCAAGATTTCTGGCTCTCACAGACCTGTAACTTCTTCTTTAAGAGGCTCCTCTGTCCTCCACTCGTTACCTGTATTAACTGCACGTGTTTGAACTCGTTATCAGTATAAAATACACCTGTCCACTCCAAACTCCACTATGGCCAAGACCAAAGAGCTGTCAAAGGACACCAGAAACAAAATTGTAGACCTGCACCAGGCTGGGAAGACTGAATCTGCAATAGGTAAGCAGCTTGGTTTGAAGAAATCAACTGTGGGAGCAATTATTAGGAAATGGAAGACATACTAGACCACTGATAATCTCCCTCGATCTGGAGCTCCACGCAAGATCTCACCCCGTGGGTTCAAAATGATCACAAGAACGGTGAGCAAAAATCCCAGAACCACACGGGGGGACCTAGTGAATGACCTGCAGAGAGCTGGGACCAAAGTAACAAAGCCTACCATCAGTAACACACTACGCCGCCAGGGACTCAAATCCTGCAGTGCCAGACGTGTCCCCCTGCTTAAGCCAGTACATGTCCAGGCCCGTCTGAAGTTTGCTAGAGTGCATTTGGATGATCCAGAAGAGGATTGGGAGAATGTCATATGGTCAGATGAAACCAAAATAGAACTTTTTGGGAAAAATTCAACTCGTTGTGTTTGGAGGACAAAGAATGCTGAGTTGCATCCAAAGAACACCATACCTACTGTGAAGCATGGGGGTGGAAATATCATGCTTTGGGGCTGTTTTTCTACAAAGGGACCAGGACGACTGATCCGTGTAAAGGAAAGAATGAATGGGGCCATGTATCGTGAGATTTTGAGTGAAAACCTCCTTCCATCAGCAAGGGCATTGAAGATGAAACGTGGCTGGGTCTTTCAGCATGACAATGATCCCAAACACACCGCCCGGGCAATGAAGGAGTGGCTTCGTAAGAAGCATTTCAAGGTCCTGGAGTGGCCTAGCCAGTCTCCAGATCTCAACCCCATAGAAAATCTTTGGAGGGAGTTGAAAGTCCGTGTTGCCCAGCGACAGCCCCAAAACATCACTGCTCTAGAGGAGATCTGCATGGAGGAATGGGCCAAAATACCAGCAACAGTGTGTGAAAACCTTGTGAAGACTTACAGAAAACGTTTGACCTGTGTCATTGCCAACAAAGGGTATATAACAAAGTATTGAGAGAGTTTTGTTATTGACCAAATACTTATTTTCCACCATAATTTGCAAATAAATTCATAAAAAATCCTACAATGTGATTTTCTGGATTTTTTTCATCTCATTTTGTCTGTCATAGTTGACGTGTACCTATGATGAAAATTACAGGCCTCTCTCATCTTTTTAAGTGGGAGAACTTGCACAATTGGTGGCTGACTAAATACTTTTTTCCCCCACTGTAATTGCATCCAGAAGTTCCTCCTCTGTAATTTCACCTTCACATGAGTCTTTCTGTATGGCTGTTAATTTTACATTATCAATAGAAAAGAAATCTCTACAATTACCTTCAGTTAGAGGAGATGGAGGCGACTGAAACGAAAACATATGCTTAAAGTACTCTTCATTGTTAGCTGGCCCAGGACTTAGCTAGCATAACCACAGAGTGGGACAGAGGTCAAGGCAGAGGTCAATGGGGAAGTGAGAGCTGTGGATAGAAAGTACAGAGAACATAGTTTGCTATAAAGCTGAGGGATGGGAATGGAGACATACAATCCATAGATGGAGCTGTGGAAGGACTGACAGTGCCTGTATAGCTGAGAAGAAGAGGGTAACAGCATCAGTTATAAACTTGTCAAAAAGGTTTTGTTGTTCATCAGCTAAAATGATGAACAATATATGTTGTTATATGTTGTGTGCTGTTTGTAAAGGTTTTTGGCTTGCACCTGTTGGCCTGCACCTGTTGTCTTGCACCTGTTGGCCTGCACCTGCAATGCTATCTGATGCAGTAATCAATAGTCTGATCTGCAGTCAGAAAACAAAGAATTTGACCTTGAAAGAGTAGGAGAAAGGACTCTAGGCATGTTAGTGTGTTTGTGTGTGTGTGTGTGTGTGTGCGCGCGAGTGTGTTGTGTGTGTAGGAAACTGACAAAACGCTATAGCTAGCATAGGAGTGAGTTAGAAAAAGGACGCAAGGTATTGCAGACAGGACGTTGCCACAGGGCTTGGATGTGAGGTGGATGTGGATGTCAGTTGTGCTTGCATACTGAGTTTAGTTCAGCAGGAACCACAAAGAAGGGTCCCTTTGCAAGGCGGGGGGAGGGGGGGTTATTGTGCTGGAGGGTGTGGGGACTGCGTCAGTGTGCCGGTTTGAAGACCATCTTCAGCCTCAGGCAGATCATACAACCAGGGGGTTAGAGTAGCTGGGGTACGAGATACATACATATGGGGTGAAGGGAATATGATTCGTTCTTTCGGTACCTCTGGCACATTTACAATTGATGTGAACACTGAAATGTTAATAATGCAATGTGCACTGTCCTTCAATTCAAATAAATTCCCTGTATCAATGAAGATGTTCTTCAGCAAACTTTTCCTGTGGGGAGGTAAAGAGAATATGAAAATGCATGTGTTATTTGAGCTCATTATCAGATGTGTATTCACACCGCTTGACTTTTTGCATGACTTTCTTCATATTTTGTTGTGTTACAGCTTGCATTTAAAATTGATTAAATTTAGACTTTGTGTCACTGGCCTACACACACAAACCCATAATGTGAAAGTGGAGTTATGTTTTTAGAAATGTTTACCAATTAATCAAAAGTAAAAAGCTTATATGACTTAAAAAAATAAGTATTCAACACCTTTGTTAAGGCAAGCCTAAATATGTTCAGTATTAAAAATGTGCTTAACTTAAGCTGACAGTCCCTGAAATCGGGCACTAGAATTACTTATAAAAATATGTACATGTTTACATTACTTATTTTGTTGATTTCCCACCATTTTATAAGTCAGAAGACAGCCATCCAGACCTTTCTAGGACCATGTCAACGTCCTCTGTCGAATAAACATGTATTTGCCTCCCTCTGGTGGTCGGCTGCATCATTACATCCATTTATATCACTTCACTGCACTATTACATTTTACATTTTAGTCATTTAGCAGACGCTCTTATCCAGAGTGCATACAATTTTTTTTTTTATACTGGTCCCCCGTGGGAATCAAACCCACAACCCTGTGGGCACTGAGCTACACCCCTGCCGGCCATTTCCTCCCTTACCCTGGACGAATTGTGCGCCGCCCCATGGGTCTCCCGGTCGCGGCCGGTTACGACAGAGCCTGGATTTGAACCAGGATCTCTAATGGCACAGCTAGCACTGCGCTGCAGTGCCTTAGACCACTGCGCCACTCGGGGACTTTACGTCAAAGGGGCATGTATCCAGCTGGACTGCTTCACGGCACAGACATGGCAAAGCAATCGCTGAATTTGTCTCTAGCAGGCGGATCTAAATACATAACTTTAATAGCTTGTTGATAAAGAATGCAACCTACACACTTTCTTAAATCTAAAATAAGTAAAGAAGTATGTGTTTTACATCAGAGGCAGACACGTTGCATATGCTCAGAATGACAAAATCGAGTCCTTTACATAGCCCTTCTCCCCTTGTCTGAAGATTTTGACTATCACTAATGTCATGATATGTTTATTAAAGTAATAAAGAATGTGAAATATTTTGGGTTGAAGTTCCTAAAACAGATTATAACTATATATGAACATATTATACAGTATGAAAAGGCTTATTCATTCACAATGTTTTCTTATTTTTATCATATTTGAATATGTTTATTATACTTTTATTTTGTGCTCAATTCATAACTTCACCATGTTCAAAGGGATATTCAATGTCTGCTTTTTTATTTTTACCCATCTACCAACAGGTGTCCTTCTTTGCGAGGCATTGGAAAACCTCCCTGGTCTTTGTGGTTGAATCTGTGTTTGAAATTCACATCATCTATGGCAATCTATGGCAAGACTTGACAAAGGCTGTCTAGCATGATCAACAACCAACTTGACAGATCTTGAAGAATTAAAAAAATATTGTACAATCCAGGTGTGCAAAGGTGTAAAATCCAGGTTTCCAAAAGGTGTAAAATCCAGGTGTCCAAAAGGTGTAAAATCCATGTGTCCAGGCTGTAACACAACACATTGTGGAATAAGGGGTATGAATACTTTCTGAAGACACCGTACACAAAGCAAACGTTTAACTTCATAACCATTAGCTAACTAAATTATATGTGTCGTAATAATCTAGCTAGCCGGACAGATTACTAGGCAAAAATGACCCAAAACTAATGATATGCATATGTAGATGTCAATTCTTCGTGGGTATGTCGCTAGCTAACTAGAGTGGGTATTTTAGGTACTTAAACATGCCAAAATTAACACGGTATGTATTTGTTAAGGAATCAAGAAAATATATTGTGGTCAGGCAACATATGAGATGTGAATGGGCAACATTTTAATCCGAAGTCTGAGTTTATTTTCTCTCGTTTCAGCTCAAATAACGCCATTGATTTCAATACGTTTTACATCGTTTTTTACGTGGTTGCGTCATCTTTTCTGTTCATACATTCAGTTCAATCTTACATTGATGCATGCTTAAAATAATATCTGAGAAATTTCCTCCGTGTTCCGTTTCACATAGTTTGATTTGGACTCACACTCCTCCTCATGCATTTAAAAGGACTGGATTGGAAAGGGAAAGTGTGTTTCCACTAGGCTATATTCCTTACATCCTCACATTCCTTTTAAATGTATGAGGGGTAGTGAACAAGTGGACACTAAGAGGAAAAGGGTAGAGAATTGACCATAATTACCTGTTCAAAGTTCAGAGTTCAGAGTGGGGCTGTGAAACCTCTGATTGACCATAATTACCTGTTCAAAGTTCAGAGTTCAGAGTGGGGCTGTGAAACCTCTGATTGACCATCACTACATATTCAAAGTTCAGAGTTCAGAGTGGGGCTGTGAAACTTCTGATTAACCATAACTTCCTGTTCAGAGTTCAGAGTTCAGTTCAGAGTGAGAATGTGAAACCTCTGATTGACCATAACTACCTGTTCAGAGTGGGGCTGTGAATCCTCTGATTGACCATAACTCCCTGTTCAGAGTGGGGCTGTGAATCCTCTGATTGACCATAACTTCCTTTTCAGAGTGAGGCTGTGAAACCTCTGATTGACCATAACCACCTGTTCAGAGTGAGGCTGTGAATCCTCTGATTTACCATAACTTCCTGTTCAGAATGAGGCTGTGAAACCTCTGATTGACCATAACTTCCTGTTCAGAATGAGGCTGTGAAACCTCTGATTGACCATAACCACCTGTTCAGAGTGAGGCTGTGAATCCTCTGATTGACCATAACTACCTGTTCAGGGTTCAGAGTGAGGCTGTGAATCTGAACACAGGCTGTAAAACAGCAATCACGAAGGTCATTACAGATCTGAGTCTGGCTTTGACAGTTGCACATGGAAGAAAAAAAAATGATGTAAAAAAATACAATGAACAGATTACTATCCAATTACTACCTTTACACTGCTTGACCACTCCAATTGGAAACTACAGAGGCTATGTTCAATTCAGTTATGCTGCTGACATTGGAAACTACAGAGGCTACTTCAGTTATCCTGGTGACATTGCAAACTACAGAGGCTATGTCCACTTCAGTTATCCTGGTGACATTGCAAACTACAGAGGCTATGTCCACTTCAGTTATCCTGGTGACATTGCAATTATTCATAGCAATACTTTGTTCATATATCAACATATCTATAGCTGGGAAACATTTGACACTATCCTTTTCAATATACTATTTGTTAAAAACACAAAACTATGGTGCAGTTTAAAAGCTTTGTTCCAGCCTACTAGGAACGAGAGCGGACTGCTGATTGAGTCTCAAAGTGAAACTGTGACAAATCTGCCCATTGTATTGCATAGCCCCATCTAGCTACAGCAGTGTAGCTCTGCCTACTGCAGAGGTAATATATTAGTGGTTCTCTTTGATGCCGCTGGCAAAGTTTCAACACAAAATCTACAACCAGAATTCATATCCTCGAGTATAGCAGGCTAGCTTCTTCTGCTTCTGCTTAAGTATAGCAGGCTAGTTTCTTCTGCTTCTTTATTTATTATTACTTCTTTATTTTATTTAACCTTTATTTAACTAGGCAAGTCAGTTAAGAACAAATTCTTATTTACGGTGACTTCCTACCAAATGGCAAAAGGCCTCCTGCCGGGACGGGGGCTGGGATTAAAAATAAAAAATAAAATAAAAATATAGGACAAAACACACATCACGACAAGAGAGACACCACAACACTACATAAAGAGAGACCTAAGACAACAACATAGCATGGCAGCAACACATGACAACACAGCATGGTAGCAACACAGCATGACAACAACATGGTAGCAACACAACATGACAACAACATGGTAGCAACACAACATGACAACAACATGGTAGCAACACAACATGGCAGCAGCACAACATGGTAGCAGTACAAATCATGGTACAAACATTATTGGGCACAGACAACAGCACAAAGGGCAAGAAGGTAGCGACAACAATACATCACGCGAAGCAGCCACAACTGTCAGTAAGAGTGTCCATGACTGAGTCAAACTGTTCAGTTTGAGTGTTTTTTGCAGCTCGTTCCAGTCGCTAGCTGCAGCAAACTGAAAAGAGGAGCGACCCAGGGATGTGTGTGCTTTGGGGACATTTAACAGAATGTGACTGGCAGAACGGGTGTTGTATGTGGAGGATGAGGGCTGCAGTAGGTATCTCAGATAGGGGGGAGTGAGGCCTAAGAGGGTTTTATAAATGAGCATCAACCAGTGGGTCTTGTGACGGGTATACAGAGATGACCAGTTTACAAAGGAGTATAGAATGCAGTGATGTGTACTATAAGGAGCGTTGGTGGCAAATCTGATGGGTGAATGGTAAAGAACATCTAGCCGCTCGAGAGCACCCTTACCTGCCGAGCTATAAATTATTTACATTTACACCATTAAGCAGACGCTCTTATCCAGAGCGACTTACAGGAGCAATTAGGGTTAAGTGCCTTGCTTAAGGGCACATCGGCAGAGTTTTCACCTAGTCGGCTCAGGGATTAGAACCAGCGACCTTTCGGTTACTGGCACAACGCTCTTACCCACTAAGATACCTGCCGCCCTTTTGTCTCTGTAATCTAGCATGGGTAGGATAGTCATCTGAATCAGGGTTAGTTTGACAGCTTGGGTGAAAGAGGAGCGATTACGATAGAGGAAACCAAGTCTAGATTTAACCTTAGCCTGCAGCTTGGATATGTGCTGAGAGAAGGACAGTGTACCGTCTAGCCGTACTCCCAAGTACTTGTATGAGGTGACTTCCTCAAGCTCTAAACCCTCAGAGGTAGTAATCACACCGGTGGGGAGAGGGGCATTCTTCTTACCAAACCACATTACCTTTGTTTTGGAGGTGTTCAGAACAAGGTTAAGGGCAGAGAAAGCTTGTTGGACACTAAGAAAGCTTTGTTGTAGAGCGTTTAACACAAAATCACGGGGGGGGGGGGGGGGGGGGGGGGAGGGCAGCAGAGTATAAGACTGTATCATCTGCACATAAATGGATGAGAGCGCTTCCTACTGCCTGAGCTATGTTGTTGATGTAAATTGAGAAGAGCGTGTGGCCTAGGATCGAGCCTTGGGGTACTCCCTTGGTGACAGGCAGTGGCTGAGACAGCAGATGTTCTGACTTTATACACTGCACTCTTTGAGAGAGGTAGTTAGCAAACCAGGCCAAAGACCCCTCAGAGACACTAATACTCCTTAGCCGGCCCACAAGAATGGAATGGTCTACCGTATCAAAAGCTTTGGCCAAGTAAATAAAAATAGCAGCACAACATTGCTTAAAATCAAGGGCAATGGTGACATCATTTAGGACCTTTAAGGTTGCAGTGACAAATCCATAACCTGAGCGGAAACCAGATTGCATACCAGAGAGAATATTATAGACATCAAGAAAGCCAGTCAGTTGATTATTGACAAGTTTTTCCAACACTTTTGATAAACATGGCAAAATAGAAATTGGCCTATAACAGTTGGGATCAGCTTGATCTCCCCATTTAAATAAAGGACGCACCGTGGCTGCCTTCCAAGCAGTGGGAACCTCCCCAGAGAGGAGAGACAGGTTAAAAAGGTGAGAGATAGGCTTGGCGATGATAGGGGCAGCAACCTTAAAGAAGAAAGGGTCTAAACCATCTGACCCAGATGTTTTTTTGGGGTGAAGTTTAAGGAGCTCCTTTAGCACCTCAGACTTAGTGACCGCCTGCAGGGAGAAACTTTGTAGCGGGGCAGGGGAAAAAGAGGGAGGAGCATCGGGGCTAGTCGCATTAGAAGGAACGGGAGATGAGGAAATGTTGGACGGGCAAGGAGGCATGGCTGAGTCAAATAGGAATCCTGACTTAGTGAAGTGGTGATTAAAGAGCTCAGCCATGTGCTCTTTGTCAGTAACAGCCACATCATCAACATTAAGGGACATGGGCAGCTGTGAGGAGGAGGGTTTATTCTCCAGAGCTTCTTGGGGTTAGACCCACAGCAAGAGAACCGCTCCTTAAAGTCAAGGGCAATGGTGACATCATTTAGGACCTTTAACCCTCCCTTCGGCCTTCCGGATAGCCTGAGTGCACTTATTTCTAATTTGCCTGAATGAGAGCCAGTCAGGCTGAGTATGCGCTTGCCGAGCATTTCGCCAAATGGAATTCTTGAGGTGGAGTAACTCTGCCAGATCACGGTCGAACCAGGGGCCGAACCTGTTTTTAATTCTCATTTTCTTCATGGGGGCGTGTTTGTTAACAATACCACTGAAAATATCAAAAAAGAAGGTCCAAGCGTCTTCGACAGAGGGGATCAAGCTGATTATATAGCAATTTACAGAGGCCAGATCATGAAGGAAGGCTTGCTCGTTAAAGTTTTTTTAGCAAGCGTCTATGACAAATCAGGACAGGTCGTTTCACTGAGCAGCCATTACGAACACAGGCTGTAAAACAGCAATCACGAAGGTCATTACAGAAAACACCAGACTGATACCTATCAGGATTATTTGTGAGGATAACATCAAGGAGAGTAGCCTTTTCTGCGTGTTTGCAGTCATTCCTTGTGGGATTGGTAATAATCTGAGAAAGATTTAGGGAGTCCCATTGCTTTAGGACTTGGTCAGGTCACTGATAAAGAAATAAAACCACCCTCAGTCAAAATAATAATGTATGACTATTAGTAGACTAGAGCTTAGAGAGTTAATCATATGTGCTTATATAAGATGCATATTTGCCCAGCAACAGAGTATTTGTGTCTTGTTATCAGTCAAGCAGAAGTGCAAAACGTTGAAACCAATAACAGGAGACCGGTTTCAAAAACAGATGTCCCCACACAGGGAAGGGGAGTGAGAGGCTTGCAGAATATTGTGAGAACAGCGATAACTATGTATGGGAATAGAGAAAAAAATGCAGCCTGCCTGTGCAAGGAGTAGGCTATGATATGTGTGTGTGTGTGTGTGTGTGTGTGTGTGTGTGTGTGTGTGTGTGTGTGTGTGTGTGTGTGTGTGTGTGTGTGTGTGTGTGTGTGTGTGTGTGTGTGTGTGTGTGTGTGTGTATCTGACGTGTGTGTATGAAAAGACTGTGCGCCCATTTTTTGGCAGAGCGCTCTGTGAATAAATACTGATCATTGCAGAAAGGGATCTTTGTTTAATTCATTATTTAACTAGATATTTACAACCTCTGGGAATTATTCAAAGATTTGAGAAGTAGTTAACTTCAACCATTGAGATAACAACATTCTCGTGACAGTCACCTAGCAGGACAAATTCACACTTAGTGTAAGGGGCCAGGAGAGAGCTTAGGGCATTTAGGGTTCAGGCTGGTGCTGATGGTGTACGCTAATTGATCTGATGTGTTCTATCCTAGCAAGTTTGGTAGCCTTAACTTAGCATTCAGTCCTTATAAAGTAAAATATATAATTGTAATTTATTTTTCTCCATGGCTTTAAAAGTAGCTTCAGACTAAACATTAGTCACTCACTTCCAGGTTGGATGGTGTTTTCAGGTTTCTTGTGCTTCATTTGCTGGTCGTTGGTTTTCCAGAGGATATGTATACAAAATGAGGTGGAAACTGAGCTGCACTTCCTAACCTCCGGCCAAATGTATGACCACATTAGAGGCATATAGTTCCCTCAGATTACAGAGATCCACAAAGAATTCGAAAACAAACCCAATTTTGATAAACTCCCTTATCTACTGGGTGAAAAACCACAGTGTGTCGTCACAGCAGCAACCAGTGAAGAACAAACACCACTGTAAATACAACCCATATATATGTTTATTTATTTTCCCATTTGTACTTTAACTATTTGCACATTATTACAACACTGCATATAGACATAATATGACATTTGAAATGTCTTTATTCTTTTGGAACTTCTGAGCGTAATGTTTACTGTTAATATTTATTGTTTATTTCACTTTTGTTTACTATCTACTTCACTTGCTTTGGCAATGTTAACCTACATTTCACATGCCAATAAAGCCCTTAAATTGACAATTGAATTGAGAGAGAGAGAGAGAGAGAGAGAGACAGAGAGAGAGAGAGATAGAGAGAGAGACAGAGAGACAGAGAGAGAGTCCTCCAACCATTGCTATCTCCATTTCACAGCAGGTTGAGCAGGTTGAGGTATGTAGCTTACTGCCCAGGCTCCTGTCCCCCACACCCAGCCTCTCCTTTATCTCTCTCCTCTATTTCTCCTCTCCTCCTGTCGGCCAGATTAATGGTGCCCATCCCTCCATCCCAGGGCCTGCTCATCTGGTCGAAAAGCTGCTTGATGTGGTGATGATGAGCAGTGAGTCTCATCCAGACAGGCCCACCCATCTCTCTCTTTCTCTATCCATCACTTCTCTCTCTCTCTGCCTTTCTCGCTCTATGCTCTTTCTCCCCCTTTCTCTCCTTCCTTTATCTCTTTGTCTCACTCTCTTCTCTTCGCCGAGGCTTAGTGCCTCTCTGTGGCTGCTGTTGTGTTTCTGTGCTCCAGTCTCTCTCTCTCTCTCTCTCTCTCTCTCTCTCTATCTCTCTCTCTTTCTCTATCTCTCTCTCTCTCTCTCTCTCTCTCTCTCTCTCTCTCTCTCTCTCTCTCTCTCTCTCTCTCTCTCTCTCTCTCTCTCTCTCTCTCTCTCTCTCTCTCTCTCTCTCTCTCTCTCTCTCTCTCTCTCTCTCTCTCTCTCTCTCTCTCTCACATACATACTAATGTTTCTTCATGCTCCAGTATGTCAAATTTTTTAAAGCCCATAACCATGTGTGTTTCAACTTTGTTTAAGACCACCAAAAAAACACTCTCTGTGACCCTGATTTAGCCTACTGCAGTAAAAGGTTATTAACCTAACTAACCATTCAGCCTATTCAGTCAATGACCCTGCTGGTTTACTGTAATGTACTACCAGTGGAATAGAAACAAGTCCTGTCCTCAAAATTATAGAACCTTTGAACTAGTTCCTAAATCCAAGGTTGTTGCTCTGGCTCATTTAAAAATACAAAACTTGATGGTCCTAAGAGAAGTATGTTGAACATCATGCAGGGAAAGCCCTTCAATGGAAGGGTTTCTAAGAGGAGCAATATGCTTCATATCATCAATCAGCAGCGGATGTCCTTTGGATCTGCTATGTGCGGTGTTTTGGGAGATTAGGTCATTAATAGTTTAATTTGAGCTTTGATTTGATACATCATGTAAGATACAACCTTTAAATCTAAGTGTACAAGTGTGAATCTGTCTTTATATGTGTCCTCTCTCTTTCTCTCTCTATCAAAAAAAAAAAAATGAAGGTCGGCTTAATTGGCATGGAAAATATATGTTTTCATTGCCAAAGCAAATACACAATAAAAACGAACAGTAAACACTACACTCACAAAAGTTCCAAAGGAATAGAGACATTTCAGATGTCAGATTATGTATCTATACAGTGTTATAACAATGTGCAAATAGTTAAAAGTACAAAAGGGAAAATAAATAAACATAAATATGGGTTGTATATACAATGGTGTTTGTTCTTCACTGGTTGCCCCTTTGTTGTGGCAACAGGTCATAAATCTTACTGCTGTGATGGCACACTGTGTGTCACGCCCTGGCTCTGGGGACTCTTAAATGTTGAGCCAGGGTGTGGATTTGCTATGTTTAGTTTTTCTATGTTTTTGTTCTAGATCGTTTGATCTATGTTGGCCAGGGTGGTTCCCAATCAGAGGCAGCTGTAGCTCGTTGTCTCTGATTGGGGACCATACTTAGGCAGCCTGTTTTGCACTAGTCTTTGTGGGATCTTGATCCGTAAAGGTTTGTTGTGTTATAACCTCAGGACTTCACGTATCGTTTGTTTGTTGTTTTTGTCGTTAAGTACGTTAAATAAAAGTATGTACGCTTATCACGCTGCGCCTTGGTCCGTGTCTTCAGTCAACGATCGTGACACTGTGGTTTTTCACCCAGTAGATAAGGGAGTTAATCAACATTGGATTTGTTTTCTAATTCTTTGTGGGTCTGAGTAATCTGAGGGAAGTATATGTACAGTTTAAGTCGGAAGTTTACATACACCTTAGCCAAATACATTACACAGTTTTTCACAATTCCTGATATTTAATCCTAGTAACAATTCCCTGTCTTAGGTCAGTTAGGATAACCACTTTATTTTAAGAACTTGAAATGTCAGAATAATAGTAGAGATAATGATTTATTTCAGGTTTTATTTATTTCATCACATTCCCAGTGGGTCAGAAGTTTACATACACTCAATTAGTATTTGGTAGCATTGCCTTTAAATTTGTTTAACTTGGGTCAAACGTTTTGGGTAGCCTTCCACAAGCTTCCCACAATAAGTTGGGTGAATTTTGGCCCATTCCTCCTGACAGAGCTGGTGTAACTGAGTCAGGTTTGTAGGCCTCCTTGCTCGCACACGCTTTTTCAGTTCTGCCCACACATTTTCTATAGGATTGAGGTCAGGGCTTTGTGATGGCCACTCAAATACCTTGAATTTGTTGTACTTAAACCATTTTGCCACAACTTTGGAAATATGCTTAGGGTCATTGTCCATTTGGAAGACCCATTTAACTTCCTGACTGATGTCTTGAGATGTTGCTTCAATATATCCACATAATTTTCCTTCCTCATGATGCCATCTATTTTGTGAAGTGCACCAGTCCCTCCTGCAGCAAAGCACCCCCACAGCATGATGCTGCCACCCCCGTGCTTCACGGTTTGGGATGTTGTTCTTCAGATTGCAAGTGTCCCCCTTTTTCCTCCAAACATAACGATGGTCATTATAACCAAACAGTTCTATTTTTGTTTCATCAGACCAGAGGACATTTATCCCAAAAATACGATCTTTGTCACCACGTGCAGTTGCAAACCGTAGTCTGGCTTTGATATGGCGGTTTTGGAGCAGTGGCTTCTTCCTTGCTGAGCGGCCATTCAGGTTGTGTCGATATAGGACTCATTTTACTGTGGATATAGATACTTTTGTACCTGTTTCCTCCCGCATCTTCACAAGGTACTTTGCTGTTGTTCTGGGATTGATTTGCACTTTTCGCACCAAAGTACGTTCATTTCTAGGAGACAGAAAGCGTCTCCTTCCTGAGCTGTATGACGGCTGCGTGGTCCCATGGTGTTTATACTTGCATACTATTGTTTGTACAGATGAACGTGGTACCTTCAGCCTTTGGAAATTGCTCCCAAGGATGAAACTTGTGGAGGTCTACAATTTATTTCTGAGGTCTTGGCTGATTTATTTTGATTTTCCCGTGATGTCAAGCAAAGAGGCACTGAGTTTGAAGGTAGGCCTTGAAATACATCCACAGGTACACCTCCAATTGACTCAAATTATGTCAATTAGCCTATCAGAAGCTTCTAAAGCCATGACACCATTTTCTGGAATTTTCCAAGCTGTTTAAAATCACAGTCAACTTAGTGTATGTAAACTTCTGACCCCACTAGAATTGTGATACAGTGAATTATAAGTGAAATAATCTCTGTAAACAATTGTTGGAAAAATTAATTGTGTCATGTACAAAGTAGATGTCCTAACCAAGTTGCCAAAACTATAGATTGTTAAGACATTTGTGCAGTGGTTGAAGAACGAGTTTTAATGACTCCAACTTAAGTGTATGTAAACTTCCGACTTCAACTGTATCTCATGTGGTCATACATTTGGCAGGAGGCTAGGAAGTTAAGCTCAGTTTCCACCTCATTTTGTGGGCAGTGTGCACATAGCCTGTTTCTCTTGAGAGTCAGCTCTGCCTACAGAGGACTCTCTCAATAGCAAGGCTATGCCACTGTGTCTGTACATAGTCAAAGCTTTCCTTAATTTTCGGTCTTCTGCCACTGTGTACTCTCTGTTTAATGCCAAATAGCATTCTAGTTTGCTCTGTTGTTTGGTAAATTCTATCCAATGTGTCAAGCAATTATATTTTTGTTTTCTCATGATTTGGTTGGGTCTAATTGTGTTGCTGTCCTGGGACTCTGTGGGGTCTGTTTGTGTTTGTGAACAGAGCCCCAGGACCAGCTTGCATAGTGGAGTCTTCTCTAGGTTCATCTCTCTGTAGGTGATGGCTTTGTTATGGAAGGTTTGGGAATCACTTTCTTTTAGGTGGTTGTAGAATTTAACTGCTCTTTTCTGGATTTTGATCATTAGCAGGTATCAGCCTAATTCTGAACTGCATGTATTATTTGGTGTTTTTCGTTGTACACACTGAGGATATTTTTGCAGAATTCTGCATGCAGTCTCAATTTGGTGTTTGTCCAATTTTGTGAATTCTTGGTTGGTGAGCAGACCCCAGACCTCACAACCATGAAGGGCAATGGGTTCTATAACTGATTCACTCCAAAAGTATTTCGGAGCCATCATCGACTCAGTGGGTTTTGTCCAACATGTCTCTGGACCTACTCACTGCCACAGTCATACTCTGGACCTAGTTTTGTCCCATGGAATAAATGTTGTAGATCTTAATGTTTTTCCACAAAATCCTGGACTATCGGACCACCATTTTATTACGTTTGCAATCGCAACAAATAATCTGCTCAGACCCCAACCAAGGAGCATCAAAAGTCGTGCTATAAATTCTCAGACAACACAAAAATTCCTTGATGCCCTTCCAGACTCCTTCTGCCTACCCAAGGACGTCAGAGGACAAAAATCAGTTAACCACTTAACTGAGGAACTCAATTTAACCTTGCGCAATACCCTAGATGCAGTTGCACCCCTAAAAACGAAAAACATTTGTCATAAGAAACTAGCTCCCTGGTATACAGAAAATACCCGAGCTTTGAAGCAAGCTTCCAGGAAATTGGAACGGAAATGGCGCCACACCAAACTGGAAGTCTTCCGACTAGCTTGGAAAGACAGTACCGTGCAGTACCGAAGAGCCCTCACTGCTGCTCGATCATCTTACTTTTCCAACTTAATCGAGGAAAATAAGAATAATCCAACATTTCTTTTTGATACTGTTGCAAAGCTAACTAAAAAGCAGCATTCCCCAAGAGAGGATGGCTTTCACTTCAGCAGTAATAAATTCATGAACTTCTTTGAGGAAAAGATCATGACCATTAGAAAGCAAATTACGGACTCCTCTTTGAATCTGCGTATTCCTCCAGGGCTTAGCTGTCCTGGATCTGCACAGCTCTGCGAGGGCCTGGGATCGGGAGAGACACTTAAGTGTTTTAGTACTATATCTCTTGACACAATGATGAAAATAATCATGGCCTCTAAACCTTCAAGCTGCATACTGGATCCTATTCCTACTAAACTGCTGAAGGAGCTGCTTCCTGTGCTTGGCCCTCCTATGTTGAACATAATAAACAGCTCTCTATCCACCGGATGTGTACCAAACTCACTAAAAGTGGCAGTGATAAAGCCTCTCTTGAAAAAGCCAAACCTTGACCCGGAAAATATAAAAAACTATCGGCCTATATCGAATCTTCCATTCCTCTCAAAAATTTTAGAAAAAGCTGTTGCGCAGCAACTCACTGCCTTTCTGAAAACAAACAATGTATACGAAATGCTTCAGTCTGGTTTTAGACCCCATCATAGCACTGAGACTGCACTTGTGAAGGTGGTAAATTACCTTTTAATGGCGTCAGACCGAGGCTCTGCATCTGTCCTCGTGCTACTAGACCTTAGTGCTGCCTTTGACACCATCGATCACCACATTCTTTTGGAGAGACTGGAAACCCAAATTGGTCTACACGGACAAGTTCTGGCCTGGTTTAGATCTTACCTGTCGGAAAGATATCAGTTTGTCTCTGTGAATGGTCTGTCCTCCGACAAATCAACTGTACATTTCGGTGTTCCTCAAGGTTCCGTTTTAGGACCACTATTGTTTTCACTATATATTTTACCTCTTGGGGATGTTATTGGAAAACATAATGTTAACTTTCACTGCTATGCGGATGACACACAGCTGTACATTTCAATGAAACATGGTGAAGCCCCAAAATTGCCCTCGCTAGAAGCCTGTGTTTCAGACATAAGGAAGTGGATGGCTGAAAACTTTCTACTTTTAAACTCGGACAAAACAGAGATGCTTGTTCTAGGTCCCAAGAAACAAAGAGATCTTCTGTTAAATCTGACAATTCATCTTGATGGTTGTAAAGTCGTCTCAAATAAAACTGTGAAGGACCTCGGCGTTACTCTTGACCCTGATCTCTCTTTTGACGAACATATCAAGACTGTTTCAAGGACAGCTTTTTTCCATCTACGTAACATTGCAAAAATCAGAAATGTTCTGTCCAAAAATGATGCAGAAAAATTAATCCATGCATTTGTTACTTCTAGGTTAGACTACTGCAATGCTCTATTTTCCGGCTACCCGGATAAAGCACTAAATAAACTTCAGTTAGTGCTAAATACGGCTGCTAGAATCCTGACTAGAACCAAGAAATTTGATCATATTACTCCAGTGCTAGCTTCCCTACACTGGCTTCCTGTTAAGGCAAGGGCTGATTTCAAGGTTTTACTGTTAACCTATAAAGCGTTACATGGGCTTGCTCCTACCTATCTTTCCGAGTTGGTCCTGCCGTACATACCAATACGTACGCTACGGTCACAAGACGCAGGCCTCCTAATTGTCCCTAGAATTTCTAAGCAAACAGCGGGAGGCAGGGCTTTCTCCTATAGATCTCCATTTTTATGGAACAGTCTGCCTACCCATGTGAGAGACGCAGACTCGGTCTCAACCTTTAAGTCTTTACTGAAGACTTATCTCTTCAGTAGGTCATATGATTGAGTGTAGTCTGGCCCAGGAGTGTGAAGGTGAACGGAAAGGCGCTGGAGCAACGAACAGCCCTTGCTGTCTCTGCCAGGCCGGTTCCCCTCTCCACTGGGGTTCTCTGCCTCTAACCCTGTTGCAGGGGCTGAGTCACTGGCTTGCTGGTGCTCTTTCATGCCGTCCCTGGGAGGGGTGCGTCACTTGAGTGGGTTGAGTTACTGACGTGATCTTCCTGTCTGGGTTGGCGCCCCCCCCTTGGTTTGTGCTGTGGTGGAGACCTCTGTGGGCTATACTCGGCCTTGTCTCAGGATTGTAAGTTGGTGGTTGAGGATATCCCTCTAGTGGTGCGGGGGCTGTGCTTTGGCAGAGTGGGTGGGGTTATATCCTTCCTGTTTGGCCCTGTCCGGGGGTTTCTTCGGATGGGGCCACAGTGTCTCCGGACCGCTCCTGTCTCAGCCTCCAGTATTTATGCTGCAGTAGTTTATGTGTCGGGGGGCTGGGGTTAGTTGGTTATACCTGGAGTACTTCTCCTGTCTTATCCAGTGTCCTGTGTGAATTTAAGTATGCTCTCTCTAATTCTCTCGTTCTCTCTTTCTCTCTGAGAACCTGAGCCCTAGGACCATACGTCAGGACTACCAGGCATGATGACACCTTGCTGTCCCCAGTCCGCCTGGCCTTGCTGCTATTCCAGTTTCAACTGTTCTGCCTGCGGTTACGAAACCCCTACCTGTCCCAGACCTGCTGTTTTCAACTCTTAATGATCGGCTATGAAAAGCCAACTGAGAGACCTGAGCCCTAGGACCATACGTCGGGACTACCGGCCGTGGTGACTCCTTGCTGTCCCCAGTCCGCCTGGCCTTGCTGCTATTCCAGTTTCAACTGTTCTGCCTGCGGTTATGGAACCCCTACCTGTCCCAGACCTGCTGTTTTCAACTCTTAATGATCGGCTATGAAAAGCCAACTGAGATTTATTCCTGATTATTATTTGACCATGCTTGTCACTTATGAACATTTTTGAACATCTTGGCATGGTTCTGTTATAATCTTCACCCGGCACAGCCAGAAGAGGACTGGCCACCCCTCATAGCCTGGTTCCTCTCTAGGTTTCTTCCTAGGTTTTCGCCTTTCTAGGGAGTTTTTCCTAGCCACCGTGCTTCTACACCTGCATTACTACCTGTTTGGGGTTTTAGGCTGGGTTTCTGTACAGCACTTCGAGATATTAGCTGATGTAAGAAGGGCTATATAAAATAAAATTGATTGATTGATTGATTCAAGTATTTTTAGCCAGATCCTAATTGGTATGTCAAATTTTATGTTCCTTTTGATGGCATAGAAGACCCTTCTTGCCTTGTCTCTCAGATCGTTCACAGCTTTGTGGAAGTTACCTGTGGCGCTGATGTTTAGGCCGAGGTATGTATAGTTTATTGTGTGCTCTAGGGCAACGGTGTCTAGATGGAATTTGTATTTGTGGTCCTGGCAACTGGACCTTTTTTGGAACACTATTATTTTTGTCTTACTGATAGTTACTGTCAGGGCCCAGGTCTGACAGAATCTGTGTAGAATATCTAGATGCTGCTGTAGACCCTCCTTGGTTGGTGACAGAAGCACCCGATCTTCAGCAAACAGTAGACATTTGACTTCAGGTTCTAGTAGGGTGAGGCCGGGTGCTGCAGACTGTTCTAGTGCCCTCGTCAATTCGTTGATATATATGTTGAAGAGGGTGGGGCTTAAACTGCATCCCTGTCTCACCCCACGGACCTATGGAAAGAAATGTGTGTGTTTTTTGCCTATTTTAACCGCACACTGTTTGTGTACATGTATGTATGTATGTTTTCCCCCAACCCCACTTTCCATCAATTTGTATAGCAGACCCTCATGCCAAATTGAGTCAAAAGCTTTTTTGAAATCAACAAAGCATGAAAATACTTTGCTTTTGTTTTGATTTGTTTGTTTGTCAATTAGGGTGTGCAGGGTGAATATGTGGTCTGTCGTACGGTAATTTGGTAAAAAGCCAATTTGACATTTGCTCATTACATTGTTTTCACTTAGGAAATGAACTAGTCTGCTGTTAATGATAATGCCGAGGATTTTCCCAAGGTTGATGCATATCCCACGGCAGTTATTGGGGTCAAATTTGTCTCCACATTTGTGGATTGGGGTGATCAGTCCTTGGTTCCAAATATTGGGGAAGTTACCAGAGCTAAAGATGATGTTAAAGAGTTTAAGTTTAGCCAATTGGAATTTGTGGTCTGTAGATTTTATAATTTCATTTAGAATACCATCAACACCACAGGCCTTTTTGGGTTGGAGGGTTTGTATTTTGTCCTGTAGTTCATTCAATGTACAGTGGGGAATTTAGTATTTAGTCAGCCACCAACTGTGCAAGTTCTCCCACTTAAAAAGATGAGAGAGGCCTGTAATTTTCATCATAGATACATGTCCACTATGACAGACAAAATGAGGAAAAAAAATCAAGAAAATCACATTGTAGGATTTTTAATGAATTTATTTGCAAATTATGGTGGAAAATAAGTATTTGGTCAATAACAAAAGTTTCTCAATACTTTGTTATATACCCTTTGTTGGCAATGACACAGGTCAAACGTTTTCTGTAAGTCTTCACAAGGTTTCTTTGTCCTCCAAACACGACGAGTTGAGTTTTTACCAAAAAGTTATATTTTCGTTTCATCAGACCATATGACATTCTCCCAATCCTCTTCTGGATCATCCAAATGCACTCTAGCAAACTTCAGATGGGCCTGGACCTGTACTGGCTTAAGCAGGGGGACACGTCTGGCACTGCAGGATTTGAGTCCCTGGCGGCGTAGTGTGTTACTGATGGTAGGCTTTGTTACTTTGGTCCCAGCTCTCTGCAGGTCATTCACTAGGTCCCCCCGTGTGGTTCTGGGATTTTTGCTCACCGTTCTAGTGATCATTTTAACCCCACGGGGTGAGATCTTGCGTGGAGCCCCAGATCAAGGGAGATTATCAGTCTTCCATTTCCTAATAATTGCTCCCACAGTTGATTTCTTCAAACCAAGCTGCTTACCTATTGCAGATTCAGTCTTCCCAGCCTGGTGCATGTCTACAATTTTGTTTCTGGTGTCCTTTGACAGCTCTTTGGTCTTGGCCATAGTGGAGTTTGGAGTGTGACTGTTTGAGGTTGTGGACAGGTGTCTTTTATACTGATAACAAGTTCAAACAGGTGCCATTAATACAGGTAACGAGTGGAGGACAGAGGAGCCTCTTAAAGAAGAAGTTACAGGTCTGTGAGAGCCAGAAATCTTGCTTGTTTGTAGGTGACCAAATACTTATTTTCCACCATAATTTGCAAATAAATTCATTAAAAATCCTACAATGTGATTTTCTGGAATTATTTTTTCTCAGTTTGTCTGTCATAGTTGACGTGTACCTATGATGAAAATTACAGGCCTCTCTCATCTTTTTAAGTGGGAGAACTTGCACAATTGGTGGCTGACTAAATACTTTTTTCCCCCACTGTAATTGGAGGATCCAGTGCGTTCTGGTAGTCTTTAATAGTTTATTCTAAGATTTGCATTTGATCATGTATCTTTTTTTTGCTGTTTGTTCTTTGTTATAGGGCCAAAAAGATTGGCGAAGTGGTTTATCCATACATCTCAGTTTTGGATAGATAGCTCTTTGTGTTGTTGTTGTTTGTTTATTGTTTTCCAATTTTCCCAGAAATGGTTAGAGTCTATGGATTCTTCAATTACATTGAGCTGATTTCTGACATGCTGTTCCTTCTTTTTCCATAGTGTATTTCTGTATTGTTTTAGTGATTCACCATAGTGAAGGCATAGGCTCAGGTTTTCTGGGTCTCTATGTTTTTGTTTGAATAGGTTTCTCAATTCCTTTCTTAGGTTTTTGCATTCTTCATCAAACCATTCGTCACTGTTGTTACTTGTCTTCGGTTTTCTGTTAGAGATTTTTTTGATTTGATAGGGAAGCTGAGAGGTCAAATATACTGTTTAGGTTTTCTACTGCCAAGTTTACACCTTCACATTTTTTGGTAGGTTTCGACACTACTTTCCTTCCATCTATAGCATTTCTTAATATTATTCAGTTCCTTTGGCTTTGATGCATCATGATTGAGTATTGCTCTGTTCAAGTAGACTGTAATTTTGCTGTGGTCTGATAGGGGTGTCAGTGGGCTGACTGTGAACGCTCTGAGAGACACTGGGTTGAGGTCAGTGATAAAGTAGTCTACAGTACTACTGTCAAGAGATGAGCTATAGGTGTACCTACCATAGGAGTCCCCTCGAAGCCTACCATTGACTATGTACATACCCAGTGTGCGACAGAGCTGCAGGAGTTGTGACCCGTTTTTGTTGGTTATGTTGTCGTAGTTGTGCCAAGGGGGGCATATGGGGGAGGGAATGCTGTCAACTCCAGGTAGGTGCTTGTCCCCCTCTCTCTCTGTGTCTCTCTCTCTCTGAAGGAGCCTCGCTCTCTCTCTAAGAAATGTTCAAGTAATATTGAGGTGCTTGTGTGTACGACGTCAACCATTTAAGAAAACAAAAATGAGACCTTTCCACCCAAATAACAATATATTACAGGTTTTCATATCACATAATTTCAGCCCCTACACACATACAAAGCAACAGCTATTCAGAAAACATTCAGAAAATGGCTAAATTGGCCCCTGGAACACCTAGAGTTTTTTTTTTTTTTCATCACAAGATACACATTCAAACTGTTCTTTTGGAAGTGCTGAATAAAAATAATAGTAGTAAATATAATTTATAATAATTTAATTTTCCATACAGTGTTTGACTATAACTTGACATGTGCAATCTAACAATATATATTTGTATCCAATGGCAGGTTGTGATGTGAGCATGTTAAGAAATATGTCAGTCTTACAGTTTCATTTTCCTTGTACAGTAAATAGATTAGGAAGTCCAGAGGGAAGGAGTGGGACAGGGGGAGCAGGTTGTTGACTAGTGGTGGCTATTCAGCAGCCTGATGGTCTGGGGTTAAAAGCTATTGGCCAGTCTGACAGTTTTTGCCACGATGCTCCTATGCTGCCCGTGTCTGAGTGATGGTAGCGGGGTGAACAATCCGTGGTTGGGGTGGCTGAGGTCCCTGATGATCTTCTTGGCTTTCCTGCGACACGTGGTGTTGTATGTGACCTGGAGGGCAGGCAGTGAGCACACAATGGTGCGTTCGGCTGAGCTTACCACCCCTCTGTAGAGCCTTGCGGTCCGCGGTGGTGGAGTTGCCGTACCAGGCTGTGATGCAGCCCGACAGTATGCTCTCGACGGTGCTACTGTAGAACACTGAGGGCCCTCGGGGACAGGCCAAATTAGTTCAGTATCCTGAGGTTGAAGAGTCGCTATCGTGCCTTCTTCACCAAGGCGTCCGTGTGGGTTGAATATGTCAGCTCCGCGGAGATGTGTACGCCCGAGGCAATTGACATTTTTGACTGTCTCCACAGCGGCCCCATTGATGAGGATGGGGGCGTGCCCAGCCTGGTTCCTCCTGAAGTCCACAATCAGCTCCTTTGTTTTGCTGAGAGGAGAGGTTGCATAGGAAGGAGTTCAGTCCCAGGGCCGTGAGCTTAGAGGACACTGTGGTTTTGAAGGCCGAGCTGTAGTCAATAAACATCATCCTCACACACGCATTCCTTTTGTTCAGGTGGGTGAAGGCAGTGTCAAGTGCAATGGTGAATGCATCGTCCGTGTATCTGTCGGGCGGTAGGCGAATAGGATAGGGTCGAGTGTGTCGGGGAGGGAGGAAGTGATGTGATCTTTGACTAGCCTCTTGAAGCACTTCATGATGACGGAAGTGAGTGCTACGGGTCGGTAGTCATTCAGTAAAGTTACTTTCCCTTTCTTGGGCACGGGGATGATAGTGGACATCTTGAAGTAGATAATGTAAAAATGTAAGGAAACATAACAGCCTGTTGGTCTGCAAATGCTCTGAGGGCGCGGCTAGGGATGCCGTCTGGGCCGGCAGCCTGCGAGGCATAGAACACTGTGCTACATTGTTACAGTAGCCAACTGCTTTGCAATACCCCTATTTCTGATTGTTTGTCCTACCTATGGATGCTGTTCTATGTACTGTGCACACATACAAAACATAGTTGGTTATTGTAAAAACGTAGCATGGTGTTATATGCCATTCCAGTCCTAATCAACATTGTCCAACAGTGTTAGTCTCCCGAGTGGCGCAGTGGTCTAAGGCACTGCATTGCAGTGCTAGCTGTGCCACTAGAGATCCTGGTTCGAATCCAGGCTCTGTCGTAGCCGGCCGTGACCGGGAGACCCATGGGGCGGCGTGCAATTGGCCCAGCGTCGTCCAGGGTAGGGGAGGGAATGGCCGGCAGGGATGTAGCTCAGTTGATAGAGCATGGCGTTTGCAACGCCAGGGTTGTGGGTTAGATTCCCACAGGGGGTAGGAAAATAAATAAATAATGTAAGTCGCTCTGGATAAGAGCGTCTACTAAAATGTAAATGTCCAAGATCACCTTTTCTATAGAAAATTGTATCACTCAATTGATAGAGTATTGCCTGTCTCTCTGTTTGAAGTTCATCAGCTTACAGTGTGTCAATGTCATTCAGATAATGAGTAGAATATATTGTTATATACAGTACAACCCAGGTATTTCAGCAGTGCATTGTACACTACACTATAATTCTAAATGGTAGCACATAAAGTGACTCTTTCCCCTCTTTCCTGTTGAAGCACACTGGCTGATGGAGAATGATGATGTAACGCAGCCACATCCATATATGATTTGGTTTTACCTTCCAACATAAATTGATGTCAAACTGATACTGATATTGAAATGTACATTGTTCAGCAGTTATCAAACTATACACGTTAACTATGCACTACATCAGGGTTCTTCAATTCAGGTCCTGGAGGGCCGAAACACTTCTGTTTTTTTTTTTATCTACCTGGTAGTTAATTGCACTCACCTGGTGTCCCGGGTCTGAATTAGCCCCTGATTAGAAGGAGAGGATGAAAAACAGAGGTGTTTCGGCCCTCCAGGACCGGAATTGAATAAACCCTGGACTACATAATTTGGGTTCAGTAGATTAAGTGATAGTTAATTGTATTGTTAAAAAATGACAATACATTTATATAGAAAAGTAAAGTGGATTTTTCATTTTCAAAAGCAGATACTTAAATTGAATATGTATCCAAATTGAAAGAGTGATTTGGTGTAGTGAACAAGTGACTTAGTGAATTTGTTTGTTGTACTCAGTCAATTGAAAATGCGCTTGGTTTTAAAGCATGAGCCATGCTGATGATCTGTTTAGATTTTGGTGCTTAGAGTTGAGAAAATGTTCCACATACTGTACTTGTAAAAATTGCACGAAAGTTATTGAAAAAAAAAATACTAATACGCTTACGGAGAGACACCTTTATTAAAAAGAAAGAGATTATACTTCCCTGTTCCATTGCTGAGAAAACACTTAGCTAACTGTGTTTATGTGGAAGGGGGCTTGTCTTACATCAGATAGCGCGTAAATTCCTCCTAAAATGATTTGTCTTGTATCTCGCAAAGGGAAATGGGAAAGATCAAAAGTAGTCTGGCTACAATGGGCTAAATTACATTACCTAGGTGACATCGTCTGCTGAACTCCCTTTCTACCTCAAAACTGTCTGAATTAATCTAAGCTAATAGCCAGGAGATAGCCACCGGTTTGTTTTTATTTTATCACAATTGCAAACTACCAAGCACTGTCACAAGATTTGTAATAATTTAGCTAGCTAGTTATTCTGCCTATTTCATGGAGAGTCATACGAGAACGCAGTGATATAAAACTTTAGGAACTATGTTTTCATTTTTTTAATTGCATATGCTCAATATTCTAATTTGAATATGAGTTCCACGTCCTACGAGACAAATCGAAGAAGTGACATCATCTGACGTGAGACAATGGAAAAGGGGAGGAAGAGATTGCTACCACCATATTACCTCAGATTGCTACCATCATATTACCTCATATTGCTACCATCATATTACCTCAGACTGCTACCACCATATTACCTAAGATTGCTACCGTCATATAACCTCAGATTGCTACCACCATATTACCTCAGATTGCTACCATCATATTACCTCATATTGCTACCATCATATTACCTCAGACTGCTACCACCATATTACCTTTGATTGCTACGGTCATATAACCTCAGATTGCTACCACCATATTACCTCAGATTTCTACCATCATATTACCTAAGATTGCTACCATCATATTACCTCAGATTGCTAGCATCATATTACCTCAGATTCCTACCATCATATTACCTCATATTGCTACCATCATATTACCTCAGATTGCTACAAACATATTACCTCAGATTGCTACCATCATATTACCTCAGATTGCTACCATTAAATTACCTCAGATTGCTATCAACATACTACCTCAGATTTATACCATCATATTACCTCAAATTGCCACCATCATAATACCTCAGATTTCTACCTTCATATTACCTCAGATTGTTACCATCATATTACCTCAGATTGCTACCATCATATTACCTCAGATTGCTACCATTAAATTACCTCAGATTGCTATCAACATATTACCTCAGATTTATACCACCATATTACCTCAAATTGCTACCACCATATTACCTCAAATTTCTACCACCATATTACCTCAGATTGCTACGATCATATATCCTCAGATTCCTACCTTCATATTACCTCAGATTGTTACCATCATATTACCCCAGATTGCTACCATCATATCACATCAGATTGCTACCATCATATCACATCAGATTGCTACCATCATATTACCTCAGATTGCTATCATAATATTACCTCAGATTGCTACCATCATATTACTCAGATTGCTACCATCATATTACCTCAGTTTGCTACCATCATATTACCTCAGATTGCTACCACCATATTACCTCAGTTTGCTACCATCTTATTACCTCAGATTGCTACCATCATATTACGTCAGATTCCTACCATCATATCACATCAGATTGCTACCATCATATCACATCAGATTGCTACCATCATATTACCTAAGATTGCTACCATCATATCACATCAGATTGCTACCATCATATTACCTCAGATAGCTACCATCATATTACCTCAGATAGCTACCATCATATTACCTCAGATTGCTACCATCATATTACCTCAGATTACTACCACCATATTACGTCAGATAGCTACCATCATATTACCTCAGATTGCTATCATCATATTACCTCAGATTGCTATCATCATATTACCTCAGATTGCTACCCTCATATTACCTCAGATTGCTACCATCATATTACCTAAGATTGCTACCATCATATTACCTCAGATTGCTAGCATCATATTACCTCAGATTCCTACCATCATATTACCTCATATTGCTACCATCATATTACCTCAGATTGCTACAAACATATTACCTCAGATTGCTACCATCATATTACCTCAGATTGCTACCATTAAATTACCTCAGATTGCTATCAACATACTACCTCAGATTGATACCATCATATTACCTCAAATTGCTACCATCATATATCCTCAGATTCCTACCTTCATATTACCTCAGATTGTTACCATCATATTACCTCAGATTGCTACCATCATATTACCTCAGATTGCTACCATTAAATTACCTCAGATTGCTATCAACATATTACCTCAGATTGATACCACCATATTACCTCAAATTGCTACCACCATATTACCTCAGATTTCTACCACCATATTACCTCAGATTGCTACGATCATATATCCTCAGATTCCTACCTTCATATTACCTCAGATTGTTACCATCATAATACCTCAGATTGCTACCACCATATTACGTCAGATAGCTACCATCATATTACCTCAGATTGCTATCATCATATTACCTCAGATTGCTATCATCATATTACCTCAGATTGCTACCATCATATTACCTCAGATTGCTACCATCATATTACCTAAGATTGCTACCATCATATTACCTCAGATTGCTAGCATCATATTACCTCAGATTCCTACCATCATATTACCTCATATTGCTACCATCATATTACCTCAGATTGCTACAAACATATTACCTCAGATTGCTACCATCATATTACCTCAGATTGCTACCATCATATTACGTCAGATTCCTACGATCATATCACATCAGATTGCTACCATCATATCACATCAGATTGCTACCATCATATTACCTAAGATTGCTACCATCATATCACATCAGATTGCTACCATCATATTACCTCAGATTACTACCACCATATTACGTCAGATAGCTACCATCATATTACCTCAGATTGCTATCATCATATTACCTCAGATTGCTATCATCATATTACCTCAGATAGCTACCATCATATTACCTCAGATAGCTACCATCATATTACCTCAGATTGCTACCATCATATTACCTCAGATTACTACCACCATATTACGTCAGATAGCTACCATCATATTACCTCAGATTGCTATCATCATATTACCTCAGATTGCTATCATCATATTACCTCAGATTGCTACCCTCATATTACCTCAGATTGCTACCATCATATTACCTAAGATTGCTACCATCATATTACCTCAGATTGCTAGCATCATATTACCTCAGATTCCTACCATCATATTACCTCATATTTCTACCATCATATTACCTCAGATTGCTACAAACATATTACCTCAGATTGCTACCATCATATTACCTCAGATTGCTACCATTAAATTACCTCAGATTGCTATCAACATACTACCTCAGATTGATACCATCATATTACCTCAAATTGCTACCATCATATTACCTCAGATTGCTAGCATCATATTACCTCAGATTCCTACCATCATATTACCTCATATTGCTACCATCATATTACCTCAGATTGCTACAAACATATTACCTCAGATTGCTACCATCATATTACCTCAGATTGCTACCATTAAATTACCTCAGATTGCTATCAACATACTACCTCAGATTTATACCATCATATTACCTCAAATTGCCACCATCATAATACCTCAGATTTCTACCTTCATATTACCTCAGATTGTTACCATCATATTACCTCAGATTGCTACCATCATATTACCTCAGATTGCTACCATTAAATTACCTCAGATTGCTATCAACATATTACCTCAGATTTATACCACCATATTACCTCAAATTGCTACCACCATATTACCTCAAATTTCTACCACCATATTACCTCAGATTGCTACGATCATATATCCTCAGATTCCTACCTTCATATTACCTCAGATTGTTACCATCATATTACCCCAGATTGCTACCATCATATCACATCAGATTGCTACCATCATATCACATCAGATTGCTACCATCATATTACCTCAGATTGCTATCATAATATTACCTCAGATTGCTACCATCATATTACTCAGATTGCTACCATCATATTACCTCAGTTTGCTACCATCATATTACCTCAGATTGCTACCACCATATTACCTCAGTTTGCTACCATCTTATTACCTCAGATTGCTACCATCATATTACGTCAGATTCCTACCATCATATCACATCAGATTGCTACCATCATATCACATCAGATTGCTACCATCATATTACCTAAGATTGCTACCATCATATCACATCAGATTGCTACCATCATATTACCTCAGATAGCTACCATCATATTACCTCAGATAGCTACCATCATATTACCTCAGATTGCTACCATCATATTACCTCAGATTACTACCACCATATTACGTCAGATAGCTACCATCATATTACCTCAGATTGCTATCATCATATTACCTCAGATTGCTATCATCATATTACCTCAGATTGCTACCCTCATATTACCTCAGATTGCTACCATCATATTACCTAAGATTGCTACCATCATATTACCTCAGATTGCTAGCATCATATTACCTCAGATTCCTACCATCATATTACCTCATATTGCTACCATCATATTACCTCAGATTGCTACAAACATATTACCTCAGATTGCTACCATCATATTACCTCAGATTGCTACCATTAAATTACCTCAGATTGCTATCAACATACTACCTCAGATTGATACCATCATATTACCTCAAATTGCTACCATCATATATCCTCAGATTCCTACCTTCATATTACCTCAGATTGTTACCATCATATTACCTCAGATTGCTACCATCATATTACCTCAGATTGCTACCATTAAATTACCTCAGATTGCTATCAACATATTACCTCAGATTGATACCACCATATTACCTCAAATTGCTACCACCATATTACCTCAGATTTCTACCACCATATTACCTCAGATTGCTACGATCATATATCCTCAGATTCCTACCTTCATATTACCTCAGATTGTTACCATCATAATACCTCAGATTGCTACCACCATATTACGTCAGATAGCTACCATCATATTACCTCAGATTGCTATCATCATATTACCTCAGATTGCTATCATCATATTACCTCAGATTGCTACCATCATATTACCTCAGATTGCTACCATCATATTACCTAAGATTGCTACCATCATATTACCTCAGATTGCTAGCATCATATTACCTCAGATTCCTACCATCATATTACCTCATATTGCTACCATCATATTACCTCAGATTGCTACAAACATATTACCTCAGATTGCTACCATCATATTACCTCAGATTGCTACCATCATATTACGTCAGATTCCTACGATCATATCACATCAGATTGCTACCATCATATCACATCAGATTGCTACCATCATATTACCTAAGATTGCTACCATCATATCACATCAGATTGCTACCATCATATTACCTCAGATAGCTACCATCATATTACCTCAGATTGCTACCATCATATTACCTCAGATTACTACCACCATATTACGTCAGATAGCTACCATCATATTACCTCAGATTGCTATCATCATATTACCTCAGATTGCTATCATCATATTACCTCAGATAGCTACCATCATATTACCTCAGATAGCTACCATCATATTACCTCAGATTGCTACCATCATATTACCTCAGATTACTACCACCATATTACGTCAGATAGCTACCATCATATTACCTCAGATTGCTATCATCATATTACCTCAGATTGCTATCATCATATTACCTCAGATTGCTACCCTCATATTACCTCAGATTGCTACCATCATATTACCTAAGATTGCTACCATCATATTACCTCAGATTGCTAGCATCATATTACCTCAGATTCCTACCATCATATTACCTCATATTTCTACCATCATATTACCTCAGATTGCTACAAACATATTACCTCAGATTGCTACCATCATATTACCTCAGATTGCTACCATTAAATTACCTCAGATTGCTATCAACATACTACCTCAGATTGATACCATCATATTACCTCAAATTGCTACCATCATATTACCTCAGATTTCTACCAACATATTACCTCAGATTGCTACCATCAAATATCCTCAGATTCCTACCTTCATATTACCTCAGATTGTTACCATCATATTACCTCAGATTGCTACCATCATATTACCTCAGATTGCTACCATTAAATTACCTCAGATTGCTATCAACATATTACCTCAGATTGATACCACCATATTACCTCAAATTGCTACCACCATATTACCTCAGATTTCTACCACCATATTACCTCAGATTGCTACGATCATATATCCTCAGATTCCTACCTTCATATTACCTCAGATTGTTACCATCGTAATACCTCAGATTGCTACCACCATATTACGTCAGATAGCTACCATCATATTACCTCAGATTGCTATCATCATATTACCTCAGATTGCTATCATCATATTACCTCAGATTGCTACCATCATTTTACCTCAGATTGCTACCATTAAATTACCTCAGATTGCTATCAACACATTACCTCAGATTGATACCACCATATTACCTCAAATTGCTACCACCATATTACCTCAGATTTCTACCACCATATTACCTCAGATTGCTACGATCATATATCCTCAGATTCCTACCTTCATATTACCTCAGATTGTTACCATCATAATACCTCAGATTGCTACCACCATATTACGTCAGATAGCTACCATCATATTACCTCAGATTGCTATCATCATATTACCTCAGATTGCTATCATCATATTACCTCAGATTGCTACCATCATATTACCTCAGATTGCTACCATCATATTACCTAAGATTGCTACCATCATATTACCTCAGATTGCTAGCATCATATTACCTCAGATTCCTACCATCATATTACCTCATATTGCTACCATCATATTACCTCAGATTGCTACAAACATATACCTCAGATTGCTACCATCATATTACCTCAGATTCCTACCATCATATTACGTCAGATTCCTACGATCATATCACATCAGATTGCTACCATCATATCACATCAGATTGCTACCATCATATTACCTAAGATTGCTACCATCATATCACATCAGATTGCTACCATCATATTACCTCAGATAGCTACCATCATATTACCTCAGATTGCTACCATCATATTACCTCAGATTACTACCACCATATTACGTCAGATAGCTACCATCATATTACCTCAGATTGCTATCATCATATTACCTCAGATTGCTATCATCATATTACCTCAGATAGCTACCATCATATTACCTCAGATAGCTACCATCATATTACCTCAGATTGCTACCATCATATTACCTCAGATTACTACCACCATATTACGTCAGATAGCTACCATCATATTACCTCAGATTGCTATCATCATATTACCTTTGATTGCTATCATCATATTACCTCAGATTGCTACCCTCATATTACCTCAGATTGCTACCATCATTTTACCTAAGATTGCTACCATCATATTACCTCAGATTGCTAGAATCATATTACCTCAGATTCCTACCATCATATTACCTCATATTGCTACCATCATATTACCTCAGATTGCTACAAACATATTACCTCAGATTGCTACCATCATATTACCTCAGATTGCTACCATTAAATTACCTCAGATTGCTATCAACATACTACCTCAGATTGATACCATCATATTACCTCAAATTGCTACCATCATATTACCTCAGATTTCTACCAACATATTACCTCAGATTGCTACCATCAAATATCCTCAGATTCCTACCTTCATATTACCTCAGATTGTTACCATCATATTACCTCAGATTGCTACCATCATATTACCTCAGATTGCTACCATTAAATTACCTCAGATTGCTATCAACATATTACCTCAGATTGATACCACCATATTACCTCAAATTGCTACCACCATATTACCTCAGATTTCTACCACCATATTACCTCAGATTGCTACGATCATATATCCTCAGATTCCTACCTTCATATTACCTCAGATTGTTACCATCATAATACCTCAGATTGCTACCACCATATTACGTCAGATAGCTACCATCATATTACCTCAGATTGCTATCATCATATTACCTCAGATTGCTATCATCATATTACCTCAGATTGCTACCATCATATTACCTCAGATTGCTACCATCATATTACCTAAGATTGCTACCATCATATTACCTCAGATTGCTAGCATCATATTACCTCAGATTCCTACCATCATATTACCTCATATTGCTACCATCATATTACCTCAGATTGCTACAAACATATTACCTCAGATTGCTACCATCATATTCCCTCAGATTGCTACCATCATATTACGTCAGATTCCTACGATCATATCACATCAGATTGCTACCATCATATCACATCAGATTGCTACCATCATATTACCTAAGATTGCTACCATCATATCACATCAGATTGCTACCATCATATTACCTCAGATAGCTACCATCATATTACCTCAGATTGCTACCATCATATTACCTCAGATTACTACCACCATATTACGTCAGATAGCTACCATCATATTACCTCAGATTGCTTTCATCATATTACCTCAGATTGCTATCATCATATTACCTCAGATTGCTACCCTCATATTACCTCAGATTGCTACCATCATATTACCTAAGATTGCTACCATCATATTACCTCAGATTGCTAGCATCATATTACCTCAGATTGCTACCATCATATTACCTCATATTGCTACCAACTTATTACCTCTGATTGCTACAAACATATTACCTCAGATTGCTACCATCATATTACCTCAGATTGCTACCATTAAATTACCTCAGATTGCTATCAACATACTACCTCAGATTGATACCATCATATTATCTCAAATTGCTACCATCATATTACCTCAGATTTCTACCAACATATTACCTCAGATTGCTACCATCATATATCCTCAGATTCCTACCTTCATATTACCTCAGATTGTTACCATCATATTACCTCTGATTGCTACCATCATATTACCTCAGATTGCTACCATTAAATTACCTCAGATTGCTATCAACATATTACCTCAGATTGATACCACCATATTACCTCAGATTGCTACCATCATATTACCTCAGACTGCTACCATCATATCATCTAAGATTGCTACCACCATATTACCTCAGATTGCTACCATCATATTACCTCATATTGCTACCATCATATTACCTCAGACTGCTACCACCATATTACCTTTGATTGCTACGGTCATATAACCTCAGATTGCTACCACCATATTACCTCAGATTTCTACCATCATATTACCTAAGATTGCTACCATCATATTACCTCAGATTGCTAGCATCATATTACCTCAGATTCCTACCATCATATTACCTCATATTGCTACCATCATATTACCTCAGATTGCTACAAACATATTACTTCAGATTGCTACCATTAAATTACCTCAGATTGCTATCAACATATTACCTCAGATTGATACCACCATATTACCTCAAATTGCTACCACCATATTACCTCAGATTTCTACCACCATATCACATCAGATTGCTACCATCATATCACATCAGATTGCTACCATCATATTACCTAAGATTGCTACCACCATATTACCTCAGATTGCTACCATCATATTACCTCATATTGCTACCATCATATTACCTCAGACTGCTACCACCATATTACCTTTGATTGCTACGGTCATATAACCTCAGATTGCTAGCATCATATTACCTCAGATTCCTACCATCACATTACCTCATATTGCTACCATCATATTACCTCAGATTGCTACAAACATATTACCTCAGAATGCTACCATCATATTACCTCAGATTGCTACCATTAAATTACCTCAGATTGCTATCAACATACTACCTCAGATTTATACCATCATATTACCTCAAATTGCCACCATCATAATACCTCAGATTTCTACCTTCATATTACCTCAGATTGTTACCATCATATTACCTCAGATTGCTACCATCATATTACCTCAGATTGCTACCATTAAATTACCTCAGATTGCTATCAACATATTACCTCAGATTTATACCACCATATTACCTCAAATTGCTACCACCATATTACCTCAAATTTCTACACCATATTACCTCAGATTGCTACGATCATATATCCTCAGATTCCTACCTTCATATTACCTCAGATTGTTACCATCATATTACCCCAGATTGCTACCATCATATCACATCAGATTGCTACCATCATATCACATCAGATTGCTACCATCATAATTACCTCAGATTGCTATCATAATATTACCTCAGATTGCTACCATCATATTACTCAGATTGCTACAATCATATTACCTCAGTTTGCTACCATCATATTACCTCAGATTGCTACCATCATATTACCTCAGTTTGCTACCATCTTATTACCTCAGATTGCTACCATCATATTACGTCAGATTCCTACGATCATATCACATCAGATTGCTACCATCATATCACATCAGATTGCTACCATCATATTACCTAAGATTGCTACCATCATATCACATCAGATTTCTACCATCATATTACCTCAGATAGCTACCATCATATTACCTCAGATAGCTACCATCATATTACCTCAGATTGCTACCATCATATTACCTCAGATTACTACCACCATATTACGTCAGATAGCTACCATCATATTACCTCAGATTGCTATCATCATATTACCTCAGATAGCTACCATCATATTACCTCAGATTGCTATCATCATATTACCTCAGATTGCTATCATCATATTACCTCAGATTGCTACCATCATATTACCTCAGATTGCTACCATCATATTACCTAAGATTGCTACCATCATATTACCTCAGATTGCTAGCATCATATTACCTCTGATTCCTACCATCATATTACCTCATATTGCTACCATCATATTACCTCAGATTGCTACAAACATATTACCTCAGATTGCTACCATCATATTACCTCAGATTGCTACCATCATATTACGTCAGATTCCTACGATCATATCACATCAGATTGCTACCATCATATCACATCAGATTGCTACCATCATATTACCTAAGATTGCTACCATCATATCACATCAGATTGCTACCATCATATTACCTCAGATAGCTACCATCATATTACCTCAGATAGCTACCATCATATTACCTCAGATTGCTACCATCATATTACCTCAGATTACTACCACCATATTACGTCAGATAGCTACCATCATATTACCTCAGATTGCTATCATCATATTACCTCAGATTGCTATCATCATATTACCTCAGATTGCTACCCTCATATTACCTCAGATTGCTACCATCATATTAGCTAAGATTGCTACCATCATATTACCTCAGATTGCTAGCATCATATTACCTCAGATTCCTACCATCATATTACCTCATATTGCTACCATCATATTACCTCTGATTGCTACAAACATATTACCTCAGATTGCTACCATCATATTACCTCAAATTGCTACCATTAAATTACCTCAGATTGCTATCAACATACTACCTCAGATTTATACCATCATATTACCTCAAATTGCCACCATCATAATACCTCAGATTTCTACCTTCATATTACCTCAGATTGTTACCATCATATTACCTCAGATTGCTACCATCATATTACCTCAGATTGCTACCATTAAATTACCTCAGATTGCTATCAACATATTACCTCAGATTTATACCACCATATTACCTCAAATTGCTACCACCATATTACCTCAAATTTCTACACCATATTACCTCAGATTGCTACGATCATATATCCTCAGATTCCTACCTTCATATTACCTCAGATTGTTACCATCATATTACCCCAGATTGCTACCATCATATCACATCAGATTGCTACCATCATATCACATCAGATTGCTACCATCATAATTACCTCAGATTGCTATCATAATATTACCTCAGATTGCTACCATCATATTACTCAGATTGCTACAATCATATTACCTCAGTTTGCTACCATCATATTACCTCAGATTGCTACCATCATATTACCTCAGTTTGCTACCATCTTATTACCTCAGATTGCTACCATCATATTACGTCAGATTCCTACGATCATATCACATCAGATTGCTACCATCATATCACATCAGATTGCTACCATCATATTACCTAAGATTGCTACCATCATATCACATCAGATTTCTACCATCATATTACCTCAGATAGCTACCATCATATTACCTCAGATAGCTACCATCATATTACCTCAGATTGCTACCATCATATTACCTCAGATTACTACCACCATATTACGTCAGATAGCTACCATCATATTACCTCAGATTGCTATCATCATATTACCTCAGATAGCTACCATCATATTACCTCAGATTGCTATCATCATATTACCTCAGATTGCTATCATCATATTACCTCAGATTGCTACCATCATATTACCTCAGATTGCTACCATCATATTACCTAAGATTGCTACCATCATATTACCTCAGATTGCTAGCATCATATTACCTCTGATTCCTACCATCATATTACCTCATATTGCTACCATCATATTACCTCAGATTGCTACAAACATATTACCTCAGATTGCTACCATCATATTACCTCAGATTGCTACCATCATATTACGTCAGATTCCTACGATCATATCACATCAGATTGCTACCATCATATCACATCAGATTGCTACCATCATATTACCTAAGATTGCTACCATCATATCACATCAGATTGCTACCATCATATTACCTCAGATAGCTACCATCATATTACCTCAGATAGCTACCATCATATTACCTCAGATTGCTACCATCATATTACCTCAGATTACTACCACCATATTACGTCAGATAGCTACCATCATATTACCTCAGATTGCTATCATCATATTACCTCAGATTGCTATCATCATATTACCTCAGATTGCTACCCTCATATTACCTCAGATTGCTACCATCATATTAGCTAAGATTGCTACCATCATATTACCTCAGATTGCTAGCATCATATTACCTCAGATTCCTACCATCATATTACCTCATATTGCTACCATCATATTACCTCTGATTGCTACAAACATATTACCTCAGATTGCTACCATCATATTACCTCAAATTGCTACCATTAAATTACCTCAGATTGCTATCAACATACTACCTCAGATTGATACCATCATATTACCTCATATTGCTACCATCATATTACCTCAGATTTCTACCAACATATTACCTCAGATTGCTACCATCATATATCCTCAGATTCCTACCTTCATATTACCTCAGATTGTTACCATCATATTACCTCAGATTGCTACCATCATATTACCTCAGATTGCTACCAGTAAATTACCTCAGATTGCTATCAACATATTACCTCAGATTGATACCACCATATTACCTCAAATTGCTACCACCATATTACCTTAGATTTCTACCACCATATTACCTCAGATTGCTACGATCATATATCCTCAGATTCCTACCTTCATATTACCTCAGATTGTTACCATCATAATACCTCAGATTGCTACCACCATATTACGTCAGATAGCTACCATCATATTACCTCAGATTGCTATCATCATATTACCTCAGATTGCTATCATCATATTACCTCAGATTGCTACCATCATATTACCTCAGATTGCTACCATCATATTACCTAAGATTGCTACCATCATATTACCTCAGATTGCTAGCATCATATTACCTCAGATTCCTACCATCATATTACCTCATATTGCTACCATCATATTACCTCAGATTGCTACAAACATATTACCTCAGATTGCTACCATCATATTACCTCAGATTGCTACCATCATATTACGTCAGATTCCTACGATCATATCACATCAGATTGCTACCATCATATCACATCAGATTGCTACCATCATATTACCTAAGATTGCTACCATCATATCACATCAGATTGCTACCATCATATTACCTCAGATAGCTACCATCATATTACCTCAGATTGCTACCATCATATTACCTCAGATTACTACCACCATATTACGTCAGATAGCTACCATCATATTACCTCAGATTGCTATCATCATATTACCTCAGATTGCTATCATCATATTACCTCAGATAGCTACCATCATATTACCTCAGATAGCTACCATCATATTACCTCAGATTGCTACCATCATATTACCTCAGATTACTACCACCATATTACGTCAGATAGCTACCATCATATTACCTCAGATTGCTATCATCATATTACCTCAGATTGCTATCATCATATTACCTCAGATTGCTACCCTCATATTACCTCAGATTGCTACCATCATATTACCTAAGATTGCTACCATCATATTACCTCAGATTGCTAGCATCATATTACCTCAGATTCCTACCATCATATTACCTCATATTTCTACCATCATATTACCTCAGATTGCTACAAACATATTACCTCAGATTGCTACCATCATATTACCTCAGATTGCTACCATTAAATTACCTCAGATTGCTATCAACATACTACCTCAGATTGATACCATCATATTACCTCAAATTGCTACCATCATATTACCTCAGATTGCTAGCATCATATTACCTCAGATTCCTACCATCATATTACCTCATATTGCTACCATCATATTACCTCAGATTGCTACAAACATATTACCTCAGATTGCTACCATCATATTACCTCAGATTGCTACCATTAAATTACCTCAGATTGCTATCAACATACTACCTCAGATTTATACCATCATATTACCTCAAATTGCCACCATCATAATACCTCAGATTTCTACCTTCATATTACCTCAGATTGTTACCATCATATTACCTCAGATTGCTACCATCATATTACCTCAGATTGCTACCATTAAATTACCTCAGATTGCTATCAACATATTACCTCAGATTTATACCACCATATTACCTCAAATTGCTACCACCATATTACCTCAAATTTCTACCACCATATTACCTCAGATTGCTACGATCATATATCCTCAGATTCCTACCTTCATATTACCTCAGATTGTTACCATCATATTACCCCAGATTGCTACCATCATATCACATCAGATTGCTACCATCATATCACATCAGATTGCTACCATCATATTACCTCAGATTGCTATCATAATATTACCTCAGATTGCTACCATCATATTACTCAGATTGCTACCATCATATTACCTCAGTTTGCTACCATCATATTACCTCAGATTGCTACCACCATATTACCTCAGTTTGCTACCATCTTATTACCTCAGATTGCTACCATCATATTACGTCAGATTCCTACCATCATATCACATCAGATTGCTACCATCATATCACATCAGATTGCTACCATCATATTACCTAAGATTGCTACCATCATATCACATCAGATTGCTACCATCATATTACCTCAGATAGCTACCATCATATTACCTCAGATAGCTACCATCATATTACCTCAGATTGCTACCATCATATTACCTCAGATTACTACCACCATATTACGTCAGATAGCTACCATCATATTACCTCAGATTGCTATCATCATATTACCTCAGATTGCTATCATCATATTACCTCAGATTGCTACCCTCATATTACCTCAGATTGCTACCATCATATTACCTAAGATTGCTACCATCATATTACCTCAGATTGCTAGCATCATATTACCTCAGATTCCTACCATCATATTACCTCATATTGCTACCATCATATTACCTCAGATTGCTACAAACATATTACCTCAGATTGCTACCATCATATTACCTCAGATTGCTACCATTAAATTACCTCAGATTGCTATCAACATACTACCTCAGATTGATACCATCATATTACCTCAAATTGCTACCATCATATATCCTCAGATTCCTACCTTCATATTACCTCAGATTGTTACCATCATATTACCTCAGATTGCTACCATCATATTACCTCAGATTGCTACCATTAAATTACCTCAGATTGCTATCAACATATTACCTCAGATTGATACCACCATATTACCTCAAATTGCTACCACCATATTACCTCAGATTTCTACCACCATATTACCTCAGATTGCTACGATCATATATCCTCAGATTCCTACCTTCATATTACCTCAGATTGTTACCATCATAATACCTCAGATTGCTACCACCATATTACGTCAGATAGCTACCATCATATTACCTCAGATTGCTATCATCATATTACCTCAGATTGCTATCATCATATTACCTCAGATTGCTACCATCATATTACCTCAGATTGCTACCATCATATTACCTAAGATTGCTACCATCATATTACCTCAGATTGCTAGCATCATATTACCTCAGATTCCTACCATCATATTACCTCATATTGCTACCATCATATTACCTCAGATTGCTACAAACATATTACCTCAGATTGCTACCATCATATTACCTCAGATTGCTACCATCATATTACGTCAGATTCCTACGATCATATCACATCAGATTGCTACCATCATATCACATCAGATTGCTACCATCATATTACCTAAGATTGCTACCATCATATCACATCAGATTGCTACCATCATATTACCTCAGATAGCTACCATCATATTACCTCAGATTGCTACCATCATATTACCTCAGATTACTACCACCATATTACGTCAGATAGCTACCATCATATTACCTCAGATTGCTATCATCATATTACCTCAGATTGCTATCATCATATTACCTCAGATAGCTACCATCATATTACCTCAGATAGCTACCATCATATTACCTCAGATTGCTACCATCATATTACCTCAGATTACTACCACCATATTACGTCAGATAGCTACCATCATATTACCTCAGATTGCTATCATCATATTACCTCAGATTGCTATCATCATATTACCTCAGATTGCTACCCTCATATTACCTCAGATTGCTACCATCATATTACCTAAGATTGCTACCATCATATTACCTCAGATTGCTAGCATCATATTACCTCAGATTCCTACCATCATATTACCTCATATTTCTACCATCATATTACCTCAGATTGCTACAAACATATTACCTCAGATTGCTACCATCATATTACCTCAGATTGCTACCATTAAATTACCTCAGATTGCTATCAACATACTACCTCAGATTGATACCATCATATTACCTCAAATTGCTACCATCATATTACCTCAGATTTCTACCAACATATTACCTCAGATTGCTACCATCAAATATCCTCAGATTCCTACCTTCATATTACCTCAGATTGTTACCATCATATTACCTCAGATTGCTACCATCATATTACCTCAGATTGCTACCATTAAATTACCTCAGATTGCTATCAACATATTACCTCAGATTGATACCACCATATTACCTCAAATTGCTACCACCATATTACCTCAGATTTCTACCACCATATTACCTCAGATTGCTACGATCATATATCCTCAGATTCCTACCTTCATATTACCTCAGATTGTTACCATCGTAATACCTCAGATTGCTACCACCATATTACGTCAGATAGCTACCATCATATTACCTCAGATTGCTATCATCATATTACCTCAGATTGCTATCATCATATTACCTCAGATTGCTACCATCATTTTACCTCAGATTGCTACCATTAAATTACCTCAGATTGCTATCAACACATTACCTCAGATTGATACCACCATATTACCTCAAATTGCTACCACCATATTACCTCAGATTTCTACCACCATATTACCTCAGATTGCTACGATCATATATCCTCTGATTCCTACCTTCATATTACCTCAGATTGTTACCATCATAATACCTCAGATTGCTACCACCATATTACGTCAGATAGCTACCATCATATTACCTCAGATTGCTATCATCATATTACCTCAGATTGCTATCATCATATTACCTCAGATTGCTACCATCATATTACCTCAGATTGCTACCATCATATTACCTAAGATTGCTACCATCATATTACCTCAGATTGCTAGCATCATATTACCTCAGATTCCTACCATCATATTACCTCATATTGCTACCATCATATTACCTCAGATTGCTACAAACATATACCTCAGATTGCTACCATCATATTACCTCAGATTCCTACCATCATATTACGTCAGATTCCTACGATCATATCACATCAGATTGCTACCATCATATCACATCAGATTGCTACCATCATATTACCTAAGATTGCTACCATCATATCACATCAGATTGCTACCATCATATTACCTCAGATAGCTACCATCATATTACCTCAGATTGCTACCATCATATTACCTCAGATTACTACCACCATATTACGTCAGATAGCTACCATCATATTACCTCAGATTGCTATCATCATATTACCTCAGATTGCTATCATCATATTACCTCAGATAGCTACCATCATATTACCTCAGATAGCTACCATCATATTACCTCAGATTGCTACCATCATATTACCTCAGATTACTACCACCATATTACGTCAGATAGCTACCATCATATTACCTCAGATTGCTATCATCATATTACCTTTGATTGCTATCATCATATTACCTCAGATTGCTACCCTCATATTACCTCAGATTGCTACCATCATTTTACCTAAGATTGCTACCATCATATTACCTCAGATTGCTAGAATCATATTACCTCAGATTCCTACCATCATATTACCTCATATTGCTACCATCATATTACCTCAGATTGCTACAAACATATTACCTCAGATTGCTACCATCATATTACCTCAGATTGCTACCATTAAATTACCTCAGATTGCTATCAACATACTACCTCAGATTGATACCATCATATTACCTCAAATTGCTACCATCATATTACCTCAGATTTCTACCAACATATTACCTCAGATTGCTACCATCAAATATCCTCAGATTCCTACCTTCATATTACCTCAGATTGTTACCATCATATTACCTCAGATTGCTACCATCATATTACCTCAGATTGCTACCATTAAATTACCTCAGATTGCTATCAACATATTACCTCAGATTGATACCACCATATTACCTCAAATTGCTACCACCATATTACCTCAGATTTCTACCACCATATTACCTCAGATTGCTACGATCATATATCCTCAGATTCCTACCTTCATATTACCTCAGATTGTTACCATCATAATACCTCAGATTGCTACCACCATATTACGTCAGATAGCTACCATCATATTACCTCAGATTGCTATCATCATATTACCTCAGATTGCTATCATCATATTACCTCAGATTGCTACCATCATATTACCTCAGATTGCTACCATCATATTACCTAAGATTGCTACCATCATATTACCTCAGATTGCTAGCATCATATTACCTCAGATTCCTACCATCATATTACCTCATATTGCTACCATCATATTACCTCAGATTGCTACAAACATATTACCTCAGATTGCTACCATCATATTCCCTCAGATTGCTACCATCATATTACGTCAGATTCCTACGATCATATCACATCAGATTGCTACCATCATATCACATCAGATTGCTACCATCATATTACCTAAGATTGCTACCATCATATCACATCAGATTGCTACCATCATATTACCTCAGATAGCTACCATCATATTACCTCAGATTGCTACCATCATATTACCTCAGATTACTACCACCATATTACGTCAGATAGCTACCATCATATTACCTCAGATTGCTTTCATCATATTACCTCAGATTGCTATCATCATATTACCTCAGATTGCTACCCTCATATTACCTCAGATTGCTACCATCATATTACCTAAGATTGCTACCATCATATTACCTCAGATTGCTAGCATCATATTACCTCAGATTGCTACCATCATATTACCTCATATTGCTACCAACTTATTACCTCTGATTGCTACAAACATATTACCTCAGATTGCTACCATCATATTACCTCAGATTGCTACCATTAAATTACCTCAGATTGCTATCAACATACTACCTCAGATTGATACCATCATATTATCTCAAATTGCTACCATCATATTACCTCAGATTTCTACCAACATATTACCTCAGATTGCTACCATCATATATCCTCAGATTCCTACCTTCATATTACCTCAGATTGTTACCATCATATTACCTCTGATTGCTACCATCATATTACCTCAGATTGCTACCATTAAATTACCTCAGATTGCTATCAACATATTACCTCAGATTGATACCACCATATTACCTCAGATTGCTACCATCATATTACCTCAGACTGCTACCATCATATCACCTAAGATTGCTACCACCATATTACCTCAGATTGCTACCATCATATTACCTCATATTGCTACCATCATATTACCTCAGACTGCTACCACCATATTACCTTTGATTGCTACGGTCATATAACCTCAGATTGCTACCACCATATTACCTCAGATTTCTACCATCATATTACCTAAGATTGCTACCATCATATTACCTCAGATTGCTAGCATCATATTACCTCAGATTCCTACCATCATATTACCTCATATTGCTACCATCATATTACCTCAGATTGCTACAAACATATTACTTCAGATTGCTACCATTAAATTACCTCAGATTGCTATCAACATATTACCTCAGATTGATACCACCATATTACCTCAAATTGCTACCACCATATTACCTCAGATTTCTACCACCATATCACATCAGATTGCTACCATCATATCACATCAGATTGCTACCATCATATTACCTAAGATTGCTACCACCATATTACCTCAGATTGCTACCATCATATTACCTCATATTGCTACCATCATATTACCTCAGACTGCTACCACCATATTACCTTTGATTGCTACGGTCATATAACCTCAGATTGCTAGCATCATATTACCTCAGATTCCTACCATCACATTACCTCATATTGCTACCATCATATTACCTCAGATTGCTACAAACATATTACCTCAGAATGCTACCATCATATTACCTCAGATTGCTACCATTAAATTACCTCAGATTGCTATCAACATACTACCTCAGATTTATACCATCATATTACCTCAAATTGCCACCATCATAATACCTCAGATTTCTACCTTCATATTACCTCAGATTGTTACCATCATATTACCTCAGATTGCTACCATCATATTACCTCAGATTGCTACCATTAAATTACCTCAGATTGCTATCAACATATTACCTCAGATTTATACCACCATATTACCTCAAATTGCTACCACCATATTACCTCAAATTTCTACCACCATATTACCTCAGATTGCTACGATCATATATCCTCAGATTCCTACCTTCATATTACCTGAGATTGTTACCATCATATTACCCCAGATTGCTACCATCATATCACATCAGATTGCTACCATCATATCACATCAGATTGCTACCATCATAATTACCTCAGATTGCTATCATAATATTACCTCAGATTGCTACCATCATATTACTCAGATTGCTACAATCATATTACCTCAGTTTGCTACCATCATATTACCTCAGATTGCTACCATCATATTACCTCAGTTTGCTACCATCTTATTACCTCAGATTGCTACCATCATATTACGTCAGATTCCTACGATCATATCACATCAGATTGCTACCATCATATCACATCAGATTGCTACCATCATATTACCTAAGATTGCTACCATCATATCACATCAGATTTCTACCATCATATTACCTCAGATAGCTACCATCATATTACCTCAGATAGCTACCATCATATTACCTCAGATTGCTACCATCATATTACCTCAGATTACTACCACCATATTACGTCAGATAGCTACCATCATATTACCTCAGATTGCTATCATCATATTACCTCAGATAGCTACCATCATATTACCTCAGATTGCTATCATCATATTACCTCAGATTGCTATCATCATATTACCTCAGATTGCTACCATCATATTACCTCAGATTGCTACCATCATATTACCTAAGATTGCTACCATCATATTACCTCAGATTGCTAGCATCATATTACCTCTGATTCCTACCATCATATTACCTCATATTGCTACCATCATATTACCTCAGATTGCTACAAACATATTACCTCAGATTGCTACCATCATATTACCTCAGATTGCTACCATCATATTACGTCAGATTCCTACGATCATATCACATCAGATTGCTACCATCATATCACATCAGATTGCTACCATCATATTACCTAAGATTGCTACCATCATATCACATCAGATTGCTACCATCATATTACCTCAGATAGCTACCATCATATTACCTCAGATAGCTACCATCATATTACCTCAGATTGCTACCATCATATTACCTCAGATTACTACCACCATATTACGTCAGATAGCTACCATCATATTACCTCAGATTGCTATCATCATATTACCTCAGATTGCTATCATCATATTACCTCAGATTGCTACCCTCATATTACCTCAGATTGCTACCATCATATTAGCTAAGATTGCTACCATCATATTACCTCAGATTGCTAGCATCATATTACCTCAGATTCCTACCATCATATTACCTCATATTGCTACCATCATATTACCTCTGATTGCTACAAACATATTACCTCAGATTGCTACCATCATATTACCTCAAATTGCTACCATTAAATTACCTCAGATTGCTATCAACATACTACCTCAGATTGATACCATCATATTACCTCATATTGCTACCATCATATTACCTCAGATTTCTACCAACATATTACCTCAGATTGCTACCATCATATATCCTCAGATTCCTACCTTCATATTACCTCAGATTGTTACCATCATATTACCTCAGATTGCTACCATCATATTACCTCAGATTGCTACCAGTAAATTACCTCAGATTGCTATCAACATATTACCTCAGATTGATACCACCATATTACCTCAAATTGCTACCACCATATTACCTTAGATTTCTACCACCATATTACCTCAGATTGCTACGATCATATATCCTCAGATTCCTACCTTCATATTACCTCAGATTGTTACCATCATAATACCTCAGATTGCTACCACCATATTACGTCAGATAGCTACCATCATATTACCTCAGATTGCTATCATCATATTACCTCAGATTGCTATCATCATATTACCTCAGATTGCTACCATCATATTACCTCAGATTGCTACCATCATATTACCTAAGATTGCTACCATCATATTACCTCAGATTGCTAGCATCATATTACCTCAGATTCCTACCATCATATTACCTCATATTGCTACCATCATATTACCTCAGATTGCTACAAACATATCACATCAGATTGCTACCATCATTTCAGATCAGATTGCTACCATCATATTACCTCAGATTGCTATCATAATATTACCTCAGATTGCTACCATCATATTACCTCAGATTGATACCATCATATTAACTCAAATTGCTACCATCATATTACCTCAGATTTCTACCAACATATTACCTCAGATTGCTACCATCATATATCCTCAGATTCATACCTTCATATTACCTCAGATTGTTACCATCATATTACCTCAGATTGCTACCATCATATTACCTCAGATTGCTACCATTAAATTACCTCAGATTGCTATCAACATATTACCTCAGATTGATACCACCATATTACCTCAAATTGCTACCACCATATTACCTCAGATTTCTACCACCATATTACCTCAGATTGCTACGATCATATATCCTCAGATTCCTACCTTCATATTACCTCAGATTGTTACCATCATAATACCTCAGATTGATACCATCATATTACCTCAAATTGCTACCATCATATTACCTCAGATTGCTACCATAATATTACCTCAGTTTGCTACCATCATATTACCTCAGATTGCTACCATCATATTACCTCATATTGCTACCATCATATTACCTCAGATTTCTACCAACATATTACCTCAGATTGCTACCATCATATATCCTCAGATTCCTACCTTCATATTACCTCAGATTGTTACCATCATATTACCTCAGATTGCTACCATCATATTACCTCAGATTGCTACCATTAAATTACCTCAGATTGCTATCAACATATTACCTCAGATTGATACCACCATATTACCTCAAATTGCTACCACCATATTACCTCAGATTTCTACCACCATATTACCTCAGATTGCTACGATCATATATCCTCAGATTCCTACCTTCATATTACCTCAGATTGTTACCATCATAATACCTCAGATTGCTACCACCATATTACGTCAGATAGCTACCATCATATTACCTCAGATTGCTATCATCATATTACCTCAGATTGCTATCATCATATTACCTCAGATTGCTACCATCATATTACCTCAGATTGCTACCATCATATTACCTAAGATTGCTACCATCATATTACCTCAGATTGCTAGCATCATATTACCTCTGATTCCTACCATCATATTACCTCATATTGCTACCATCATATTACCTCAGATTGCTACAAACATATTACCTCAGATTGCTACCATCATATTACCTCAGATTGCTACCATCATATTACGTCAGATTCCTACGATCATATCACATCAGATTGCTACCATCATATCACATCAGATTGCTACCATCATATTACCTAAGATTGCTACCATCATATCACATCAGATTGCTACCATCATATTACCTCAGATAGCTACCATCATATTACCTCAGATAGCTACCATCATATTACCTCAGATTGCTACCATCATATTACCTCAGATTACTACCACCATATTACGTCAGATAGCTACCATCATATTACCTCAGATTGCTATCATCATATTACCTCAGATTGCTATCATCATATTACCTCAGATTGCTACCCTCATATTACCTCAGATTGCTACCATCATATTAGCTAAGATTGCTACCATCATATTACCTCAGATTGCTAGCATCATATTACCTCAGATTCCTACCATCATATTACCTCATATTGCTACCATCATATTACCTCTGATTGCTACAAACATATTACCTCAGATTGCTACCATCATATTACCTCAAATTGCTACCATTAAATTACCTCAGATTGCTATCAACATACTACCTCAGATTGATACCATCATATTACCTCATATTGCTACCATCATATTACCTCAGATTTCTACCAACATATTACCTCAGATTGCTACCATCATATATCCTCAGATTCCTACCTTCATATTACCTCAGATTGTTACCATCATATTACCTCAGATTGCTACCATCATATTACCTCAGATTGCTACCAGTAAATTACCTCAGATTGCTATCAACATATTACCTCAGATTGATACCACCATATTACCTCAAATTGCTACCACCATATTACCTTAGATTTCTACCACCATATTACCTCAGATTGCTACGATCATATATCCTCAGATTCCTACCTTCATATTACCTCAGATTGTTACCATCATAATACCTCAGATTGCTACCACCATATTACGTCAGATAGCTACCATCATATTACCTCAGATTGCTATCATCATATTACCTCAGATTGCTATCATCATATTACCTCAGATTGCTACCATCATATTACCTCAGATTGCTACCATCATATTACCTAAGATTGCTACCATCATATTACCTCAGATTGCTAGCATCATATTACCTCAGATTCCTACCATCATATTACCTCATATTGCTACCATCATATTACCTCAGATTGCTACAAACATATTACCTCAGATTGCTACCATCATATTACCTCAGATTGCTACCATTAAATTACCTCAGATTGCTATCAACATACTACCTCAGATTGATACCATCATATTAACTCAAATTGCTACCATCATATTACCTCAGATTTCTACCAACATATTACCTCAGATTGCTACCATCATATATCCTCAGATTCCTACCTTCATATTACCTCAGATTGCTACCATCATATTACCTCAGATTGCTACCATTAAATTACCTCAGATTGCTATCAACATATTACCTCAGATTGATACCACCATATTACCTCAAATTGCTACCACTATATTACCTCAGATTTCTACCACCATATTACCTCAGATTGCTACGATCATATATCCTCAGATTCCTACCTTCATATTACCTCAGATTGTTACCATCATAATACCTCAGATTGATACCATCATATTACCTCAAATTGCTACCATCATATTACCTCAGATTGCTACCATCATATTACCTCAGTTTGCTACCATCATATTACCTCAGATTGCTACCATCATATTACCTCAGTTTGCTACCATCATATTACCTCAGATTGCTACCATCATATTACGTCAGAATCCTACGATCATATCACATCAGATTGCTACCATCATTTCACATCAGATTGCTACCATCATATTACCTCAGATTGCTATCATAATATTACCTCAGATTGCTACCATCATATTACCTCAGATTGATACCATCATATTAACTCAAATTGCTACCATCATATTACCTCAGATTTCTACCAACATATTACCTCAGATTGCTACCATCATATATCCTCAGATTCATACCTTCATATTACCTCAGATTGTTACCATCATATTACCTCAGATTGCTACCATCATATTACCTCAGATTGCTACCATTAAATTACCTCAGATTGCTATCAACATATTACCTCAGATTGATACCACCATATTACCTCAAATTGCTACCACCATATTACCTCAGATTTCTACCACCATATTACCTCAGATTGCTACGATCATATATCCTCAGATTCCTACCTTCATATTACCTCAGATTGTTACCATCATAATACCTCAGATTGATACCATCATATTACCTCAAATTGCTACCATCATATTACCTCAGATTGCTACCATAATATTACCTCAGTTTGCTACCATCATATTACCTCAGATTGCTACCATCATATTACCTCAGTTTGCTACCATCATATTACCTCAGATTGCTACCATCATATTACGTCAGATTCCTACGATCATATCACATCAGATTGCTACCATCATTTCACATCAGATTGCTACCATCATATTACCTCAGATTGCTATCATAATATTACCTCAGATTGCTACCATCATATTACCTCAGTTTGCTACCATCATATTACCTCAGATTGCTACCATCATATTACCTCAGTTTGCTACCATCTTATTACCTCAGATTGCTACCATCATATTACGTCAGATTCCTACGATCATATCACATCAGATTGCTACCATCATATTACCTCAGATTGCTACCATCATATTACCTCAGTTTGCTACCATCTTATTACCTCAGATTGCTACCATCATATTACGTCAGATTCCTACGATCATATCACATCAGATTGCTACCATCATATTACCTCAGATTGCTACCATCATATTACCTCAGTTTGCTACCATCATATTACCTCAGATTGCTACCATCATATTACCTAAGATTGCTACCATCATATCACATCAGATTGCTACCATCATATTACCTCAGATAGCTACCATCATATTACCTCAGATAGCTACCATCATATTACCTCAGATTGCTACCATCATATTACCTCAGATTACTACCACCATATTACGTCAGATAGCTACCATCATATTACCTCAGATTGCTATCATCATATTACCTCGGATTGCTATCATCATATTACCTCAGATTGCTACCCTCATATTACCTCAGTTTGCTACCATCATATTACCTAATATTGCTACCATCATATTACCTCAGATTGCTAGCATCATATTACCTCAGATTCCTTCCATCATATTACCTCATATTGCTACCATCATATTACCTCAGATTGCTACAAACATATTACCTCAGATTGCTACCATCATATTACCTCAGATTGCGACCATTAAATTACCTCAGATTGCTATCAACATACTACCTCAGATTGATACCATCATATTACCTCAAATTGCTACCATCATATTACCTCAGATTTCTACCAACATATTACCTCAGATTGCTACCATCATATATCCTCAGATTCCTACCTTCATATTACCTCAGATTGTTACCATCATATTACCTCAGATTGCTACCATCATATTACCTCAGATTGCTACCATTAAATTACCTCAGATTGCTATCAACATATTACCTCAGATTGATACCACCATATTACCTCAAATTGCTACCACCATATTACCTCAGATTTCTACCACCATATTACCTCAGATTGCTACGATCATATATCCTCAGATTCCTACCTTCATTTTACCTCAGATTGTTACCATCATAATACCTCAGATTGCTACCACCATATTACGTCAGATTATTACCATCATATTACCTCAGATTGCTATCATCATATTACCTCAGATTGCTATCATCATATTACCTCAGATTGCTACCATCATATTACCTCAGATTGCTACCATCATATTACCTAAGATTGCTACCATCATATTACCTCAGTTTGCTACCATCATATTACCTCAGATTGCTACCATCATATTACCTCAGTTTGCTACCGTCATATTACCTCAGATTGCTACCATCATATTACGTCAGATTCCTACGATCATATCACATCAGATTGCTACCATCATATTACCTCAGATTCCTACCATAATATTACCTCAGATTGCTACCATCATATTACCTCAGATAGCTACCATCATATTACCTCAGATAGCTACCATCATATTACCTCAGATTGATACCATCATATTACCTCAGATTACTACCACCATATTACGTCAGATAGCTACCATCATATTACCTCAGATTGCTATCATCATATTACCTCAGATTGCTATCATCATATTACCTCAGATTGCTACAATCATATTACCTCAGATTGCTACCATCATATTACCTAAGATTGCTACCATCATATTACCTCATATTGCTAGCATCATATTACCTCAGATTCCTACCATCATATTACCTCATATTGCTACCATCATATTACCTCAGATTGCTACAAACATATTACCTCAGATTGCTACCATCATATTACCTCAGATTGCTACCATTAAATTACCTCAGATTGCTATCAACATACTACCTCAGATTGATACCATCATATTACCTCAAATTGCTACCATCATATTACCTCAGATTTCTACCAACATATTACCTCAGATTGATACCACCATATTACCTCAAATTGCTACCACCATATTACCTCAGATTTCTACCAGCATATTACCTCAGATTGCTACGATCATATATCCTCAGATTCCTACCTTCATATTACCTCAGTTTGCTACCATCATATTACCTCAGATTGCTACCATCATATTACCTAAGATTGCTACCATCATATCACATCAGATTGCTACCATCATATTACCTCAGATAGCTACCATCATATTACCTCAGATAGCTACCATCATATTACCTCAGATTGCTACCATCATATTACCTCAGATTACTACCACCATATTACGTCAGATAGCTACCATCATATTACCTCAGATTGCTATCATCATATTACCTCGGATTGCTATCATCATATTACCTCAGATTGCTACCCTCATATTACCTCAGTTTGCTACCATCATATTACCTAAGATTGCTACCATCATATTACCTCAGATTGCTAGCATCATATTACCTCAGATTCCTTCCATCATATTACCTCATATTGCTACCATCATATTACCTCAGATTGCTACAAACATATTACCTCAGATTGCTACCATCATATTACCTCAGATTGCTACCATTAAATTACCTCAGATTGCTATCAACATACTACCTCAGATTGATACCATCATATTACCTCAAATTGCTACCATCATATTACCTCAGATTTCTACCAACATATTACCTCAGATTGCTACCATCATATATCCTCAGATTCCTACCTTCATATTACCTCAGATTGTTACCATCATATTACCTCAGATTGCTACCATCATATTACCACAGATTGCTACCATTAAATTACCTCAGATTGCTATCAACATATTACCTCAGATTGATACCACCATATTACCTCAAATTGCTACCACCATATTACCTCAGATTTCTACCACCATATTACCTCAGATTGCTACGATCATATATCCTCAGATTCCTACCTTCATTTTACCTCAGATTGTTACCATCATAATACCTCAGATTGCTACCACCATATTACGTCAGATAGCTACCATCATATTACCTCAGATTGCTATCATCATATTACCTCAGATTGCTATCATCATATTACCTCAGATTGCTACCATCATATTACCTCAGATTGCTACCATCATATTACCTAAGATTGCTACCATCATATTACCTCAGTTTGCTACCATCATATTACCTCAGATTGCTACCATCATATTACCTCAGTTTGCTACCGTCATATTACCTCAGATTGCTACCATCATATTACGTCAGATTCCTACGATCATATCACATCAGATTGCTACCATCATATTACCTCAGATTCCTACCATAATATTACCTCAGATTGCTACCATCATATTACCTCAGATAGCTACCATCATATTACCTCAGATAGCTACCATCATATTACCTCAGATTGATACCATCATATTACCTCAGATTACTACCACCATATTACGTCAGATAGCTACCATCATATTACCTCAGATTGCTATCATCATATTACCTCAGATTGCTATCATCATATTACCTCAGATTGCTACCATCATATTACCTCAGATTGCTACCATCATATTACCTAAGATTGCTACCATCATATTACCTCATATTGCTAGCATCATATTACCTCAGATTCCTACCATCATATTACCTCATATTGCTACCATCATATTACCTCAGATTGCTACAAACATATTACCTCAGATTGCTACCATCATATTACCTCAGATTGCTACCACTAAATTACCTCAGATTGCTATCAACATACTACCTCAATTGATACCATCATATTACCTCAAATTGCTACCATCATATTACCTCAGATTTCTACCAACATATTACCTCAGATTGATACCACCATATTACCTCAAATTGCTACCACCATATTACCTCAGATTTCTACCAGCATATTACCTCAGATTGCTACGATCATATATCCTCAGATTCCTACCTTCATATTACCTCAGATTGTTACCATCATAATACCTCAGATTGCTACCACCATATTACGTCAGATAGCTACCATCATATTACCTCAGATTCCTACCATCATATTACCTCATATTGCTACCATCATATTACCTCAGATTGCTACCATCATATTACCTCAGATTGCTACCATCATATTACCTAAGATTGCTACCATCATATTACCTCAGATTGCTAGCATCATATTACCTCAGATTCCTACCATCATATTACCTCATATTGCTACCATCATATTACCTCAGATTGCTACAAACATATTACCTCAGATTGCTACCATCATATTACCTCAGATTGCTACCATTAAATTACCTCAGATTGCTATCAACATACTACCTCAGATTGATACCATCATATTACCTCATATTGCTCCCATCATATTACCTCAGATTGCTACCATCATATTACCTCAGATTGCTACAATTAAATTACCTCAGATTGCTATCAACATATTACCTCAGATTGATACCACCATATTACCTCAAATTGCTACCACCATATTACCTCAGATTTCTACCACCATATTACCTCAGATAGCTACCATCATATTACCTCAGATTGCTACCATCATATTACCTCAGATTACTACCACCATATTACGTCAGATAGCTACCATCATATTACCTCAGATTGCTATCATCATATTACCTCAGATTGCTATCATCATATTACCTCAGATTGCTACCATCATATTACCTCAGATTGCTACCATCATATTACCTAAGATTGCTACCATCATATTACCTCATATTGCTAGCATCATATTACCTCAGATTCCTACCATCATATTACCTCATATTGTTACCATCATATTACCTCAGATTGCTACAAACATATTACCTCAGATTGCTACCATCATATTACCTCAGATTGCTACCATTAAATTACCTCAGATTGCTATCAACATACTACCTCAGATTGCTACCATCATATATCCTCAGATTCCTACCTTCATATTACCTCAGATTGTTACCATCATATTACCTCAGATTGCTACCATCATATTACCTCAGATTGCTACCATTAAATTACCTCAGACTGCTATCAACATATTACCTCAGATTGATACCACCATATTACCTCAAATTCTTACCACCATATTACCTCAGATTTCTACCACCATATTACCTCAGATTGCTACGATCATATATCCTCAGATTCCTACCTTCATATTACCTCAGATTGTTACCATCATAATACCTCAGATTGCTACCACCATATTACGTCAGATAGCTACCATCATATTACCTCAGATTGCTATCATCATATTACCTCAGATTGCTACCATCATATTACCTCAGATTGCTACCATCATATTACCTAAGATTGCTACCATCATATTACCTCAGATTGCTAGCATCATATTACCTCAGATTCCTACCATCATATATCCTCAGATTCCTACCTTCATATTACCTCAGATTGTTACCATCATATTACCTCAGATTGCTACCATCATATATCCTCAGATTGCTACCATTAAATTACCTCAGATTGCTATCAACATATTACCTCAGATTGATACCACCATATTACCTCAAATTGCTACAACCATATTACCTCAGATTTCTACCACCATATTACCTCAGATTGCTACGATCATATATCCTCAGATTCCTACCTTCATATTACCTCAGATTGTTACCATCATAATACCTCAGATTGCTACCATCATATTACCTCAGATTGCTACCTTCATATTACCTCAGATTGCTACCATTAAATTACCTCAGTTTGCTACCATCATATTACCTCAGTTTGCTACCATCATATTACCTCGCATTCATACCATCATATTTTCTCAGATTGCTACCACCATATTACCCCAGATTGCTAACATCATATCACATCAGATTGCTACCATCACATTACTCAGATTGCTACCATCATATTACCTCAGTTTGCTACCATCATATTACCTCAGATTGCTACCATCATATTACCTCAGTTTGCTACCATCATATTACCTCAGATTGCTACCATCATATTACGTCAGATTCCTACGATCATATCACATCAGATTGCTACCATCATATTACCTCAGATTCCTACCATCATATTACCTCAGATTGCCACCATCATATTACCTCAGATTGCTACCATCATATTACCTCAGATTCCTACCACCATATTACGTCAGATAGCTACCATCATATTACCTCAGATTGCTATCATCATATTACCTCAGATTGCTATCATCATATTACCTCAGAATGCTATCATCATATTACCTCAGATTGCTACCATATTTCATATTACCTCAGATTTTCTACGATATTACCTGCACTTCCAACGATGGCGGGGCCATCGAGAGCCCATCACACGCACACACACACACACGCTCACGCACACGCACACGCACACACAATTCCGCCCATCGTGACACATTGATGATGTATATGTCCTGTCATGGTATTATTTATATGGTAAAGGGTAAATTGTATCTAGATTACATTAAGCACCTCTGCTGACACCAGACCACCCTGCAGCTGTCTCTGTGTATTTATATTACCCTCTCTCACACCGCAAACAAATTGAACACTGAACAGATTAAACAAATAGCCATATTGATCACTCAGTAATGGAATCTTATCCGCTCCTCTCCTTGGCTTTCCTCAACAATGGTTTCATTTCCTTTCTCCGCTCCCACAGAGTCATTCATGCTATCTGGGATGGTAATGTATCTGAAATCGTAATGTAGAGATGGTAATGTATCTAAAATAATAAAGACTGCTGCAATAACTCCTTCCCCTCTGAGCTTCTCCTCCAATGGGTTTTGAGAACGAGGTGATTCATCCTGAGACTCCAAATCCTTCACACACTCACACGCATGCACATACACTGATTGGCCAGCTGCCCAGACAGATGTTATAGGCCGTTGTACCAGGCAGACATTATTTACACTAATCCCAAAAGCCCCAGCCGATAAGAGAGGGAAAGTTTTTTTCTTTGTTCTGAAGATTCACATGTCTAATCCTAAACAAATCCATTTGTATTCAGGCCTGTTTGAGCCAGCCAGCATGGTGCCCTGCCTGCTGTCTCCTCTCTCTGCCTTCTCTCTCTAGGACCCTTCAGAGCCAGCACAGAGCGGTATAGAAGCAGTGGAGAGTTAGTGGAAGGCTGGATAGAGGCTGTGTTGACTCTGTGAATGTGAATAGGGGCCTCCCACAGGGAAGGAGGAACTGCCTTCATTTGCATGCTAAACCCCACCAGGAAACCTCGCTGCTCTCTGGATCTCTGCCGGTTGGCTATCTATTGTGTTGAAGACAGATGGGACGGAGGGAGTGTTACATGATCATTGAGTAAGGTTAACCTTAACAACGGCAATGAGGTATGTATAACTGAATTTTTTCCGACATAACATATTCCCTTATTGTATGGGACACTTTTAATGTGTCTTTGGAGGCCATGCAATTCAGTACTCATCTCTAAAACAAAAGCAATTTAGGTCAAAAGAGTCCATACTAACAAAGGAAATAGAAGGTCTCACAGAACAGATAGATAGCAATAAAAACTGTAACATAGAGGCACAGAATAAGTTAGAGGAAAAACTAATTAGAAATGGAGGAACTTATTCAAGAAAGATCAAGTGTAATATACAGTGGTGTGAAAAAGTGTTTGCCCCTTCCTGATTTGTTATTTGTTTGCATGTTTGTCACACTTAAATGTTTCAGATCATCAAACAAATTTAAATATTAGTCAAAGATAACACAAGTAAACACAAAATGCAGTTTTGAAATGGTTGTTATTATTAAGGGAAAACAAAATCCAAACCTACTTTTACATTTTAGCAGACTCTCTTATCCAGAGCGACTTACAGGAGCAATTAGGGTTGCAATAAGCGCCTTGCTCAAGGGCACATCGACAGATTTTCACCTAGTCGGCTCAGGGATTGGAACCAGCGACCTTTCGCTTACTGGCACAACACTCTTAACCAGTAAGCTACCTACATAGCCCTGTGTGAGAAAGTGTTTGCCCCCCCTGTTATAACACAACTCAACTGTGGTTTATCACACCTGAGTTCAATTCCTCTAGCCACACCCAGGCCTGATTACTGCCACACCTGTTCTCAATCAAGGAATCACTTAAATAGGACCTGCCTGACAAAGTGAAGTAGACCAAAAGATCCTCAAAAGCTAGACATCATGCCGAGATCCAAAGAAATTCAGGAACAAATGAGAAAGAAAGTAATTGAGATCCATCAGTCTGGAAAAGGTTATAAAGCCATTTCTAAAGCTTTGGGACTCCAGCGAACCACAGTGAGAGCCATTATCCACAAATGGCGAAAACATGGAACAGTTGTGAACCTTCCCAGGAGTGGCCGGCCAACCAAAATTACCCCAAGAGCGCAGCGACGACTCATCCAAGAGGTCACAAAAGACTCCACAACAACATCCAAAGAGCTGCAGGCCTCACTTGCCTCAGTTAAGGTCAGTGTTCATGACTCCACCATAAGAAAGAGACTGGGCAAAAATGGCCTGCATGGCAGAGTTCCAAGACGAAAACCACTGCTGAGCAAAAAGAACATTAAGGCTCGTCTCATTTTTGCCAGAAAACATCTTGATGATCCCCAAGACCTTTGAGAAAATACTCTGTGGACTGACGAGACTGACTTTTTGGAAGGTGTGTGTCCCATTACATCTGGCGTAAAATTAACACCGCATTTCAGAAAAATAACATCATACCAACAGTAAAATATGGTGATGGTAGTGTGATGGTCTGGGCCTGTTTTGCTGCTTCAGGACCTGGAAGACTTGCTGTGATAAATGGAACCATGAATTCTGCTTACCAAAAAATCCTGAAGGAGAATGTCCAGCCATCTGTTCGTGACCTCAAGCTGAAGTGAACTTGGGTTCTGTAGCAGGACAATGATCGAAAACACACCAGCAAGTCCACCTCTGAATAGCTGAAGAACAACAAAATGAAGAATTTGGAGTGGGCTAGTCAAAGTCCTGACCTGAATCCTATTGAGATGCTGTGGCATGACCTTAAAAAGGCAGTTCATGCTCGAAAACCTTCCAATGTGGCTGAATTACAACAATTCTGCAAAAATTAGTGGGCCAAAATTCCTCCACAGTGCTGTAAAATACTAATTGCAAGTTATCGCAAACGCTTGATTGCAGTTGTTGCTGCTAAGGGTGGCCCAACCAGTTAATAGGTTGTAGGGGGCAATCACTTTTTCACACAGGGCCATGTGGGTTTGGATTTTGTTTTCCTTTAATAATAACAACCTTCATTTCAAAACTGCATTTTGTGTTTACTTGTGTTATCTTTGACTAATATTTAAATGTGTTTGATGATCTGAAACATTTAAGTGTGACAAACATGCAAACAAATAAGAAATCAGGAAGGGGGCAAACACTTTTTCACACCACTGTATTATAAAAATAAAGCAAACTGGATGGAATATGGGGAAAGATGCACCAAATTATTTTTTAATCTTCAACATAGAGATGCTATCACAAATAATTTACTGAAACTGGTTACAAATGACAGAGTCACCCATGATTCACCAAATTATATTTTGAAAGAGGAAGCAAAGTAATTTATGTTTTTGTTTCAGTCTCCTCCATCTCCTCTAAGCAAAGCTAATTGTATGGATTTTTTTTCTATTAATAACGTAAAATTAACAGCCATACAGAAAGACTAATTTGAAGGTGACATTACAGAGGAGGAACTTCTGGATGCAATTAAAGACTTTAAGTTCAGGAAAACTCCAGGGCTGGATGGCATACCAGTTGAGGTATACCAAACCTTTTTTGATATACAGTGGGGGAAAAAAGTATTTAGTCAGCCACCAATTGTGCAAGTTCTCCCACTTAAAAAGATGAGAGAGGCCTGTAATTTTCACCATAGGTACACGTCAACTATGACAGACAAATTGATGGAAAAAAATCCAGAAAATCACATTGTAGGATTTTTAATGAATTTATTTGCAAATTATGGTGGAAAATAAGTATTTGGTCACCTACAAACAAGCAAGATTTCTGGCTCTCACAGACCTGTAACTTCTTCTTTAAGAGGCTCCTCTGCCCTCCACTCGTTACCTGTATTAATGGCACCTGTTTGAACTTGTTATCAGTATAAAAGACACCTGTCCACAACCTTAAACAGTCACACTCCAAACTCCACTATGGCCAAGACCAAAGAGCTGTCAAAGGACACCAGAAACAAAATTGTAGACCTGCACCAGGCTGGGAAGTCTGAATCTGCAATAGGTAAGCAGCTTGGTTTGAAGAAATCAACTGTGGGAGCAATTATTAGGAAATGGAAGACATACAAGACCACTGATAATTTCCCTCGATCTGGGGCTCCACGCAAGATCTCACCCCGTGGGGTCAAAATGATCACAAGAACGGTGAGCAAAAATCCCAGAACCACACGGGGGGACCTAGTGAATGACCTGCAGAGAGCTGGGACCAAAGTAACAAAGCCTACCATCAGTAACACACTACGCCGCCAGGGACTCAAATCCTGCAGTGCGAGACGTGTCCCCCTGCTTAAGCCAGTACATGTCCAGGCCCGTCTGAAGTTTGCTAGAGTGCATTTGGATGATCCAGAAGAGGATTGGGAGAATGTCATATAGTCAGATGAAACCAAAATAGAACTTTTTGGTAAAAACTCAACTCGTCGTGTTTGGAGGACAAAGAATGCTGAGTTGCATCCAAAGAACACCATACCTACTGTGAAGCATGGGGGTGGAAACATCATGCTTTGGGGCTGTTTTTCTGCAAAGGGACCAGGACGACTGATCCGTGTAAAGGAAAGAATGAATGGGGCCATGTATCGTGAGAATTTTAGTGAAAACCTCATTCCATCAGCAAGGGCATTGAAGATGAAACGTGGCTGGGTCTTTCAGCATGACAATGATCCCAAACACACCGCCCGGGCAACGAAGGAGTGGCTTCGTAAGAAGCATTTCAAGGTCCTGGAGTGGCCTAGCCAGTCTCCAGATCTCAACCCCACAGAAAATCTTTGGAGGGAGTTGAAAGTCCGTGTTGCCCAGCGACAGCCCCAAAACATCACTGCTCTAGAGGAGATCTGCATGGAGGAATGGGCCAAAATACCAGCAACAGTGTGTGAAAACCTTGTGAAGACTTACAGAAAACGTTTGACCTGTGTCATTGCCAACAAAGGGTATATAACAAAGTATTGAGAAACTTTTGTTATTGACCAAATACTTATTTTCCACCATAATTTGCAAATAAATTCATAAAAAATCCTACAATGTGATTTTCTGGATTTTTTTTCCTCATTTTGTCTGTCATAGTTGACGTGTACCTATGACGAAAATGACAGGCCTCTCTCATCTTTTTAAGTGGGAGAACTTGCACAATTGGTGGCTGACTAAATACTTTTTTTCCCCACTGTACTCAGAGGACCGTTATTAGCATGTTTATAAACACTCGTATTTAAATGGTAGATTATCAGACACTCAACAAGAACCCTAACCCCTCTTCAAAGGGGGTGACACTCTAGATCCAAACTTTTACAGACCCATATCCATCCTGCCCTGCCTTTCAAAAGTTTTTGAAAGCCAAGTCAACAAACAGATCACCAACCATTTCGAATCCCACCGTACCTTCTCCGCTATGCAATCCGGTTTCCGAGCTGGTCATGGGTGCACTTCAGCCACGCTCAAGGTCCTAAATGATATTATAACCGCGATCGATAATAGACAGTACTGTGCAGCCGTTTTCATTGACCTGGCCAAGGCTTTCGACTCTGTCAACCACCGCATTCTTATTGGCAGACTAAATAGCCTTGGTTTCTCAAATGACTGCCTCGCCTGGTTCACCAACTACTTCTCAGATAGAGTTCAATGTGTCAAATTGGAGGGCCTGTTGTCTGGACCTATGGCAGTCTCTATGGGGGTGCCACAGGGTTCAATTCTTGGGCCAACTCTTTTCTCTGTGTATTTCAATGACGTCGCTCTTGCTGCTGGTGACTCTCAGATCCACCTCTACGCAGACGACACCATTTTGTATACATCTGGCCCTTCATTGGACACTGTGTTAACAAACCTCCAAACGAGCTTCAATTCCATACAACACTCCTTCAGTAGCCTCCAACTGCTCTTAAACACTAGTAAAACAAAATGCATGCTCTTCAACCGAACGCTGCTTGCACCCGCCCACCCGACTAGAATCACTACTCTAGACGGGTCTGACCTAGAGTACGTGGACAACTACAAATATCTAGGTGTCTGGTTAGACTGTAAACTCTCCTTCCAGACTCACATTAAGAATCTCCAATCCAAAGTTAAATCTAGAATCGGTTTCCTATTTCGCAACAAAGCCTCCTTCACTCATGCTGCCAAACATGCCCTCGTAAAACTGACTATCCTACCGATCCTTGACTTCGGCGATGTCATTTACAAAATAGCCTCCAACACTCTACTCAGCAAATTGGATGTTGTCTATCACAGTGCCATCCGTTTTGTCTCCAAAGCCCCATATAATACCCACCACTGTGACCTGTACGCTCTTGTTGGCTGGTCCTCACTACATATTCGTCGCCAAACCCACTGGCTCCAGGCCATCTATAAATCACTGCTAGGCAAATCCCCACCTTATCTTAGCTCATTGGTCACCATAGCAACACCCACCCGTAGTCTGCGCTCCAGCGGGTATATCTCACTGGTCATCCCCAAAGCCAACACCTCCTTTGGCCGCAATTCCTTCCAGTTCTCTGCTGCCAATGACTGGAACAAATTGCAAAAATCTCTGAAGCTGGAGACACTTATCTCCCTCACTAACTTTAAGCATCAGTTGTCAGAGCACCTTACCGATCACTGCACCTGTACACAGCCCATCTGAAATTAGCCCGCCCAACTACCTCATCCCTATATTGTTATTTATTTTGCTCATCTGTACCCCAGTATCTCTATTTGCACATCATCTCTTGCACATCATTCCAGTGTTAATACTAAATTGTAATTATTTTGCACTATAGCCTATTTTATTGCCTTACCTCCATAACTTGCTAAATTTGCACACTGTATATTAATTGTATTTCTATTGTATTTTTTTGATTTTTGTTTTGTTTTACCCCATATGTAACTCTGTGTTGTTATTTTTATCGCACTGCTTTGCTTTATCTTGGCCAGGTCGCAGTTGTAAATGAGAACTTGTTCTCAACTGGTTTACCTGGTTAAATAAAGGTGAAATAAATAAATAAATAAAAAAGGTCTGATTTCATTATTACTGAAACAGGATAGAAGTGGGAAACATAAAGATCCAGTCCATAAAAAAATTGGAGGCCACTTACACTTCAGTGTTGTGATGCAAAAATTCTAGCAAAATAGAATTAAAAAGGTATAGTCGGACATTATTCATTCTAATCAGACAGGTTTTTTACATTTAGCAGACACTCTTATCCAGAGCGACTTACAGGAGCATTTAGGGTTAAGTGCCTTTCTTAAGGGCACATCGACAGACTTTTCACCTAGTCGGCTCAGGGATTAGAACCAGCGACCTTTCGGTTACTGGCACAACGCTCTTACCCACTAAGCTACCTGGACGATACATTGGAAATAATATAAGGCAAGTACTGGAAACAATAGAACACTATGAAAAATCTGGGAAACCAGTCTTGCTATTCATAGCTGACTTTGAAAAGGCTTTTGAGAAAGTATGACTGAAGTTTATGTATAAATTCCTGGAACATTTCAATTTGGGAGAATCTCTTATGAAATGGGTTAAAATCATGTATAGTAACCCTACGTGTAAAATAGTAAATAATGGCTACTTCTCAGAAAGTTTTAAACTGCTAAGAGGAGTAAAACAAGGTTGTCCACTATCGGCATATCTATTTATTATGGCCATCGAAATGTTAGCTATTAAAATCAGATCCAACAAGAACATCAAGGGATTAGAAATCCAGTTCTTAAAAACAAAAGTGTCATTGTATGCTGATGATTCATGTTTTCTTTTAAATCCACAACTTGGATTCCTCCACAGACTCATAGAGGATCTAGATAATCTTTCTAACGTCTCTGGATTACAACCAAATAATTATAAGTGTACTATATTACGTATTGTATTACTAAAAAATACAACTTTTACATTTACTAAGCCCAAACCAGATGGGATAGCGTATCGCTGCAGAATGCTGTGGTAGCCATGCTTGTTAAGTGTGCCTTGAATTCTAAATAAATCACAGACAGTGTCACCAGAAAAGCACCCCCACAACATAACACCTCCTCCTCCATGCTTTACGGGGGGAACTACACATACGGAGATCATCCGTTCACCCAAAACTGCGTCTCACAAAGACACGGCGGTTGGAACCAAAAATCTCCAATTTGGACTCCAGACCATAGGACTAATTTCCACCAGTCTAATGTCCATTGCTTGTGTTTCTTGGCCCAAGCAAGTCTCTTCTTATTATTGGTGTCCTTTAGTAGTGGTTTCTTTGCAGCAATTCGACCATTAAGGCCTGATTCACACAGTCCCCTCTGAACAGTTGATGTTGAGTTGTGTCTGTTACTTGATCTATGTGAAGCATTTATTTGGGCTGCAATTTCTGAGGCTGGTAACTCTAATGAACTTATCCTGTGCAGCAGAGGTAACTCTGGGTCTTCCATTACTGTGGCGGTCCTCATGAGAGCCAGTTTCATCATAACATAACGCTTGAAGGTTTTTGCGACTGCACTTGAAGAAACTTTAAAAGTTCTTGAAATGTTCCGTATTGACTGACCTTCATGTCTTAAAGTAATGATGGACTGTCGTTTCTCTTTGCTTATTTGAGCTGTTCATGCCATATTATGGACTTGGTCTTTTACCAAATAGGGCTATCTTCTGTCTACCCCCCCTATCTTGTCACAAAACAATTGATTGGCTCAAATGCATTAAGACGGAAATAAATTCCACAAATTAACATTTAACAAGGCACAGCTGTTAATTGAAATGCATTCCAGGTGAATACCTCATGAAGCTGGTTGAGAGAATGCCAAGAATGTGTGAAGCTGTCATCATGGCAAAGGGTGGCTAAATATAAAATATATTTTGATTTGCTTAACACTTTTCTGGTCACTACATGATTCCATATGTGTTATTTCATAGTTTTGATGTCTTCACTATTGTTCTACAATGACGAAAATTGTAAAAATAGGGAAAAACCTTTGAATGAGTAGGTGTGCCCAACCTTTTGAATGGTAGTGTATGTGTATACAGTGGGGAAAAAAGTATTTAGTCAGCCACCAATTGTGCAAGTTCTATGACAGACAAATTGAGATTTTTTTTCTCCAGAAAATCACATTGAAGGAGTTTTAATGAATTTATTTGCAAATTATGGTGGAAAATAAGTCTTTGGTCACCTACAAACAAGCAAGATTTCTGGCTCTCACAGACCTGTAACTTCTTCTTTAAGAGCCTCCTCTGTCCTCCACTCGTTACCTGTATTAATGGCACCTGTTTGAACTTGTTATCAATATAAAAGACACCTGTCCACAACCTCAAACAGTCACACTCCAAACTCCACTATGGCCAAGACCAAAGAGCTGTCAAAGGACACCAGAAACAAAATTGTAGACCTGCACCAGGCTGGGAAAAACTGAATCTGCAATAGGTAAGCAGCTTGGTTTGAAGAAATCAACTGTGGGAGCAATTATTAGGAAATGGAAGACATACATGGATGATCCAGAAGAGGATTGGGAGAATGTCATATGGTCAGATGAAACCAAAATATAACTTTTTGGTAAAAACTCAACTCATCGTGTTTGGAGGACAAAGAATGCTGAGTTGCATCCAAAGAACACCATACCTACTATACCTACTGTGAAGCATGGGGGTGGAAACATCATGCTTTGGGGCTGTTTTTCTGCAAAGGGACCAGGACGACTGATCCGTGTAAAGGAAAGAATGAATTGGGCCATGTATCGTGAGATTTTGAGTGAAAACCTCCTTCCATCAGCAAGGGCATTGAAGATGAAACGTGGCTGGGTCTTTCAGCATGACAATGATCCCAAACACACCGCCCGGGCAACGAAGGAATGGCTTCGTAAGAAGCATTTCAAGGTCCTGGAGTGGCCTAGCCAGTCTCCAGATCTCAACCCCATAGAAAATCTTTGGAGGGAGTTGAAAGTCCGTGTTGCCCAGCGACAGCCCCAAAACATCACTGCTCTAGAGGAGATCTGCATGGAGGAATGGGCCAAAATACCAGCAACAGTGTGTGAAAACCTTGTGAAGACTTACAGAAAACGTTTGACCTGTGTCATTGCCAACAAAGGGTATATAACAAAGTATTGAGAAACTTTTGTTATTGACCAAATACTTATTTTCCACCATAATTTGCAAATAAATTCATTAAAAATCCTAGAATGTGATTTTCTGGAATTTTTTTCCTCATATTGTCTGTCATAGTTGACGTGTACCTATGATGAACATTACAGGCCTCTCTCATCTTTTTAAGTGGGAGAACTCACACAATTGGTGGCTGACTAAATACTTTTTTCCCCCACTGTATGTATATGTATGTATGTATGTAAGAATGTAAGTGTATGTATGTATGTACAGTGAGGGAAAAAATATTTGATCCCCTGCTGATTTTGTACGTTTGCCCACTGACAAAGAAATAATCAGTCTATAATTTTAATGGTAGGTTTATTCGAACAGTGAGAGACAGAATAACAACAAAACAATCCAGAAAAACGCATGTCAAAAATGTTCTAAATTGATTTGCATTTTAATGAGGGAAATAAGTATTTGACCCCCTCTCAATCAGAAAGATTTCTGGCTCCCAGGTGACTTTTATACAGGTAACGAGTTGAGATTAGGAGCACACTCTTCAAGGGAGTGCTCCTAATCTCATCTTGTTACCAGTATAAAAGACATCTGTCCACAGAAGCAATCAATCAATCAGATTCCAAACACTCCACCATGGCCAAGACCAAAGAGCTCTCCAAGGATGTCAGAGACAAGATTGTAGACCTACACAAGGCTGGAATGGGCTACAAGACCATTGCCAAGCAGATTGGTGAGAAGGTGACAATAGTTGGTGCGATTATTCGCAAATGGAAGAAACACAAAAAACCTGTCAATCTCCCTCGGCCTGGGGCTCCATGCAAGATCTCACCTCGTGGAGTTGCAATGATCATGAGAACGGTGAGGAATCAGCCCAGAACTACACGGGAGGATCTTGTCAATGATCTCAAGGCAGCTGGGACCATAGTCACCAAGAAAACAATTGGTAACACACTACGCCCTGAAGGACTGAAATCCTGCAGCGCCCTCAAGGTCCCCCTGCTCAAGAAAGCACATATACAGGCCCGTCTGAAGTTTGCCAATGACCATCTGAATGATTCAGAGGAGAACTGGGTGAAAGTGTTGTGGTCAGATGAGACCAAAATTGAGCTCTTTGGCATTAACTCAACTCGCCGTGTTTGGAGGAGGAGGAATGCTGCCTATAACCCCAAGAACGCCATCCCCACCGTCAAACATGGAGGTGGAAACATTATGCTTTGGGGGTGTTTTTCTGCTAAGGGGACAGGACAACTTCACCGCATCAAAGGGACAATGGACGGGGCCATGTACCGTCAAATCTTGGGTGAGAACCTCCTTCCCTCAGCCAGGGCATTGAAAATGGGTCGTGGATGGGTATTCCAGCATGACAATGACCCAAAACACACGGCCAAGGCAACAAAGGAGTGGCTCAAGAAGAAGCACATTAAGGTCCTGGAGTGGCCTAGCCAGTCTCCAGACCTTAATCCCCATAGAAAATCTGTGGAGGGAGCTGAAGGTTCGAGTTGCCAAACATCAGCCTCAAAACCTTAATGACTTGGAGAAGATCTGCAAAATCTCTCTTGAGATGTGTGCAAACCTGGTGGCCAACTACAAGAAACATCTGACCTCTGTGATTGCCAAAAAGGGTTTTGCCACCAAGTGCTAAGTCATGTTTTGCAGAGGGGTCAAATACTTATTTCCCTAATTAAAATGCAAAACATTTATAAAAATTTTGACATGCTTTTTTCTGGATTTTTTTGTTGTTATTCTGTCTCTCACTGTTCAAATAAACCTACCATTAAAATTATAGACTTATCATTTCTTTGTCAGTGGGCAAACGTACAAAATCAGCAGGGGATCAAATGCTTTTTTCCCTCACTGTATATGTTTACAGTTCAAGTCACAACTTTAAATACAGTTAGGTTGGAGTCATTAAAACTTGTTTTTCAACCACGCCACACATTTCTTGTTAACAAACTATAGTTTTGGCAAGTCGGTTAGGACATCTACTTTGTGCATGACACAAGTAATTTTTCCAACAATTGTTTACAGACAGATAATTTCACTTATAATTCATTGTATCACAATTCCAGTGGGTCACAAGTTTACATATACTAAGTTGACTGTGCCTTTAAACAGCTTGGAAAATTCCAGAAAATTATATCATGGCTTTAGAAGCTTCTGATAGGCTAATTGACATAATTTGAGTCAATTGGAGGTGTACCTGTGGATGTATTTCAAGGCCTACCTTCAAACTCAGTTTCTCTTTGCTTGACATCATGGGAAAATCAAAAGAAATCAGCCAAGACCTCACAAAATAAATTGTAGACCTCCACAAGTCTGGTTCATCCTTGGGAGCAATTTCCAAATGCCTGAAGTTACCACGTTCATCTGTACAAACAATAGTACGCAAGTATAAACACCATGGGACCACACAGCCTTCATACCGCTCAGGAAGGAGACGCGTTCTGTCTCCTAGAGGTGAACGTACTTTGGTGCGAAAAGTGCAAATCAATTCCTGAACAACAGCAAAGGACCTTGTGAAGATAGTGGAGGAAACCGGTACAAATGTATCTATATCCACAGTAAAATGAGTCCTATATCGACATAACCTGAAAGGCTGCTCAGCAAGGAAGAAGCCACTGTTCCAAAACCGCCATAAAAA